>NC_091129.1:55692564-56006795 GCF_040183065.1 Periplaneta americana | reverse complement strand
TTTAATCAACTGTCCGAAAACAGATTTGAACCTCATAGTCATAAGTGACATCAATTAGACATCACTCATGAGGCAACTAAGTCCCAGGCGATTATGAGATAAGAGTGGCCAGTTTCTTTTCCCCTCAATTGCATAAGCTACGTTGTTGACTAGTAATATTATTATAATAATCAGACTTCAGATGTACATAAACAATTTGTTCTCCCCTGACACACATCGTCGAGTGAGTTGTACTGCCTGGTATTATTAGCTAGAACCTCAATCAGAGGTAGACTGTACGATGCGTGATGCGAATTATTCTTCACAGGAGCATGAGTTTTGTTTTTCACTGACAACTTGATTTGCTCAATTACTGCATTTCATCATTCATCATATTCCATACAACATATAGGTCATTGTTGATCCGTTTCGGTTCCAGCTAGACAGGGTCCATAAGATCTTTTTTTTGGACGTCTAGGTCGTCGTCGTTCCCGAGGGTAATACTGTTATTCGCTGACAATCTAGATGCATGTTGCAGCCAGTTATCTCTCTATATGGAAATTTCCTCTTCCAGTGCTTGTATATTAACTTTCTGTATTTCCTCATTCCTTTTGTGATCGAACAATGTGTAACCAGCGGTCGCCTTGGATATCTCATTTCAGCTGCCCTCAATCTGTTGATGTCTTTTTGCTTCAAGACCTAAATTTGATTCCCATAGAAGAGAGTTGGTGGAGCGAGAGTTCAGTATAATTTTATCCTGGAGGTTTTTTTTTGTACAAGGTTTGGTTTTAAGGTGAAATTCAGCAGTCCTAATACTGTATTTGTAAAAACTTTGTATTTTTTATTTACAGCTGTATCTCCTTCATAAAAATATTACATCCTAAGTAACAGACAGAATTTACTTATTCTTAGATTCTGTTTTCAACTGCAATTTTGCTTCTGAGGGGTATATGCCTTCAAATGCCATTATTTTGTTGTTTTTTTACCTGATATTTGCATGTCACATTTTTATTACTGCATTTCATGTGACTTATTGAAATAAATAAAATAATTACAGTTACTATACTATTATTAAAAAAAATTAAATTATGGTTTATTTAACGACGCTCGCAACTGCCGAGGTTATATCAGCGTCGCCTGTGTGCCGGAATTTAATCCCGCAAGAGTTATTTTACATGCCAGTAAATCGACTGACATGAGCCTGTCGCATTTAAGAACACTTAATACATAGTATTAATAATATATTTATATCTTACATATCGATAACGCTGGTACTAAGGGGTGTTGATACAAAATTAGCCTTTGACTTTTGTTATAAACAAAAGCAAAAGCGGTTGCAATGAATGAGAGTATGTCGTTTGATGTATAACTAATTATAGTTATAAAAATTTAATAGATTCTATATTTCGTGAATTTTTTTAATAAACTAATTATGTCAGATAAAATTAAAATTTATAAAATTGAGTACTGATCGATGAAGAAGTACCTATTTTTTAAATGCGTTGTCCGACAATTAAATTTATGCGGAAATGATGGATAAATTGCTGGCTACGGACTGGAAGATCAGGGGTTCTATCCTGAGTTGTGATGGCTAGAATGGCTCTAAGGTCCACTCGGTCTCCTATCAAACTGAGTACCGGGTCTTCCCCGGGAGTAAAATGGCAGTCAGAGTGTGGTGCCGACCACAACACCTTATTCTAGTGCCGAGGTCGATGAATGCGTGGAGCTCTTCTCCATGCCCTCATATGCCATTTATGACATGTATGGGACAACCTTTACTTTTTTATGATGCATAAATTAAAAAATCACCAATGAAGTGGGTTATGGAATTTATGTGAGAACAAGGTGATGAAAGCTGAATACATTGTTGGAAGGACTATTTCTGTGTAATTTCAGAAAATATCGATACCGTGAATAACATGATTCTGGATGATCGACGAATCGAGCTAAAATGTATATCAGAAATTTAATTGCATATGAACGTCTCTTTCACATCTAGGCTACATTATGAATTGCGTGTGAGAAAAAAATGATCTAAATGAATGAAGGATGGGTGGAGCGGAGAAAAATTCTCTCCGGCACCGGGATTCGTGCCCGGGTCTTCAGCTTTACGTGCTGACGCGTTATCCACTAAGCCACACCGTATTCCAGTTCCGATGCCGGATTGAATCCTCTCAGTTTAAGTTCCACCTCTTAGTTTCTCTTTAGTGGCCAACCCTCATGCAGTGTCAGAGATGTACGACAGGGCACAATGTTGAACACACTATGTGCAGAGGTGCACTCATTCCGAGTGACTAAGTGGCCGGGATCCGACTGAATGAGCGTCGTCTTAAATCACTAAGTGATTATTTACGCATATCATAATATACCGAAGTACTTGTATTTCCATGCAGGAATTCTGCATTATTATATGATGAAGAAATGAATGTATCCCTAAATAGCTGGATGCTGATCAGAAGCGACTCAGTGGCAATTTTAAGTCATTTTGCATTTTTGAAGATGATTTTCTAACTTTTTGGGATTGTATTGTAATTATGGACGAAACATGAGTAGATAAGAAATGGTGGTCACGTGACAGGAGCAAGTGAGCTAGGCAGGAGCTAGGCAGGAGTGGCAAGTGTCGTCACAGAGGGCGTGGCCAAAGTATTACGTCATAGTGGGCGTGGCCAAATTATGGCGTCATGGGAGGGGCTTAAAGTATGACGTCACGGAGGGGGTGGGGGGCTTAAATTATGACGTAGGAAAGGGGCGTAACTTAAATTACGTCATAAGAGTTCAAGGTTAAAGTGTGACGTCATGCGGGTATGTAATGGCATGACATGTTTATCTCCTCAATGTGGAAATTATGACGTAGGAAAGGGGCGTAACGTCATAAATGGCAATCTAAGAGTTCGAGGTTAAAGCGTGACGTGCAGGTATGTAATGGCGTGACAAGTTCATACATGTTTATCTCCTGAATGTCTGATATGTGTGCAAATATAATGCTGAGTCATATCCGGCAATTGTTCTCAGGTGAAAGACACAAGTTCATACATGTTTGAAAACTGCTATGTGTTCAAATATTATGCAAGGTCACATCCGGCGAAGAATTAATCTATCACACTTAAACACATACATTCTTTTTCTTAAGATTCTAACGTAATGGTAATTTAATTGATTGGGGAATGGGTGTTGGAATGTGGGACATAAATGGATAAAAAATTAATCTAGCACACTTGTAAATTAAACAGGATGTGGCTGAAGTGACGTTATAAATTTGTAATTGAAGTTGGAAATGGGGGAGGGGGGGGGTAAAAATTTGAAATACGAACGGCATAACTTAAAGTGTGGCGTCATGAATTTTTAATTGAAGTTGGAAATGTAATAATTTGAAATGCACATGTTCATTCAAGTTTGTATAGTGGGGGGGGGGGATAGACAAGTTCATACATGTTTGTATATTTGAAAGTGAGTTGTGAATGTTAAAATAATCACTATCTGCTATGTGTGCAAATATTATGCAAGGTTGCTAATTTTACTGGTTGTACTTTAAGCCAATTGCTGAGTAATTGATAAAAAATATTAAGATTCTAATGTACTGGTAATTGAATTGATAAATAGTAATGGGAAATGGAATTATTGATGGCGTAAATGGTTGTACTTTAAGCCAATTTATAAAAAAATTAATCTAGCACACTTGTAAATTAAACACATACATTCTTCTCATATTATTCCAGTGTAATACATTTTGAGTGGTTTGTTTAGCGTATTTAATACATTATTACCAACATTCAGAATGTCACATTATTATTTCGTAATACAGTAATTGTAGCAGATACATCAACGTAGATGTATATGTTGTGTAATGCATAAGTGTGCAAATATTATGCAATCTTGCTGAATCACTTCCGGCGACGATGCAATTGCTGAGTAATGATAAAAGCATGTTCTTTAAGCACCTGCAACGTGTCATATTACACAAATATTGCATGATGCAAATAAAATGCAAGCTGTTAATTCACATCCGGTGAAGACGCAAGTGCTGAATAATGGCCAGCTGTGGTATGTTATTTTACACAAATACTGTATTGATAATCGCCATCTGCCATGTGTTATGTTGTGCATTAGGGACGTTGATAAAAGAAATCAGTAACAAAATAAAATTATATGTATATATTGAGTAAAAAATAAATACAATACAATGATTATTCACATACATTTTCAATTAATGTGTCCACCAAAACTGAAGAACTTTTACATTTTGAAAGGCGCATTCCACATTATTGTCTCTGCAGTGATAGAAGCACATGTTCCTTATATAGCACACTAATTCCACATCACTGTAATTAACCACAATAGTCCATGGTGATATTCGATGAAGAAAAACAGCATCCTTGTCCCGCGGAGATGATGAGTTCTTTTAAAATGAAGTTGTTTGCCTGAAACAAAATAAAAGCGGTGTAGAATGATACCTAATGTAAATTGTATAATACAGGAAAAAAGTAACACATACTTACATTTTTCTACCCCACCATGTTTGTGAGAGGTGTAAGAGAATAAGGCAATGAACATCAATGGATGTCCTGAAACAAAATAAAAGCGGTGTAGAATGATACCTAGTGTAAATTTTATAATACGGGAAAAAAGTAACACATACTTACATTTTTCTACACCACTGTTTGGACCATGTTTGTGAGAGGTGTATAGTTGATAGCACAGTCGTGTAGGATTAGGCAATATGCGGTTGTGTGTGCTGCTATAGGTACGCTTGTCAATATATCAATGCGTACATTTACTGCTCCAATTTTTATTTCATCATGTTGTTTGGAGCAGTCAATGACAAAAAGTGGTGCTTTATCGATGAAATCTTTTCTTGATAGCAATGGATTATTTGGCTTGTTGTAATATGAATTTTGAAATTTGCTGTACAATTCATATAATAGAGCAAATTTACCACTTTCAATATCCAAATTAAGGTTATTGTATGGATAGAATTCATCATTCAAGTATACTTTCAAATCAGTAACATTACAATGATTAAAGACGCTATTATCCTTGTCAATTCCATGTTTGTCTGTTTGAAATCCAATTATCACAAATCTCGGTTTTCGAAGCTTATTCGTTGTTGTAACATTCCACATAATCTGTTTAGTTGCAGGTAGTGATGGATATTCAAACAACTGCCATGAGCGAAAGGGAATGCTGAGTGGTGAGTCACTTCTAAGTATCTGTAGAAGTCGAAGTCTTTCGGGATCGGATACTGCAATTAGAGGCATGTTCCAGTGAAGTTTTGTGAGCGTAACCTTGCAATCCTCACCCATTCGAGCATTAATAGAGTCTTTTGCACGTACAAGTATCAGTTCTAGTTGTGCATTTATTATGATATCTGTAAAATCTTCGGCAAATCCAAGAAGAGTTTTCAGCGGGACACATACGTTGAATGTAGTATTGGTGACAATATCAACATCCTTAGTGGGGTGGACCCAACCACTGTTTCCAAGCATGTCGGATTCAAACGAATTCAGAGAAATCAAATTTTTCATCGTTGATGTAATGCCTACATTTTTAATGCTGTCAATAAGCTGCCCATTAAGTTCCAGTCGTATAGATTCGAACAAAAATGCCATTGCATTGTTAACCAATTTTGCACTAGTTGCAGTGCCATCAGGTTTTTTAATGTTTCCCTCAATAAAAATACAGCTTTTACAAGGAAGCATATATAAATTTTCACTTTTAATACGAATATTGATGGAATCATTTTCATTGATGGCTGAAGGATTTTGCGGGAGAAAGGAATGCGTTTCTTTTTTCACTATTCTCTCCTCAAATATTGGTGATTTAGTCACATTTAAGGGATCCATCATATCCTTACTTTATATCCAAATTTTGTGAGTAAGTTTATCGAGTGAGATGTCAATCTCTTGGTTTCAGAACTTGAACTAACGTGTTTAGTTGGTGTGTTAGTCCTGATATAGAAGTTTTGAGGGAATTGTAATCCCATGTTTTTCGAAGATGTAACTCTAGAGTAATAGTCTCACCTCTAAAATCAACCAACTTTCCGTTTTGATCAACTATTCTAATAGTAATATTATCAATATATTTAATATTATTTATTTTAAAATATCGAATTTCGAATGGCTTTTCAGTCAAATGGAACCCTGGATCAACATTTACAATTAACGAATGAATTGCATGGGTTGGCTGATTGTTTAAAAATGAGCCTCCAGTTAAAGTTACATTCTATTCTTATAAGAGCGACTGGAAATATGTTAACAACATAATCTGATATGTGTCTACTGTGAGCCTCAAATTTTTTGCTTTTAAATCCTAACATTTTACCTATCGAATCTGGAGCTGAGAAATCAATCTCATGTTCACAATACATTTCTGCGCGTAATGTGTTATTATTTGCAACTAATTCAAAGGCGCTCGGCCGAGTCTGATTCTCTGTGATCATCATTATATGTATTATATAATTATTTATATCATCGATTTCATACGTCCCAGTGGGTAATGTAATTGTTTTCGTTTTACTTCCATTCCTTTCATTTGTAATATATGTAAATTTGTTATTCCCATCAGAAACATTGGGTATGGTGTTATATGTTGAAAAATTTACGAGACCTATCTCATAATCTGCATCTTCATCCAATTCGATTGGTGGATGATAGCTACAAGATATCTCTGATGTGTTACCTGTCACTGTGAAAGACATTGTGATAGCATACATATTGTTACATTCACATTTATAATAAAAATTGAAGAGCTAACTGTCCACATAACTCTGTATCAAACTTCTGATATCGATTAGTATTATATTTAATTGTTACACCTCGTAAGTAATTATTTATCTCTATAGGTGGGGGGAGATCTCCAAAGGAATCAAAGTAAAATGCTTCACTATTATTAATTTTATTAAGCGCTACCCAATGCGTACCGGGTCCTTCATCAGAATCTAAATTTATTATTATTTTTTCTTTATACCACGGTTTCTTAGGCAAAGCATTTCTCATAAAAACACCGCGAAAATTTCGTATGCCAAGAAATCGTGCATAATTGAGAATATCACCATCACTTAGGGCTTTTTTTTTAATCGCATTCCCTTACCACTCTTGTATTCTCTTACATACAAACCCTTTCCCGCAGGCGGTTTCTTTTGTGAAATAACCGCTCCAAGTGTTCCTAAACCAGCCAATATTAGAGGGAGAGGTAGTCCGCCACCAGATTTGTTTCCCATTGCAATAGCTTCCATAGTTTTATTATGCCTCATAGATTCTGAAAGTTGTTTTTTATCACTTTTTGCAGAGTTTACAGCTTTCGCTATTTGTGCAGCACCACCGGACAGAGCTCCTAATGCGCTGAGACCTGCAAATATTGGGAGCAGTGGTAGAATACCACCCCTTTTCGGTGCCTTTATCACTCGAGGTTTTGGCTTCTTAGGCGTATTGTTTTTTCTTTTCATTGCTGCTTTCAACTTGGAGAGTGTCATTTCTCGCTTTCCATCACCCATCGCTCTCGAGATAAAAAAGGCTGAAGCTCGTTCACCAGGTGCTCGGGCTTCATCTTGTCACACTTTATATCCGGCTTGTTGATAATTTGTATTTAAAATACCACGTTCTCCAACGATGTGTCCCCCACCATTGACAAGCATACTATAAAATAACTTAAGAAAACGCACTCCATATAAACACAGCGAAAATTTATTGTACTACTCTACATTGCTATGATATGAGTAAAAACACTTTATACATAATCCAACAACGCACTTTGAACATTGCGTTCGAACAATGCTGTTACATCCTTTTTGAGCACATCTCCTTCTCTTTCCAAATGGAATATATTGAACCCAATGATTTATAGAATCATATCGAGATTCTTCATCATTACACATAATCGGGATACAAGTTAGTCGCACATCCAGTCTCTTTACCTTCATCATTGCAACTGATACGAAAATGGCATTCTTGTGACATATATGTAAAAACTTGTTGAAAATATGCATGTATGCAACGCCATGTCGAAAATCGTATTTTTGTTGCGATAATGCAAAGCCATTTCGAAAACGTATTCTTGTTGCGATAATGCAACGCCATGTCGAAAATCGTATTCTTGTTGCGATAATGCAACACCATGTCGAAAATCGTATTCGTGTTGCGATAATGCAACGCCATGTCGAAAATCGTATTCTTGTTGCGATAATGCAACACCATGTCGAAAATCGTATTCGTGTTGCGACAATGCAACACCATGTTCAAAATCGTATTCGTGTTGCGATAATGCAACGCCATGTCGAAAATCGTATTCTTGTTGCGATAATGCAACGCCATGTCGAAAATCGTATTCGTGTTGCGATAATGCAACGCCATGTCGAAAATCGTATTCGTGTTGCGATAATGCAACGCCATGTCGAAAATCGTATTCTTGTTGCGATAATGCAACACCATGTCGAAAATCGTATTCGTGTTGCGACAATGCAACACCATGTCGAAAATCGTATTCGTGTTGCGATAATGCAACGCCATGTCGAAAATCGTATTCTTGTTGCGATAATGCAACGCCATGTCGAAAATCGTATTCGTGTTGCGATAATGCAACACCATGTCGAAAATCGTATTCGTGTTGCGATAATGCAACGCCATGTCGAAAATCGTATTCTTGTTGCGATAATGCAACACCATGTCGAAAATCGTATTCGTGTTGCGATAATGCAACGCCATGTCGAAAATCGTATTCTTGTTGCGATAATGCAACGCCATGTCGAAAATCGCATTCGTGTTACGATAATGCAACGCCATGTCGAAAATCGTATTCGTGTTGCGATAATGCAACGCCATTTCGAAAATCGTATTCTTTTTGCGATAATGCAACGCCATGTCGAAAATCGTATTCTTTTTGCGATAATGCAACACCATGTCGAAAATCGTATTCGTGTTGCGATAATGCAACACCATGTCGAAAATCGTATTCGTGTTGCGATAATGCAACGCCATGTCGAAAATCGTATTCGTGTTGCGATAATGCAACACCATGTCGAAAATCGTATTCTTGTTGCGATAATGCAACACCATGTCGAAAATCGTATTCGTGTTGCGATAATGCAACGCCATGTCGAAAATCGTATTCGTGTTGCGATAATGCAACGCCATGTCGAAAATCGTATTCGTGTTGCGATAATGCAACGTCATGTCGAAAATCGTATTCTTGTTGCATATATGTTGAAGTATTTTAAAGTTGTAATTACACCTGTATCTATCACTACACTGCTTGACACCAATCAAGCAACATGGAAGTTGTAAAACAATCACAGACGTTACCAATTGAAGTTATAGGAGAATATGAAAACGATACAAATAACATAAGACATAGTACATTATTTCCCAATCATATTCGATGTATCATTTGTGGTCCGAGTAATGCTGGAAAAACAAACTTGTTGCTAAATTGGATTCTTCATAGCTCCGGATTGAAATTCGAAAATATCTACATTTATTCGAAATCCCTGTTCCAACCTAAATATCAATATTTAGCAAAAGTGTTGGAAGGAGTGCCAGAAATTGAGCTTTTTAGATATTATGCCAGCGAGGATATTGTACCATTTGAAGACATAAAAGAAAACTCTGTGTTTATTTTTGATGACATAATGACTGATTCACAAAAAACATTATCGAAATTGTTTAGTATGGGAAGACATAAAAACCTCGATTTATTTTATCGCGGATAGACTTATGCAAAGATTCCCAAGCATCTTATTCGAGACAATTGCAACTTAATTGTGCTCTTCAAACAGGACAGTATGAACCTGAAACATATATTTGAGAATTTTGTCAATCCGGATATGACTTTTGATAAATTTAAAGACATGTGTTCCAACTGTTGGAATAGTGATGCCCGGTGTTTAATAATGAATTTAGAAAGCGAATTACACAAGGGAAGATATCGCAAAGGATTGGATTGCTATATAATATGGAAATGATCACTCTTATCTTTATTCGGTATCAAGACGTTGATTAAGTATGAGTATTGATAAATTTGGACGGAGCGTTTACAGAAGAAGAGAAAGATTAGTTAATATTCTTCGAGAAGATTTCCCACGCGATAGTGCTAACAACTATCTTATTGGTAACGTACAACTAAAAGGTGTCAATGATCCAGATGTGTCAGATGATGCTGCGAATAAAATATATGTGGATAGAGCTATTAAGGAAATTAAAGAATATGTACTCGAAAATGATGATAAAATTAAGTCTTCTTTGGAAACTCTTGTTGTTGCAGCTATTGATAATTCTGAAACGCGAATTAAAAAATATATTAATGAATCGAATGAGCTGACAGTAAAACATGTCATGAACGTATGTTACAACAGGATTCACAATGGGATAAAAAATTAAGTAAACATGATGAAGATTGTAAATATATCACCAATGCTGAAGAAGCTGAGATACGAAAAGAAATTAGTGAAATAAAAAATAATTTCTATGGTGTTATGTTTTTCCATATTTCCTCAACTGTAAAGTGGGATGATATTACTAATGTATATCAATTGTCCAGTGGACTAACTTACTTTGAAATTCCAATAAATTGTGTAGTAACTGTTACTACAACACCAGCTGATGTAATCGTTAAAGTAAATGGTAATGCATTCCAAAATGGAACACCTGTTTCTAAGGGTGATAGGCTATCGTTTCATATATATAGTCACAAGCAGCAATTAACTGCAACCATAGAGCTTGTGTATAAAATAAGAACTATGGCATAACTGCTTGTCATTGCAGTGCAAGATGTCAACTGCTACAACATCTCAAGAAATGATGAAAAGAAATATCATAAGACATTCTGAGGCTATAAAACACAAATTTATAGCCTTAAGACAGGGGCAATTGAGCTCTCAACATGTACTCAACGAAGTGCTTCAACCAGTTACTACACCTTTAAATATGTTAATAAAGGAAATACGGAATACGAAGAAAAATGCAGATGATAGAGGAGAAATGATGGATTACATCAAAAAGGAAGCGAAAGAAGAAGAAGAAGAAGAAGAAGAAGAAGAGGATGAGGAGGACAATTCCATTGTTAGCGAGCATATACAAAATATCTCAAACGAACAAGACATAAAGCATATGATAAAATATATGGTGTTCGCTATATTGATGACAAATTGGTGATTGGCAAAACACCCATTAAATTTGAAAAAGGCTATGTATTTATAAACAATATACGATATAAAGGAACATCTGGTTTATATAATTTACTGTTTCTCATGGATCCCCCAACTGATAGTTATGATGATCAGGATTTACATAAATAAAAAAATATTTTAACATCCACTAATGCACATCGTGTTGATTACGACCCACAACAGGAATTTAGGAGATCAAATACAAAGAAATATGACAATATTATTGCTCCATTATTTCGGAAGACTGGTGGAAGTTGGAAAATTTCCCTACCAAATCATAAAATAGAATATAAACATTGGGATGACCCAAATGAATTAGTTGAACGTCTTGTCCTTCTCGTGTCATCACGCAGTGCTGGGAATACTGGTGTGGATAACGAAATTCATGCTATAGAAGAGGAATTGCGTGAAGGTGGATACATAGAATGAGTAAAGCAAAGATTGCACGAGAACTTCATAAACCAGCTCGCAAAAATTTTCAAAGGCGTCATGTCATCACTAGAGGATTATGGGATCTTTTCCAGAGCGATCTCATTGAACTCATTCCCTATGCTAAACAAAATAAAGGATATAAATATATACTTGTGGTAATAGACGTTTATTCCAAATACGCGTGGGCAAAAGAACTTAAAAATAAAACTGGCAAAGAAGTGACATCTGCTATGCACTCCTTGCTAAGGGGAATGGTAAACACTCCGAAAAATTTACAAACAGATTGGGGAAAAGAATATTACAATAAGCATTTTAAATCACTAATGGAAAATTACAATATCAATCACTACTCGGTGTTTTCTACAAAAAAAAGCATGTATCGCCGAGAGATTCATCAGAACACTCAAGACACACATGTTTCGAGAGTTTACAACGCTTGGATCATATCGCTGGTTAGAGCTATTGCCACAACTGATTAAGAAGTACAATGCTACTATACATTCAACTATAAAGATGAGACCCATGGATGTTGCAAACAATCAACTCCTTCAGAAAGTGTACAAGCAACAACTAGTGCGAGAAGGAAGGTTAAAGTTTCGGGTTGGTGATTTAGTGAGAATATCAAAGTACAAGAAGATGTTTACCAAGGGCTATCTGCCATCATGGAGTAGTGAAATATTCCAAGTGAAAAAAGTACAAAAGACTCAGCCAACGACTTACATACTTCATGATCTAGACGGTGCACCTATTTTAGGATCGTTTTACACCGAGGAACTTCAAAAGACACACTTTCCAGATGTTTATTTGGTTAAAAAAATTTTGAGGAGGAAGGCTGGGAAGGTATATGTAAAGTGGTATGGTTTTCCTAACTCAAAGAATAGTTGGATTGACGAGGATGATGTATTGCAATAAGCCGAACATTTTATAAATATCATAATATATCTTCAATTAGAATTGATATTTGTACGAGTATATGTACGTATTGACAAGCGTACCTATAGCAGCACACACAACCGCATATTGCCTAATCCTACACGACTGTGCTATCAACTATACACCTCTCACAAACATGGTCCAAACAGTGGTGTAGAAAAATGTAAGTATGTGTTACTTTTTTCCCGTATTATAAAATTTACACTAGGTATCATTCTACACCGCTTTTATTTTGTTTCAGGACATCCATTGATGTTCATTGCCTTATTCTCTTACACCTCTCACAAACATGGTGGGGTAGAAAAATGTAAGTATGTGTTACTTTTTTCCTGTATTATACAATTTACATTAGGTATCATTCTACACCGCTTTTATTTTGTTTCAGGCAAACAACTTCATTTTAAAAGAACTCATCATCTCCGCGGGACAAGGATGCTGTTTTTCTTCATCGAATATCACCATGGACTATTGTGGTTAATTACAGTGATGTGGAATTAGTGTGCTATATAAGGAACATGTGCTTCTATCACTGCAGAGACAATAATGTGGAATGCGCCTTTCAAAATGTAAAAGTTCTTCAGTTTTGGTGGACACATTAATTGAAAATGTATGTGAATAATCATTGTATTGTATTTATTTTTTACTCAATATATACATATAATTTTATTTTGTTACTGATTTCTTTTATCAACGTCCCTAATGCACAACATAACACATGGCAGATGGCGATTATCAATACAGTATTTGTGTAAAATAACATACCACAGCTGGCCATTATTCAGCACTTGCGTCTTCACCGGATGTGAATTAACAGCTTGCATTTTATTTGCATCATGCAATATTTGTGTAATATGACACGTTGCAGGTGCTTAAAGAACATGCTTTTATCATTACTCAGCAATTGCATCGTCGCCGGAAGTGATTCAGCAAGATTGCATAATATTTGCACACTTATGCATTACACAACATATACATCTACGTTGATGTATCTGCTACAATTACTGTATTACGAAATAATAATGTGACATTCTGAATGTTGGTAATAATGTATTAAATACGCTAAACAAACCACTCAAAATGTATTACACTGGAATAATATGAGAAGAATGTATGTGTTTAATTTACAAGTGTGCTAGATTAATTTTTTTATAAATTGGCTTAAAGTACAACCATTTACGCCATCAATAATTCCATTTCCCATTACTATTTATCAATTCAATTACCAGTACATTAGAATCTTAATATTTTTTATCAATTACTCAGCAATTGGCTTAAAGTACAACCAGTAAAATTAGCAACCTTGCATAATATTTGCACACATAGCAGATAGTGATTATTTTAACATTCACAACTCACTTTCAAATATACAAACATGTATGAACTTGTCTATCCCCCCCCCCACTATACAAACTTGAATGAACATGTGCATTTCAAATTATTACATTTCCAACTTCAATTAAAAATTCATGACGCCACACTTTAAGTTATGCCGTTCGTATTTCAAATTTTTACCCCCCCCCTCCCCCATTTCCAACTTCAATTACAAATTTATAACGTCACTTCAGCCACATCCTGTTTAATTTACAAGTGTGCTAGATTAATTTTTTATCCATTTATGTCCCACATTCCAACACCCATTCCCCAATCAATTAAATTACCATTACGTTAGAATCTTAAGAAAAAGAATGTATGTGTTTAAGTGTGATAGATTAATTCTTCGCCGGATGTGACCTTGCATAATATTTGCACACATAGCAGTTTTCAAACATGTATGAACTTGTGTCTTTCACCTGAGAACAATTGCCGGATATGACTCAGCATTATATTTGCACACATATCAGACATTCAGGAGATAAACATGTATGAACTTGTCACGCCATTACATACCTGCACGTCACGCTTTAACCTCGAACTCTTAGATTGCCATTTATGACGTTACGCCCTTTTCCTACGTCATAATTTCCACATTGAGGAGATAAACATGTCATGCCATTACATACCCGCATGACGTCACACTTTAACCTTGAACTCTTATGACGTAATTTAAGTTACGCCCCTTTCCTACGTCATAATTTAAGCCCCCCACCCCCTCCGTGACGTCATATTTTAAGCCCCGCCCATGACGCCATAATTTGGCCACGCCCACTATGACGTAATACTTTGGCCACGCCCACTATGACGTAATACTTTGGCCACGCCCACTATGACGTAATACTTTGGCCACGCCCCCTGTGACGTCACATGCCACTCCCCCTCGCTCCTGCCTAGCTCACTTGCTCCTGTCACGTGACCACCATTTCTTATCTACTAACATGGATTCATCATTACGATACAGATATAAAAGAATAGTCAAAAGAATGTAAATACACTGATTCTCTTCTTGCAAAGTAATTTTACGTTCAAAAACGGAATAATTATGACACATCATTTAGAACAAGGTAAAACTATGATGGGAGGGTATTGTTCTTCATTATGAATTAAGCTTCGGAAAAAACTGTGAAAAAAAAAATCATGATGTTTATGCAAGACAAAGCGCACCCACTCGGAAGTCCATGACTGTATTGCAGAAAATTGATGAAATTGACTTCTAATTTGTAGACCATCCCTCATTTGTGTGATATGTATAGGATATTATGTTTCTTTATATTAATACTATTACTTGAAAAGAGAGAGTTTGTATATTTGTATTAAGTAATCTCGTGAATTACTTAACCTACTCGGATAATCGTTTCATTATAGGAAAGTGTATTTCCTCTAGATGGACATAGGCTGATAACTCCTGAGTGAATCGAGGAATAAACACAAATGCTTCACAAGGTAGGAACCAATCCTTAAGTACAGAAAATTTGATATGCTGTTGAAACTAAATACGAATGAGCGATATGTAATTAAATTTAATGCTATCTGAAGATAAAATTTTTATGAGAGTTCGAAATAAATAAATACCGCATTTAAAATGGCATCTTAAGTGAATATTTCATACCAAAATAATAAAAATGCTGTTTATTTATCCACAATTTTGAGTTTGCCTTGTGGCACAGATTTGGTCACAACAAAATTTAAAATCAAAAATAAAATAAACAGGTTTCAAACCAAAGAAATGAAGATATAACAGAAAAGAGAGCTAATGCAATTTAAATTGAGTGTACTCCATAAAGATGCTGGCGAAATACTGCTACGTAAAATTTTATTATGGTGGTGACTATGGCATCTTGAAATTCTCTCTTCAGCTTCTGTTTTTACCTCAACTTTACAAAGATTTCGAAATGGTGCCTGTCGCTCCAAGGAAGAGACCGGTAATGAGAATGTTTGAAAGTTGTATTTGACTGAACGGAGTGATGCGCTAGTAGATTTTATTTTTTCTCTTCGTTCACTTCAGATGGTTGGCCGAGTTTTCCAATCTGATCGTGGGATCAATTATTTTGGCTGTTTTTTTTTTATATTTATAGCTATTACATCTGTCCTACGATTGCTCCCATCATCAGCAATACAATGAACTTCCTCGTGAAGTTCTAAATTTTTGGATCGAAGTGCATCTGCGATCTTAAAATGTGAGATGTTATGGCATTGCATTCTGAGTACTTCTCCCTGTAGACAACTCCCAAGCACATGTGGTAAAGTTTCATACTCACTGCAGTGTCTGCAGTGGGTTGTGCTTGTGGAGCAGGGATGTCAAAGCGCCTGCATTGCGTGCTCATACTACAATCAATACAAATCCAACAAGGTTCACTTTTTAACGAGATGAAGTACAATAATCGCTCTTAAGGAAATGTGCGGGTTCTCAAGAGCACGCAGTGCATGCGGTTTGACATCCCTGCTGTAGAGCGATCAGGGAGAGATCGTACTGGTGCCACCATCACAATCATTTTTAGTATTTCTCTCCACTCCGAACTTAATAATCCTTCATGCTTGATGTTCCACGAGTTGATTGCAAGTACTTCTTCAAACAATACAACTTCTTTTCCTTTCTGGGGTTATGCACACCAGGTTTTAACTTCACGGTACCGAAGATGTCTTAATTGTTTCACGAATCCTGTATCCTCATCTACTCCCACTTGCAATTCCAACAAGCAACTGGTTCTTATAGCTTCATAGTCTCGTACAACATTAACGTGCTGGTCATTCAGGTTTTCTAGCTCGGTACTGATGTTGATCTGCTGCAAATAAGCTTTCCAAGTAGCGCGCATTACTGAAAATCCTTTATATTTGGTACTTGTATTTAGCGTACTATTAGGAGTGTCACCTGGTAATTATAATATTTACAGTACTTTACTGCGCTTTTAATCATATTGTCAGCTTTAATGAGGAACTTTTTGGGGATCAGATCCACAGACACAGTTTGAAATGGATATATTAAAGTTGGGCCGATGAACTAGTTTAAGACAACTATTTTTTATTGTGGCTGAAGCAAATAACTTGATGTTAGTTTGTAGAGGTGTGTCTTTAGTTTTTCCAGTACTTAGTTTTAATTTAATATTAGAGTTTGTTTAAATGTAGCGCCTAGATACTTAAGTTCTTCGTCTATACCGTTGCTATTAGTATGACCCATAACAGTTGAAATTGATCTTGCTCAAGTTTTCCATTGTTGATAATAATGACGCTTGATTTTCTTGTATTGATATTCAAATCTATTTCTTGCAATAGTGTTAAGCGTGTAGGCCTATTGCATTCGTAACAAGAATGGAAACAGCTTTTCTGTCTTTCCCGATAATTACAATATCATCGGCAAAGCAGAGTAATGTGAGGGGATCAGTGTCTGGGGTTAATTGGAAACCGTACTTTTAGAGAATTCCCTTCTGTCAATTCAGTAAATAAAATACAGTTTAAGCTCATTTTTCTTGTGTATCCATTGTCTGTTCATATTTGTGTGGTACTATCTATAAGCAAGTTGATCAGTAGTCTTTTTGAGGCTTCTGATAAGGCAGAAATATCAATTGTACTAGATTGGTGTGCCCAATGCTGTCGAAGGCTCTGCTAACATCAAGAGAAACAGGCAAGGTGAAGACTTGTTATTTTTGCTGTTCGTAGGATGCTATCTAATATGTTTATAGGCCTCGCCGTTCTCATTAAATAATCAAGACTATATAGTCGACATGTAAATACCTATTATTGGAGAAAAATTTTTTCTAGCACCGGGAATCGAACCCAGGAGCTCTCAGATTTCCATCTGAGTTATGACGAGACCCGACTCACGGCGCCGGCCGAACTCTCCTCCTTTGTATCATCAATGGCCTACTACCTGCTTTTTAGGCGTAGCCTATGTCATTTAAATATCCGTTCCTGCATATTTAGGAGAAGAGTCGGCCGGCGCCGTGACTCGGGTTTCGACATAGCTCAGATGGAAAGAGCGCTCAGCGCGCAAAGCTGAGAGGCCCTGGGTTCGATTCCCGATGCCGGAACAAATTTTTCTCCAATAATAGGTATCTAATATGTTTATATTCAGGACTTTGCCATGTGTCATGACAAATCCACGTTGATAGTGATTTAATTCTGTGTATTCTTTGACTATCCTATCTAATGCTTTAACTACGTCTCTTCTAACGATCGAGCGATAGTGATCGGCCTCCACTTGTTAAATCATTCTCGTCTGCACCTTTGAATAATAATAATAATAATAATAATAATAATAATAATAATAATAATAATAATAATAATAATAATAATAATAATAATAATAATAAGAATATTGTTCTAGCATTTTTTAGCACTTTGGGGACTATGCCAGTTTTCAACATCTTATTAGCTATTTCTGCTATTACATGAGCTGCAATTGGCTCTCTAATAGCCTTCATTAATACCGTATCAGGAGCCGAACTAGTAATAACGATTCCTGTTTGTAACGACCCTCACAGTAGATTTTCACCTGAAGACGAAGAGAAACGTGTGTTTATATTTTGACAACTAGCAATTTTCAATGGAAAAAGTCCAAATTTCTCAACTATTGAACAATTCACCGTTGCTCTCCTCCCCCCCCCCCAATTCAGATCAACATTTGAAGTGAAGAGAAGCGAACAGAAGCATTTGATATGTGGATATGGAGAAGAATGGAACGTGTGAAATGGACAGACAGAATAAGAAACGAAGCTGTGTTGGAAAGAGAGGGGAAGAAAAAATAATACTGAAAAAGGAATTATCTTGGTCACTGACTGAGAAGAATCTGCCAACTGAAGGATGCACTAGAAGATATAGTAAACGAGAGAAGAGTTCAAATAATAGACGACATTAAGACCTATGGATCATTATGCGGAGACTAAGAGGAAGGCAGAAAATAGAAAGACTGGAGAATGCTAGGTTTGCAGTGAAAGACCTGCCCTTGGACAGAACACTATGAATGAATAAATGTATGTAAACATTTACCTGGCTCTTAAATAAAGATAATTTCGTAAAAGTTTATAATGAATATAGGACTCTATAATGTGCATTGTTTTTTTTTTCTGTTTTCTGGTTAACATACTGGGCCTGTAGCCCTGCAACATACAATTCGAAGTGTTCAGAAACCAAATGCTGCTACTGGCCAGACTGTAGTTGGGATTAAGTCATGTAGAATAATGACGTCCTGCGCGAATCGAGAACGAAAGCGCTATGTTTTTAATGTTCCCTGGCTATAACATACTTTGTTAGTAAAAAAATATATTTTGAACAATATTTTTTTCTTTTCAACTTCACTCGTCGACATAAACAATCACAACTTTCTTAATAATAATCATATGTGAAAATAAATATATATCATTTAATGCACAGGTCTGTTGTGAATAACTGTGCAAAGTTTCATTACTGTACGTGTAGCCATTTAGGAGATTACATTTAGTTTTAGTAAATGAAAATGTTAAAACTTTGATTTGAATAAACAGGTTGCTCAGGTGCTGGCTGGCTTTTCAAACGCCGGAATCTGGTGGATCCTTGAAGGACCTATATCTGCCCATTGCGCACTCCATATGCAATAATTGTTTCAGCTCAAAGGTGGCCTAGGTTGCATTCAAGAATCCGATGCTGATATGCGGCGTATCCTTTCTCAGATCTCACAAATAATAGCTGAAATGATAGGGAGATGGAAAGTGTTCACGAAATGAGACTGAAAACGGAAATTCCCCGAAAAAAACTTCTCTAAAATGTCCTTTGTCCACCACATCCAGATTTAACCCAGACCACAAAAACAGATGACCTGCGCGTTGCAAGATCAAGGCTGTCTCTAGCGTTGATCTGATAAAACAAGTACAAGGTACAATGTCTATTGTATAAGTAACAGAAGCCAAAACTTAAGAATCTCGATGTACCCAGTCTGGCAAAGGTTTCTTCTGGAACGTAACAGGTGTTCTATTCTAGGCAGACATTATGGGCCGATTGCAGAAACTACTGATTTTAAGCCTTAAACAGCCCACAGACGCAACGATCGATTCTACAATTCGCCATAAAATTGTACTTAGTTCGAGGGTTTGAGGATAATTGAAGGGCTCGGTGCAATAAGGTGTTAACCCACACGTAGTTACTTCTGAGATATGAGCATTTTAAAGTTTAGAAAAAGGCATAATTCCAAATATTGAAATTTAAATGCTGAAACTGCTTTCTATGTGAAGCTGTGACTCTTAAGTTACATTTACATAATTTTGAAACATTTTACCGAATTTGGAAGACCTATATTATAGGCATATTTGATAATCGGGGATGTCTATGTTGGTTAGCACCTTATTGCACGAGATGATTGGACACTCCTTTGAGAGGGATTACGAATGAATTACAAACATAATTTTATACAACCTAACTAAATTAGAATTATAATGAATAATATCTGAATTTGTCCTCTACACTTAGACATTCTAATTTAACGTTGTATTATACTGTGTTTACAACAAGATTTGCTTATAATAATAATAATAATAATAATAATAATAATAATAATAATAATAATAATAATAATAATAATAATCCGAGGCACGACAGTCCATGGAGGACCATGATCGTCCATCCGGCTGCTGACCTCACGTCCACATGCCGAAGCAGAGGTGGACGATTATCCAACCAGAATGCAGGTATCGTGTCATTAGCACAGTGATCCTCCACAGCCGTTATAGCGGCTTTCGTAATCAGATTTCGCTACCTATCGAATCTCCCCTTGTGCATCACGATGCTGAGTGGGCACTGGTCCCATACACTGGCCGAAATTTAAATGGCATTACAGCAATTCAATTTTACCATGCACTATATATTATCATCAAGTATATCCACATTTTCAGGTTAATGTTTTTCACCTGCAGTATACCGTGAGTAACGAGATTCCTGTAGAAAACATGATGTACTGGTGGGATCTATTCCAGAAGTAACATTACATCTGCTAATTTTCGACTCTCTATAGAAAGTTGTGTTGAATATTTAGGTTGTAAATCACAAATTGAAATTGTTGAACTATGACGACCCCATTTCTTGAGAGTGTACTGAATGTAATGACAGTTCATGCTAGTAAGTGTAACCAACCTCTAAAATGCCTGGTAAACCTGAGTTATTCTTAAACAAAGAGGCATTTGAAAATTGGAGAGGTTTCTTTGTATGTGAAACTATTTTCTTCAGTATTGAATAAGTCAATGGACGAAAATTTTTAAAGTCCAACTGATACATCTTCGTTACTGAAACTTATTTTTTGTATTAGCATTTAAGATTATACAGGGTGTATCAAAAGGTCAGGTCAAGCCTTAAGGAGGTGAGTCAGGACCCTATTTGCAACAAAAATCCTAATATATTTTTTCAATATTCATCCCCGTTTCCGAGTTCCACGAATATCACGTACCGTATCTATCCCCATTTGATTCCACACCTAATGGACCTGTCTGCTTGAGAGAAGGTAGGCTAATTGTCAGTAGTCTAGAGCAGATGCTCAAAATGTCCCCCTTTCGCACGAATACACACTTCAGCACGCCTTCTGACCTCTCGCTGCACATTATCCAATCCGTGCTGGTGTATCTCCATTACAGTCGTGTTAATCTTTGGAACGAGCTCTTCACTGCTAGCTATCTCCGTTTGGTACATTTTCTCCTTCATGGAGCCCCAGAGAAAGTAGTCCACTGGTGTTAGGTCTGGGAACCGGGCTGGCCAGGCAATGGAACCACCCCTTTCATTCCATCTACCTTGAAAATGGTGATCTAATCATTGGCGTACTGGAAGTCTGAAATGTGGTGGAGTACCGTATAGTTGATACCATAGTTGCCTGGCCAGCCCGGTCCCCAGACTTAACACCATTGAACTTTTTTTCTCTGGGGCTGCAAGAAGGAGAAAGTGTACCAAATGGAGACAGCAAGCAGGGAGGAGCTCGTTGCAAAGATTAACACGGCTGCAATGGAGATACACCAGCATGGATTGGATAATGAGCAGCGAGAGGTCAGATGACGTGCTGAAAAGTGTGTTCGTGCAAGAGGGGGGACATTTTGAGTATCTGCTCTAGACAACTGACAATTAGCCTACCTTCTCTCAAGCAGACAGGTCCATTAGATGTGGAATCAAATGGGAATAGATACGGTGCGTGATATTCATGTAACTCGGAAACGGGGATGAATATTGAAAAAGTGTATTAGGATTTTTTGTTGCAAATAAGATCCTGAATCACCTCCTTAAGGATTGACCTGACCTTCTGATACACTCTGTATGTGACCAGCCTTCTGTAGTATAAACGGTGGAACAATATCTCCGAGAATACAACTCTACTTTATGCGACCAAAATCACGATCGCTCTAGTTTGAATAACTTCTTTGTTGAATAGTGAAGTATATTGTTGTCCTTTATTTTTCCTTCTCTTGTATTTTTAAACGTTCCCAGTCTTAATGGTGACGCTTTCTTTTCCTGTTTGGAGGGAATTTGATGTGACTGATCTCAGGTTCCCTTGATGTGTTTAATTCACACTGAAACAGTGGAGTAAAATAAAAAATATATATATAATATATATATTCATATATATGTAACTTTTATAACGTTTAACTTTGATGCAAGAAGGTGTCATCCCTTAATACTATTTTAATAATGAGAAATTAAATTAATCCTTATCTCTTCCGATGTGCCTTCATTTCCAGTCAGATATAATATAATCTGGGTCGTCGATGCTATCATCAGTGTAGTTATTCCATCGTTTCAATTAACTTAATTTTTTTTAGAATCTGTTCATTTGGCTACTTTCTCCTTCCAACTTGGTATAGGTTGGCGCCTTATTGCTCAAAACAATGCATTTACTGCTGCGAAATTTATACTCATACCAGAGCCATCTTTTGACAGAAAGTGCACAATATTATTCCACGTATGTTTGTGTATAAATATCAATTTTCACAAAAGTGAGGGTTAGCACCTTATTGCACCGAGCCCTTCAATTGCAACGTGCGTGGCGTTGTAGTACAACATGCAGTAAGTCGCGGTCGAATTGGATGGCAGTACGGAGCTTCCAAAAATCTGTCACACTACCGGCATATCGAACGACAAGTTTTAGCGTGTAGAGCAGGACTACACGATTTGTACTCATTGAACAGATGCGAACGGAATAGATTGCTAGAATGCTCAGCCGCTGTACGGAAAAGAGAGAGAGGGAGGGATTGGGAGTTTACAGGCGACTGTAAATGTATAAGCCTGCACATACACACAAGAAAGAGCTTTTTCATATGGAGTTAGAATTAATTTATTTTTTTTTGTATTTATTTTGAGAGTACATTAGTCCCTATATTATGTTTTCAAATACAAGAAATTAAAGAAAATATTTGCTATAATCAATAGAGAAAAATTATTTGTAGCAGTTGAACATGAGTAAACACTCTTAAAATCAACAGAACTTGACACTATGGTTCGTGTCTTTCCTTTGAAAATGGTAGTTACATATGAACATGAAATATGTTTGTTGAAAAGTAACGAAACTTAGGGTACACACACAAAGAAAGCATGTAAACGCAGGTAACCTGCTCGCTGACTGCCATCGCCGATTGCCTGCGCCTTTCGGCGCTGAGTGGTGGGCACAGAGAACGCGTGTTAAAGCGGTAAGACCTGCCAGTCAGAATTTGAGACTTAACAGAAATTAAGTTTCTAACCGCAATGTTTTTCTTACTGTTTTTGTCACTGCATACCGTAATATTTAAAACTCACTACTTTATTGCATTTTTATAGTTACTATAGTTTGTGTGGATAGAAATTACATTTTAGCTGCATAAAATAGTATTGTTAGCTACTTGAAATTGTATTTTTAGTTGCCTAAATCTATGTTTTAGTGCCCATTTTGATAAATTCATGGCTTATTTTATTTGCCTAAAAGTCAGTTTTAAGTGCCTAAAAATCTGAGGCCTAGTCATTATTCTCTGGGAAAAATGAGGGCCTAATATCGCTAATATCCTCTCTATCCGGTGAGGGTGAGGATGGAGTTGCACTGTGAAGGTAGTCGATTTCAGTCACCTGCCGAGAATTGTTCTCGTCTGGAATACCAGGAGCTACAGACACTTCGCTCAAATTCCCTGGGCTTCACTAGGCCTACATGTGAAGGAACTTCATAGTTTCAAAATTAGACCATTTTGCTGTGTGATCGCTGCAGTTACCAGGATCTCCACATCGAGAAGGTGAAATTTTCCCAAGTTCGACGGAAAATTGTTTATTGTTTAGTCAACTGTCCGAAGACAGGTATGGACCTCATTAAGTGACACCAATATTACTCATGAGGCAACTAAGCCAGGAGATAAAGGGATAGGGTGGACAGTTCCTTTTCCCATCCTTTGCATACGTCGCTCACTAGAAACATATTACACTAATGGACTGCAAACTAATCCCTTATAGTAAACTTCCACATCATCCTCAGCTTTGTTTGTAAGAAGAGTACTATAAGTGACAATTAATTAGCTCTAATGTAGCAATCAAATCAACAACTGAAGTGTTGGAAGATAAAACTTACTAAATCAAATGATAAGATTTTTCAGAAAACATTTAAAAAAAGTAATCCCATCTTTACCCATAGAAAAAAAGTTTGTTAAATATTTTTAAGAAATTCCCCATTTAAAGGTTTGTAATATTCTGCGTAGTCTAATTTCCCCATTAGAATCATATAAACCGTTTAAAAATAAAATTTTTGTAACTTGTGATATTTAATATGGAAACCCCTCTTATTGTGAAACATTTTCTATTCTTATCTTTAGATATTTTACATATCGTGCGGCTTCATTTCCGCACTTACCCCTTTCCAACAATTTTATTCTCCACTACATTTCTTTTGCTATGATACTTGTCTTTTTATCCCATACCACAGGATTATTATAAACAGCAGCAATTAATGCATCATTATTCATTTTACTCCCTCCTGTGAACCGATAATACAACCAGCGAGTAGGAATTAACGATTCATTCCGGTAGGCGCTTGTTGCACGAGCTGACAAGTACGAACCTGTATCCTTTCTGTTCGGACCTCATTAGTTAACATGTAGAACTTCTTGGCGCGGGTAAGCGCATGTCGGCGCCGGCAACCTGAAACCGGGAAACCAGCGTTCTTTGTGTGCGTACCCAGCCTGTATTAAAAAAATTAAGTATGAAGTATTGGTCCAGGATCAATTTTATCATACTACAATTGAAACTTCAGTGATTATAATGTCATTTATGATTATTTACCAGCTTATCAATACTTGGTTTCATGTTATTTGCAGCTAAAAGGAAAAGTACTGAACTCAACGAAACTTGACCTAGAGACTCTCGATGCCTGCTCAACATGTGACTATAAAACATTTACAACCTATCTCAGGGTATAGATATAGTTTTAACCCGTCAATTTTTCTCTTGCGATCTTCGCCAACAAAATCATCATACACACTTTATGTACGGTCGTAGTGGCGCATTATATTATGTTTTCGCCTTCGTTTTATAATTTTCTGATGTACCTGTACAAGGCACTGAGAATGTTCTTCAGCTGCTACAAAAAATAACAGCTTTCCCATGACACATGAAAAGAACATGGTCGGATATTTAGGTCCTAAAAAATTGAATTTTAGGTGCCTATATAGGTTGAGGAAATTAATCACAAAGTGACTTGCAACCTAAACAGTGACTAGTGAATAGTGGACCCTTCAGATATGACATTACAAAAGTGACCATCATTCCCGGAGTGGCTAACCGGGAACTGTTTGACAAGCCACCCTGCATAGTCAGGAGGCCCTTGCCCTTCATGGGATTTCGTGGCTAATTCTAATTCTAATATAGGTTGAAAACATATGTAAAATAGATTCTTATTGTTTTTAAATAAGTATAATAACATTCATGAAAATACATCGTAAGGGATGTAAGTAAAATTAATACAGTGTGTTATATTTGAAATGGTTCGATTGATATAACATTTTGTCATTCGTATTCTCATGAACGTAAGTACAAAAGAAAAACTTTAGCCTTTTATATATACATTTTATTACTGAACTATATATAGTCTAATATTTTAAAATTATTCACATTTAAATTAATAGTGCATCCTGAGACCATGTCCCGTATCGAAGCTTCTTTGCCATTCTGGAATTAATGTAAAATTCAATTATAATTTGTTACAAAGGAAGAAAATTAAAAACGCCAAAATATGAAATGTAGAAATTATTCGATTAAATTCTAAATGCATAGTTTAGTGTGTTTATCCTATTTTATGTCATATGTTATATATGCTATATATTTGTAATGAAAGTCTGACATGACTAATTTTAAATTCAGAATTGAATGTGTTTTATTTCCTAAATATAAATATTACAGTATTATATTCATATTGAAATGATTAGAAGTTAATAAATTATAATTGCTGAATTAAATTAGGTATGTTTTTCTTCATACGTCACTATAATTTCAAACATTTATAATGAAAGTTCCCAATATTGTACCGGTACATTATAGGAAACTGAATCCGGTACAAAATACGCAACCTCCCCATGTTTTCTTTGTTAAATTCTTGCAGCTTAACGGTTTCTAAAAGAAGTCTGTAACTTAATGACAATTACAATACATATATAAAAATGTAGTTTTAAATAATATATAGGATTGTTTACCTTTCGGAAGTAAATTGTTGTAGCCAGGTAGCGCAAAAACTAGATTGAAACTACCTAAAACAAGTTTTTTCACCTCACGCCTGCAGAACACAACCGACAGGCTTCATCTCTCATGAAGTGGCATGTTTGTAGATGTAGTTCACAATGTTTGACGTACATGGCAACACTTATTAAAATAGTAATTTTCAAAACGGTTGTACAATTTAGGCGACGGTACAAATTACGCAACACTCTTCTAATAGCTTCAGACCTGATTCACGAAATAAGCAACTGATTCAGCATTTGTTTTCTCTAGTACCTGGCAATATATGAGATTAGAATTCTTTATGTTTCTCTTCATCCATCTTGCCTACAATTAATTTTGCTATGCTCCGTCTTTGTGCATCGATGGTTTCGTCTACTGATATCCATATGCAAGAATCGGCTATTTAGCTCTTATTTAATTGAGTTTGGATTCATAAACCATTTCGAGATATTTTTCGTGAGGGTGGACTCAGATGGTTTTGTTTCTTTGCAGTACTTTTCCAAGAAAGACTTCGATTACGTTCCAGAGATTGTTACTTGCTGCAAGTGTTTCACATATGTCAAAATAGAATTAACTTTTCCTTTCTGAAGACGAGCGTTGTGTAAGCAAAATTAGTTTGTGGGATTGCTTCATATATGTAAGAGAGAGTGAAGATATTCAATTCAAGAGGTCCTGTTTTTTAAGAGAATAAGTAAGAAATATGAAGAGTGAGAGTCAAAGCCTGTTGTTTTTCTGGATGAAACGTGGATTTTTATGAATGGTAAGCTTTATTACAATATTATAAAATCAGCTGATCACTTCATTGATAAGATAGCTGAGCATTGGATAACAACACTATTTTAGAATAGTGAAGGGAATATAAGTTGTAACATTATTAATTCCATATATATTTCATAGGTTCTGCAACACATTCTTGGAGCAAACCAGCTATCGTTGGTGATAAGGTTCAGGGCTTGCTGAGGGAGGATGAATGGTCATCGTACTTGCTGGAACCAATAAGAGTTTTGTTCCTGGTAATATACAGTAGCTACTAGGCCTATATATTGCGAAGTAATTTTTATTGTAATGTTTTCTATCTAGAATCTAAACATCTATTATCTTTTACAGGTGCAGATTTAATATTTGCATCCAATTTGAAGACTGGCTAAGATTACCATGGTGCCATGAATAGTGAAACTTTTCAGAAATGGGTGGAAAGACAGGTTATTGTTGGTTTGTGAAATGTTGGTCCTTCCATCATTGTTATGGATAATGCATCGTACCACAATAAAGCTACAGAGGAGCAACCCACAACAAAATGGAGAAAATATCAGTTAATGGTAAACATTATTTCTATAGAATCTGAGTGATGAACAATACTATTAAGTTACATTATTTATGTTTCAAACTTTTTGCAGACATGGCTGAGACAGAAAGGAGTACCAGTGTCAGACAAAGCAAATAAAAATGAATTGAACCGTTCAGAGCAGAAGTGTTGTAAGTCAAAATAGTATGATGAGGTTTAAAGTAAAAATTCTGTAAAATACAGCGCAACGTAGCAATTAATATGTCCTTCGTGCTAACCACTGACTACTAATAGTTTAAATAAACTGAATATTAATTGCTACTTTGCGCTGTATTTTACAGAATGTTTACTTTAACCCTCATTACCTATTTTTGACTTAACACCACTTCTGCTCTCAACGGCTCAATTACAACAGCTCTGCAAAAGGAACAAAAGCCATTTGAAGAGATAATTTTCTAAAATGAATGTTGATTAGTGAAATGATTTTTTTTAATAATGGCGGGTACTTGACTGTTCGTTCTTCACCTATATGATGCCATTTGTGTAGACCAATTTACTGGGATAGTCGTTACCCAGGATGCACCATAGGAGGCTGGTTTACACTACACTCGCAATAAGATGAGATGAGAATGTTGATTTATGGGGATGCTTCAGGGGAACTGAAGGTCCTGGATAAAACCCTTGTGTTACCTGGATCATGGGCTTGCCCAAAACAATATGGAAATCAGGAGTATGCTGGGGATCTGGATCCACAGGATTATGAGTCCAGCGCTCTAGCGACTGGACCACCATGGCAGCTACAAGCAAAATTCTTCTTGTTTGTTATAATATATGATTCTCTGATTCTTGTTTCAGACATATTGCTGATTAACTTTTAGCAAGGAAAGGCCATGCAGTTCTGAGACTCCCTCCATAACATTCTTTTTTTTTTAATGCGATTAAGCTTCTGTGGTCAGTGACAAAAAACTATTACAACAAAACCGTAGCTTGACGTCCAGTTCATGGCTTAGATCAAGCCAAGTCTGTATGGCATGAAACACTCGGAAATGTATGTAGTTAAAGGAAGCATATCTTTCTTTATACATTTAAAATGCTGTTTCAGTAGTAGTTTTATGTATTTAATTAATTATAAATTAATTATTTATATTTAATATTCTAAATTCTGTATTCATACAGGTAACTCCAGATATATGGAAGAATAAAGTAAACCATACAGAGAAAATAACTATGAAATATTATAATCAAGAAGTGAGAAATGAGCGAGAATTTCAAGAGTTTATTGTCGATCTTTGAGATACCGATGACGAGGATGATGCTGATAACAATGACACAGAAGATAACGAAGAGGTGTTGGCCACTCCTATTGAATCTATACTAGGGGCTTCAAGATAAACAAGATCTGGTTAATATTTGTATCTCTCTTATGAACAATTTGAGTTTGAGTTGTTTTAAAAGCACACATTACAAAGAGCATTGTAAATAATTTATTGAATATACTGCATCAATTAGTATGCTTTCTTCCACACATACTTCAAAGTATTGATGAAGAATGCCGGACGATCTCACCACTGATAATTTCAAGCTGTGTTCTTTCCTAGTATTCAGAAATTGCTTAGGACTTGTCAACAGATTTCCACTTAAGGGATTAGGTATCATGGTGCTCCATGGTGAGTCTTATTTCATCGTTCTCTTCGAATACTCCAACCTTTCTACCATCCACGCCATTTTGCACAATGGACAGGCGCATCAGAAATCACTACTATTTTAAGAAAAGTGAAAGTGTCCCTGATGATCAGACACCTCATATCAAAACTCACTATTTTTTTTTTTTACAAAATACGATAGACCTATAGATAGATATGTGTACTTTAAAATACAATGGGGCTGGATGATTTCATCACTGATAATTTCAAGCTGTGTTCTTTTCTATTATTCTGAAATTGCTTAGATCTTAACAACAGATTTTCACTTCCAGGGATTAGCTATCATGGTGCTCCAAGAATCCGGTGAAGCTTATTTCGTTGGTCTCTTTGCTGAATACACCAACCTTCCGACATCCATGACAGAAGATTGCACAACGACATAACAGCTGGATAGACGCATCAAAGGCCACCACTAAGTCAAGAAAAGTAAATGTGTCACTGATGATCAGACGGCTCATATCAAAAACAACTGTTTTTTTCCCCCACTAGATATGATATAACTAGATTTATGTACTTAAAAAAAAAAAACAAGGAATAAAATTCTGTGAGGGTGGTATTTTGCTTCAAAACTTGCCAGATCCTTGGGATATGCATTGAAAGTTAGCCTATTTTCAACATTTCTGTTTCAGAGCTTGATGTCATATTTTTAAATTACAAATCTTATTTAAATTCAGTGTTAATTTACACACTGTGTAGAACACATAAGTATTCTTGATTCTAATTTTTCCCCCTTTTCTAATGACATTTCGTGATTAATTAACAAGTCCAGTGTTGCCAGCATAATGTCCACTACAATGTGACTAAAAAAAAGTCATTAATTTACTGTTGCTGTTAAAAGGGTCTGTGTATCACTAGTTTCTTGTATGAAACGTACACAGGTTCTCTTCTAATACTGACCATCTGTTAAATCAACTTCTGTCTTTCTTTCAGTCTCAAGGGATTCTATGATACCAGGATAGCAGGATAGCTCCACCGGTTATGGTCAAGGGGCTAGTTAAAGCAGAGGACGTCTGAAACTTCGACAATATGACCATTTTCAGGATTATTGGCCCAATGTGCAAAGAACATGAATTCTGGAGGACCATAATATGTCTGTCCAAAAACTATAATTATTTTCTTTTGTATCACTTTGTGTTTTCAGAAAAATGAAATAAGTTTGATATTACACAGAAATTATATGTTTTTGTTGTTGCCTAACTATAATGTATTATTTACCTATATTAAGTTTGTATGAGAAAATAAAAAAAATATATATGTTAATCCCAACCTGTCCCTTATCAATGTATTCTCTCAGTTCTGAGGCAAAAGCTGGGATATTAAAATTGTATTATTTTGATTGAATGCATCATTCCATAATGTTCTATATAAATATATTACAAAAAAAATATATATATAATAAAAAGTATGTGGTTATTTTGTCACACACACACTTCTCCATTAGTCCTAAAATAATACTAGTACAAATATATCAGTTTTGTTCCTTCTGCTGGTTGAAACAAAATCCATCATACAAAATTAAGTTCTTCTTGTATAGAGATTGGCCATCAAAAGTAAGTACGATATTTACATTTTCATTGTCTGGTTATTAAAAATTTTATTTATTTAATTTCACAAATCCCATTGCCCTGTTAAACATTTCGAGGAAATGGGTTATCGAAATATATCAATAGAAAATATTTATGTTTGAAAACAAACGTTTGAGAATTACAGTCGGCATAAGGAGGGATCAAGGATGTACCTTGTTCTATAGAAAAGGATAGGAAAATTATTCTATATTTAGATGCTTCTAATGACATTATATATGTATATATATATATATATATATATATATATTTTCTGTAGGACCAAAAAATAGGCCTAATAATCTTTAGTAAATCCTTCTAGCAACAGTGCATATTTCTGTACAGATTACTGTGCACTTTACTGTGGAATCCCGGCCATCTAGTCACTCAACTGAGTGCGCTCCTTGTATAATGGCAGTTGACTTGAATAAAATGACAACATACATGCCCAACTTGGAGTCAGGCCACAAAGGGAAAAACACTGGGGGAAGGGAGTTCGATCCAGTCCTGTGGATCGGACTTCGGCGTAGCTCAATGGTGAGAGCGCTTGGTATGTAGAACCGGGTTCGATCCCCGGCGCCGGAGCACGGGGCCGGAGCAAATTTTTCTCCTCTAATATTAATTAGTGCTTTACGTTCAAGGTTGGTAACACTGAAGTGCAGCCATGTTTGATTATTTGGTACCTCACCAGTTGTTGTGCCGACTCAAAGAGTTTGTAACATATAACTAGAGACACCAATGGCGCTAGTGTAGCGTACAAATTTGAACCGCTGTTAAAGGGAGTTGATACTTCGCCGGGTTTGCGAGCAGTTCATGCTTATTTGAGGAGTATGAATAAATATAAGTACACTTGAAGGTAAATAATAAGAAAATAGTGAAATACTGCGCCGCAAATAATTGTTCTAACATAATCTACTATTGTAGCATGCCCAGGAAAGCATTCATCTCTTAATATTCGGAAGAATGTTCCAAATGCAGTTCTTCATTTGAATGTGTTTACAGAATGTCGGAACATTTCTTGGATAAAGTTTTTCCAGGAACACATTAATCAGGTTTATATGGTTGATTTCAACAACTGTGTAAGGGTTAGGTGCCATCACATTACTGTGGATTATAATAGCAGAGTGCATAAGAAAATCCTGACAATATCTGTATAAAACTGTTTCGTTTCAGGTTAAAATGAATTAGGCCTAATCATGTAATTTCCGTTTTGTACAGTATGTATTTCTAGTTTTTGGTCGTATTAAATGCAAATAAATTAGTGAAAATATAGCTGATGGCCTAGCTAGGTCTATTATTACCACTACTACTAGGTCTATTAGTCTATTACCACTAGGCCTGCTACTAGGCCTACTATTACCACTACTACTAGGCCTACTTTTACCACTATTAGGCCTACTATTACCACTACTACTAGGCCTACTAATACCATCAATACTAGGCCTATTACCACTACTACTAGGCCTACTATTACCACTATTACTAGGCCTACTATTACCACTATTACTAGGCCTACTATTACCACTGCTACTGGAGTACTATTACCACTACTAGTAGGCCTACTATTACCATTGCTACTAGGCCTACTGTTACCACTACTACTACTAAGCCTACTATTACCACTACTACTGCATTAAAAAGCTTGTACTGACCTCTAACCTGGTGGTCATCAACTGTACAATGAATAGATTGTTTTATGACAAAATTTATTTCCATTATGTTTTAAATCAGTGTTTCCAGAATTTTTATGATCTCATATATTACCACTAAATATTTTCTAAGCACCTTATACCTTCCTCTTCCTTTGCATAAAAGGACTGAAATATAGATCATTTTAAATATTACAGTAAATATCTATTATTATGTCCTTAAAACGATAGTGGTAATACTGAAAATTCATGTTTGCATTGCCATTATTCAATATTTCACTTACTTATCCCGTATATGGGTGATTTAATTTATGTTTTATAATATTGTCAAAGATGAATCATTATAATACTTTAATAAATATAGCGCTATTCTGCCATTTATCTTTATTTCATCACGACTCATCCTTGGTAAAAGATGTTTGAAACAGTATCTATCACTATACTGCATTAATGTATTGTGGTACTGTTTTCGAATTTCGCGCTGTAAACTCTCCCTTTAATGGCGGATGCTAGCCGATTCAATTTGTGACATTTTCCTTGCCTGCCACTCACGGGTATGTGTCTCTAGTAAGTATTACAAACTCTTTGTGTCGACTATACTCTGCGCTTCCGAGTCATTTCTTCGACTCGCCCCCTTCTATTGAGTGCTCGCCTTCAATGAGCACCGTTTGGACAGGATTGGTGTAGAGCAGGCCTGCACAAGGTTTGCGCTCTCCGAGCCGGCTCACAGCTCATGAGCGGAATGCAGATATTAGCTGCGCTCTGTATAAGGGTGGACTGAAAGAAGGGGTGACCTCGTACAGAATATACACAAAAGAAAATACAGTACTAGTAAGGGTGTTTATGAAATTAATTCCCGTTCAGTGTTTGCAAAACTATCTTGGATTATTATTAATTAATAAAGAAATATTTATTTTACAGAAATAATAGAAATTCTATAGCTACTTAAATGTGCAATGTCATTTTGTTATATTTTTATTTATCAGTACATCAAAACGAGGTTTTATGCTGTTGGCACCTGAAAGGAACAGTAGGCCTACTGATCGTAATGAAACATCAGTTACAGATGTTCGATGCCTGCCTTTGTTAAAGTTGATTATAAAAAGCAGTTGCTCACAAATATGAATGTTGAGCCAAACATAGCAATAATTTTCACAGCCAGCCTGTGTAGTCGTGGTTATCATTGCTAATGTTTAGTCTTGTAAAACTCAACCAGGCTAGTAGTACTATTCAAACGATCTTTAGCCCTTAGGTCACATTGAAGATCAATAAGTTTGAGCTGTAAATCGTTAAATGTTAAATGTTATGTTTCGTCTTTTAGATTCCTCCATACTGTACTGTAGCAGTAGGTAGGCAACGTAAAACAGTTACTGAGAATAGGCCTACACACTGCACTCCACTAGATAGCTCAGTTGTCGTTTCCCTCTCCTCTACCTAGCCTATAGCAAGTCTATGTCATTCTGACGTATCTTCCTCTCCTTTTCGGCGAGCGGTAAACAGTTCTCCCGCTCCGAAGGAGCGCGCGCGCTCATTGAGCGCTGTTTGTGCAGGTATGGTGTAAAGGTTGTTACGACCGATAATATTTGTAGTACAATTCGTTGAGCATCTTATGTTAGGTTTTCGATCCATCGTTTCAAAGACATGTAGATTTACTGCATTTTCAGTTTTTAGTGGATAATACAATATTATTCTAATCAATAACTTACGTTCGTCCATTTTGCTGCATGTGATATCACCATGAATTTCTATATTCTTCAGTAGGCCTATTTACGAGACGATAGAAGTCACCCTCGGCTCTCTTTTTGCGCATGCGCCATCGGTGTAGTATTTCCGCTTCAGGTGTGATGCTGGGCCCCGTTGTGAGCATAAAAATTGTTTTATTCACCGCATGCTAGATTCACCTTCGTCACAATCATATATTATTTACATTTCGGTGATACAAGTTACGTAGTTATAATAATAGTGCATTGGTAGATTTCGCAATTATTACTCCAGCTCCTGTTATCCAAGTCAAACCTTATTTTCGTATAATTGTATTCCAGAATATTTCCTCATAAGTCTTGATAGGCTATATGTATTAAGAGTTAATTTCTGGTGGTAGTATTGATATTAAACTTGGCCAACACAATATTCCATCTACAACTTCAGAGGGGCGGCAAGAACTAGCGCTGTGGTAGTTCTGGATATTTCAACTGTAAACCAACTTATGAATGTCGTGATATGCAAATAAATATCACCAAACGTAGGTACCAACTTCAGAGGGGCTGCAAGACACTTTGTGTGCAAATTTATAAAACCAGGGGCATCACATCCAGTAAAATTAAGAGTGATCTCAACCTTGTTAACAATTCGAAGAGATATTCCTATGTTAATAAAGCGGCGAAACTAGCGCTGAGGTAGTTCTGGTGATTTCAGAAGTGAAAATTGTTGAATTTATAACGGATTCTTTTTATGTAGATACAGTTGATCGTATATGCATCATAGACAAATATATGCATGGCATAGCAAAAGCCTAAACTAACCAAATCTAACCTGTCACAGATTCGTATATGCAACATGTATATAAGCGGGGAACTACTTCAGCACTAGTTTAGCTAAAAATTGAATTAATTTGTTTGAAAGATGAAGTAGGATATAGGCCAAAGATTATTATTTGAACTATATAGAGAGTAGTGGTTTGGTTCGACTGGAACATCTCGGAAAAAAGAAAAAATATATTTTTTTATTATTACCGGCATAGACCTATATTTATTTTTATTTATTATTCCACAGTTGAGTAACAAAATGGACAAGAAACCATCAAGAAACTGTATTACAATAATCTGTAAGATGTTTACAGGACAAAAATTATTAAAACATGTAACAATGCTATACAATATTGAAGTATAACTTAATACACAATTTATGGCATTCATAGTTGACAAATTACCTAAGCAAGTGGTTGCCCACCTGGGTGTGTGGAACCAATGTATGTTTTCAAACGTTATTTTAACTAAATTTAACTTCATCGCATTCTGTGACATATCAGCTGGCTGAAATATTTTTTATCTCACACTTCTGAGATTTTAACAGGAATGAGTTTGTCCAAGGACTTCCCTTGGCTTGAAACTCTTGCTTACATATCCGATATTATTATTATTTTTCTTTATTTTAATCTCTAGGATCCAACTGTGTCCAGCATTCAGGATAAGACTAAAGCAACAATAATAGTTATTTATGGTACTTGTGAGGTAAGTGCAATAAAGATCACGCTCACAAGTGCCATACGTAATTTTATCCATGACCATAACGAAAAATTATGTTTTATAAAAGAAAATATGTTGAAAATAAGTCCTCATGTAATCACATACCATGGCATGGATTTTATAATCAATACGTGTACTAGGTAGGTCATGATGTAGGAGGCCATGATTAGTAAAGAATGATATCTAAGGCGTTGGATAAATAACAAATTATAATTAATTATATAATTTTAATATATATTTTTCTCATTTTAAACGTGAATTTTCGTCTTTTTGAAGTTTCAGGGATTATTTAGAAGTTTTCACGGGACTATTGTGATTAAAATAATTTCACATTTTACTTCTGTAAACTTAAGAGGAATATTCAAACTTAATTAATCATCGTGTTTGTTTAGCTCAGTTGGCTAACGCGTGTTGTTTTAAAATCCTATAAACCCAACTTTGCAGGTTCAAGTCTCCTCGCATCCCAAAAGGTAAATTATTACAAAATTTTAAAAAGATGCATATTAGATATGGATGTAATGTACAAATTACGACGTAGCAGATAGACAAAACAGAAGGAGATTGAGTGTATGTATATTTAAGAAATGGTAATAAAGAAGTAGAGGTAGTGACATCTAGTAACTAATATATTAACTTCTTGAGTAATAGTTCAATGGAAAAGTATACGTGTGTACCCGGGTACTAGGAAAATACTAATGAACTGTGAGATAAAGTACAAACTGTGAGGTAAAGTCTTTATCTCACTAGTGAAATAAAGTAATGTTGAATAAAAGCCTACTTTAAAAACGCAAAAGTATTTAGTAAAGGCATGTTTTTCGTTATGGTCATGGATAAAGAAATTAAACTTGTCTTGCTGAGTTATCAATCGAGAATTCGATTAATGTTCCACTCTGTGACTTTCGTCCAATATGTTTTGGAAGCATAAAAGTATCTTCAATGATTGACATTAAAATTACGGAAATATTATCTAATAAAGACAATTGTATGAAAAATTCATTCCCGATGACAAACAATAGTTTGACCAAAGAAAAGGGTCTCTTAAAATTATTAGAATTATCTACTGATATCGTGGTTAAAAATTGTGTTTCCTAAAACATCTCTGTTGCAATCTTGGTTCCATGACTCACCAGTATATCTCAATGTTTTCTGGATTGCATCAGTATATTTCAGTGAGAGTACATTTTCTGCTCTGGTCTTCTTGAAGAACAAATACGAGTATAGAAGTAAACATAATCTTAAGGTAGATTTGCAACTTAAGCTACGGTTTGTTTATGGTGATCATCACCGGACGCACATCGCCGGCGATTATAAATGCTGGCGATGATTGTCAGGAAGTGGTTTCTTTATCAGTGTAAATCGCTGTCAATTCTCATTTGTTTTGCTACTTTAACTCGATTAAATATTTCTACATGGCCTTCTCTAAAAATCGATTATTGAACATGTATGGAGTGATATGCGTCCTGAATTTGCTTCAGAAGCAACCTCCAGCGTTCTGCACAGCGTCCAACAACCATCGCTGTAAAGAAACAGTACGCATTCATTTTAACAGCCAGCAACTCCAAGCAATGATCGCCGTAAACAAACTGCAGCTTTAGAGTACCTACAATTCAGCCAGACTTCGCAAAGCGACTTCAACCATTCCACTAATAATTTTATAAGTATAAAAAAACTTGTTTAACACTAGAAGAACCAACCGATCATTTGACTCATTTCGATATTTAATTTATTTGTACCTCCTCTGTGTATTTGCTCATCAAGCTAGTCCTTCAGGACTTTTATTGAATTTACTCTTTTTAGATCCTCTGAAAATGTCAAGTCCTTATCATTATTTATGAGGGTAAGAGTACAGTTACCTAGAAGGACGATCATAGATCATTTTTACTGGTCTGCACTGTCTTATTTTCATGCAGCAGCAAACTACAAATATTGCTGTTTTATGATCGTCTTACGCCTTCTAATAATGAACTCAATAGGCCTACATTGTCCCCATGTGACAAGCTTACTGAATGTATGTGGCAAGTCTTTCATATTACCGAAAATATTCCCTTTATATAGACTGGTTGATACTCAAAACATAAGAACGACAATAGGGAGTTTATAACCGCTTTCCTGTGACATTACAATATAGTCAATATATTCTGGATAACAGCGGTAATTCTTTTGGCAACTGTGTGAAGTATTTCATTAATCTATCTCAAGATTTCTATTTGCCATGTACTGTAGTTATTTTGCAAATATGGCACGAAAGGGTTTGAGCGATGAACTTCTGTTATGAAAGATTATGAGTGATGAAGAATTCTGCATTATTTAGAAACACTGTCAGAAATACATTCGGAAAGAGAGGCTATCCAGTTAGTGTTTGTGACGAAGATGAAAATGAGACTGGTGATTTTAATTATATCTCGCGAGATTATATATTCCAGCAGTGTCCAGGAAACCAGGGAGAAAGACCTGTCAGATTGGAGGGTGTCACAGGAGAAATAAGACATCATATGTCTGCGCAAAGTATAACAAATTCTGAAAGAATTATGTATGTGTGTGCAAAGTGTAGAATCATGTACATGTGTGTGTACAAGATGTGATTATAATAATCAATAGACTATAGATAAATTCAGAAAACACAAAATATATATGTCAAAAATATTTAATATAAAATTGAGTGAACATGATGTTAAGAACAGAATTGCATTTGAGAAATGGCAGAATTAATATGCTAGTACTTATACACAGTTAATAAAACAAATTTTCTTCATCTACACATAACAATTTCTTCTTAGAAGAAGAGTGTATTGTGGTCTCAAATTTTGTTCTGAAATTATTAACTCGCAACTCTTTAATTATACCCACTAAGTCTGTAGTAAGACGATATTTCAAATGAAAGCTGCTAATGAGACAGAAATTTAGGATAAAACGTGCATGTCAAAATGACCGGTGCTGGTCGTACTAGGTAGTTTGAAAGTCCCAGTCTTTGTAATGTTAATTTTAGCAGCAAAAGAAACATCCCACTGGAAACCGTATGGTTTCATTTTTGACAGTAAAGATATGATAAAACATGAAATAACCTTGTATTTGTATATTATATTCAAAACTTAAAACTGATATTTAATATAGCTACCAAATTATTAAGGGTAGTTAATTCACTACATTGTGCAAATGTTTAATGAATACAAAATGATTACCAGATTATTACAGGAAACACTGGAGGTCCACCAAAATGAAATGTAAGCTTCAAAGAGTTCATCACACACCATATTTGGAAACTACTGATTTAGGTTATGGCAAAATATAAGGATAATAAATAACGACTATAAGATGCAATGTTGCAAATGTAAGATATTTACAGGGCAAAAATAGAGCACAATACATTAACAGAAAATAATATATAAATTATGAGGAATATTTACAGAAATTATCTTTGAGAAAATAAGAGACGATACATGGAGACATTATTCATTTAAGATAAATAATGATAAAAACAATAATACGTTAGCATTAAATAAGTGCAAAATAAGTGTTTGTTGCTTGAATAGTGGTGCGAAATTACATGTTGAGGATGTAATGTAATTAATGGAACACACTGAATATCTGGATTGCGGTAAATAAAACATTTGTATGCTTACAACGGGGCTCAGCATCACACCAGAAGCGGAATTTCTTCACCGATAGCGCATGCGTAATAAAGGGAGCCGAGGGTGACTTTTATCGTCTCGTGGCCTATTTTATTTAAAGCTTCAGGTCTACCTTAGACGATGTCTTGTGCCTTTGCTTCTCATCATATTTTGTAATCCTATTCATTTAACCATTCACAATGGCAGGAGGTCAAATTATATGAGAGAGATGAACGCAGAGATACTCGATAAAGGATTCCTTATTTTCGTGCAGACATTTTTCTCGAGAAACTAGAAATATTATTATGTCTATGAAACGAAACATAAAAAATATATATATATTTTTTTTTTACTGTGGAGATCTTCTGTATGTGTATATTTCACATCCGTAGTAAAATTTTAAGCTGACTAAATTTTAGGTGATGTTCGGAAAGTCAACTTAAATAAACAAATAACCAAATAATTGTATGGTATGTATAGGAGGTGTAGATTGGTCAATAATTTCCGTTGCCGTTGATGAAATAACTTCACATATTTTGATGGTTGCTTCTACCTTCATCTTCAGGTGAATATGAAGTAAGCAGGTAAAAAGGAGTTCCGACTCGTTAATCATTAGAAATGACTAGACTACTTGACTGATCAACAGTTTTCAGTGTGTGTAATAAAGGCAGAGGCTCCGGCGCGCGGCGTAATTCAGGCGGTAGCGCTTTTGTCTACTGATCTTGAGCTACATTTGTGCTTGGGTTCGTTTCCCGCTTGGGCTGATTATCAGGTTGGTTTTTCTTGGATTTTCCCAATTGTAAAACGAATATCAGGTAATCCCATGGCGAATCCTTGACCTTATCTCGCAGGCACCAAGTCCATTCACTCTAAATAACTTAGTAGTTGTTTTATTTATTTTATTTATTTTAGTTGGTTATTTAACGACGCTGTATCAACTACTAGGTTATTTAGCGTTGATGAGATTGGTGATAGCGAGATGATATTTGGCGAGATGAGGCCAAGGATTCGCCATAGATTACCTTGCATTCACATTACGGTTGGGAAAAACCTCGGAAAAAACCCAACCAGGTAATCAGTCCAAATGGGGATCGAACCCACGCCCGAACGCAACTTCAAACCGGCAGGCAAGCGCCTTAACCGACTGAGCCACGCTGGTGGCTCCTAGTAGTTGTTACAGTGTCGTTAAATAACCAAATAAATATTAATAGACAAAGCACCAAGAATAGTATGGGAGTGCTAAGAAATGAATAAATACAAAATGTGATAAATAATTTGGAGTAGATAGGCTATATGAAGTGTGGTAAGAGGCTATCCTGACAATGTGCACATATTGTTGCCATCTAAAGGTGAAAAAAGACCAGGGAAGTGCATTACATTGATACTTACAACTTACTGGAATGATAGGTAGATTTTGACAGATTGTCTGGTAGGATCATGTGAAGTTCTGCTACCCTAGATTTGTCACTAAGACATCTCATATGGTACTTACATTCTTTTATTCTAACAGTCTAAAACTATGCCACTTCTGCATAATCCAGGCTTTATCCCTCACTTAGAAGGATTGTATCCCTGAATTTTATGTATAGGTAGGACAAACGTACACTGATATTAGTCCATTGTGCTACTTCCGAATTTTGATTTTGGCAAGAAGTAGCTGGTAAATGTTGTGTGATATTCTCACATAGAAACATAATTCTTTCATGTAGAGGTTGCGGTAGCGTTCACAGCGAATTTTTTAATACAAAGCGTAAGTGAAAGACTGTCATTTATTTATTTCTCTCAGTGTCAAATACAAGAGAAAGGAATGCCATTTATCTGTCAGTGTTTGAAGATGACCTTTGGTAAACGATTGTCACGGCACACCACCCATTCTTCCGAGCAACGCAAGCTGACCATTACTCTCTTCGTATATCAGCAGGGATAGTGTTGACTGCAGCTCTGATACGGTTCTTGAATTCCAAGATGGTGATAGGACGTGTTCGGAAGACTTTTTGCTTGAGACACCCACAGTCCCCATAAGAAAAAGTCAGCAGATATCAGATCCGGGGACAGAGACGGCCAAGGGATGTCATCAAATGAGAAATGAGTGAAAAGCTCTTTCTCACGTCCTTTCACTCCGTCCCACTTTATGATTACAAGCAGGTGCAGTGTTTCTAAATGAACTAACCCATTTTGCATTAGTGCGAGTATTCGGCACTCTTTAATGACGACCCAAGTTAAAGTGTCGCCTGAATACACGCGGTGTAACAATTTAAGAATCATTCTTGAAATAGGCCTCTAGCGTAAAAGCACGTTCCTCTGCAGTCCACTCTTCTTGTCGAATAAAATGGCAGATCATGCGAATTGTTGCATTATCACCCTACGACGCGAGTCAAAACATACTATGAACGCTCCACACCTATACAAGGTGAGGTAGAAATATCTCCCCATTTTCAACTGCACATAAAATGGAAAATATTGAAGTCAAATATCAAACTGTAATATAAATTTATTCCGTATTATATGCCATTTTATCCTTCAGTTTAGTTCCGCACAAACTTTCAGATTCCACGTCAAGGACGTGTTCCTAGCCGCAAGACCATAAAATTGTGGATTGCGACATTTCGGAATACAGCTTCAGCACTAAAACAGAAACCACCAGGGTGACCAAGATCAGTGCGATCTTCACAAAACATCGCAATTGTACGTCAAGCATTCGTAAGGAGCCCACAACGTCCGGCGAGAAAACATGCAGCAGCTTTGCAATTGAGTAATCGCAGCCTTAGGAGAATTTTGCCACAGGATCTTAACTTTCATCCATACAAAATGGTAATGGTCCACGAACTTAAAGATTGTGATATGGGAAATCGTCTGAGATTTGTTAAACAGTTTCTCGAAATCCTGTCCAACAATATTGTTCTGTTAGTGTTAGACGAAGCACATTTTCATTTGTCCGGAGGTGTAAATAGAACTTCCGGTATTGGGCAGAGGAAAATCCAAAAGAGATCAACATGCGACCGCTTCATATTGAACGCGTCACTGTCTAGTATTTTGTCGCACAGTTCGGGATTATTGGCCCATACCTTTTTGAAAGTGAAAATAGGGTTTCTATTTTAGTGCTGTAGCCGTATTCCGAAATGACGCAATCCACAATTTTATAGTCTTGCGGCTAGGAACACGTCCTTGACGTGGAATCTGAAAGTGTGTGCTAACTGAATTGAAGGATTAAATGAGATACCATAAGGAATACATTTATATTACTGTTTGATATTTTCCTTCAATATTTTCCAATTTATGTGCAGTTTAAAATGGGAGGTATTTCTGCCTCACTTTATGTAATGCGGACCCCCTTTTACTGCCGTTCTGAGATACATTATACCATGTAGATATATTTTTATTGCATGGTAACCAACAAAACGCTAGATCGCCGAGGATGACAGTAACGAAAGTATGGCAAACTTTATAATGATATTTTCGAATAAAGAAAATTAATTAAAGAATAAAAATAAAATAGAAATAATACAGGAAATTAAGAGACTGAAATTTGATATAAGTTATTAATTGTCACAACTTTTGTTTTGAATATGTTTATGTACTGATTGTGAGAAACAGATTTTAATGAAGTGGTTACAGTCAACGTTTATCTCTGACGTTTCTGAGCGCGTGACTGTGAAACATGTTTTTAGATGACGAACAGGCAATCTTCGACACTGCCTTTGCTTACATCAGTGGCCGGCAGATGCTGCAGTTGTGACGTAAGAGCCAGTCAGATCGCAAGAGCTTGGGAGAGCGAGCAGTTGAGTCGTATTAATGTTAGCACACACCAGCGCAGTGGCGTCAGTGCAGCAGTATAACGGGACTGTTGAAAACAAAATGATCTATCTACATTTTATAGAAGATTTCCCCAGGCAAGATTCCCTCGATTGCATAGATTTGCTGCTAGGATGTTGAGCATATTCGGATCTACGTATGTATGTGAACAGTTCTTTTCTTGTATGAAGATCTGCAAACCACAACATAGAAACCACCTGTCTGATCTGAACTTGAAACATATTCTTCGCTTGTGTGTTAGCCAGGCTATGACTCCAAATATTGCAAAATTAGTACGCGAGAAAAGAGGAAAAAAATCTCGACAAAGCGTTTAGCTTGGGCACGGTAGTGACACGAAGTGATGGTGTGTTTCAAAAGTTGAAATATACTTTGCATACTATTCACCAAGATAGGGCCTATATAGTTTAATCTGTATATTATGTAGAAAAATATGTGTTAAAACACTGTTTTCAAGTTTCCGAGTAGATAAAGTGTTGCAGTACTGCTTAAAGTATTTATTTATATGTTTGTATGATTATAGCAGTTTCGGAATTTCATTTATAAATGCAAACGCTTCTGCAAGTGGCTGTATTATGAGTTTCATATTATTGTATGTACATTAAATTTGATTACAAACCAAGATATTTTGTTACATTGATTTATCACGGTTGTACAGTTTTGTTTTCGTACAAATGTATTGTAATTGTGCTGTTCCCATACTATCTCAGAAGAATGGATCGCGCTCTGTCAGTGCATAGACCCTCACCACCACTGTTCAGATGAACCTTCTCTTCTCGCTGTGCTCAGTATGCAGAGATTGCCGAGCAAAGAGCAGTGCGGCTCGTCGTATGACGTCACAGAGCACGGAACATGCCGGTCACTGGCTTACATAGAAGATCCTTTCAAATGGATTTTAACGTAACTTTAACATCTGCTCTTCGATTTTTCAGTGCCAGATTGTTTTTACTAAAATATGCCATTACTGTGACAATTGCTATTATTTACTACGTTGCTTATGTATCAATCTAGAATTAATTGTTCATGTATTAGTCATAATCTCATCATATTTAAGTAATTTTATTCATTTGTAGTGTTCTTTCCAAGAGTAGGTCTTTCACTGCAAATTCAGCTTTCTTCTATCTTTCCTTCTGCCTTCACTTTGTCTCCGCATATGATCTATGTATCTTAATGTTGTCTATTATCTGATATCTTCCTCTGCCCCGAACTCTTCTCCCGTTCAGCATTATTTCCAGTGCATCCTTCAATAGGTAGTTTCTTCTTAGCCAATGACCCAGCCAATTTCTTTTTTTCTTCCTGATCAATTTCAGCATCATTCTTTCTTCACCAACTCTTTCCAACACAGCTTCATTTCTTAATCTGTCTGTCCACTTCACACGCTCCATTCTTCTCCATATCCACATTTAAAATGCTTCTAGTCGCATTTCTTCACCCCGTCGTAATGTTCATTTTCTGGCCCATACAATGCCACATTCCACACAGAGCACTTCACTAGTCTCTTTCTTAGTTCTTTTTCCAGAGGTCCACAGAGGTCTTCTATTAAAATCTTCCTTGGTCATTGATATCCTCCTTTTGACTTTTGGGCAGCAGCTCATGTTACTCCTTATACTACACCTCAAATATTTGAAGCGATCCTCTTGCTCTACTGCCTCATTTAGAATTCACACGTTTACTTTATTTATTTTTCTTCCGACAACCATGGCTTTGTCTTATTTTCATTTATCTTCATCTCATAGGCTAATACTCACAGCTGTCATTTACCTCCAGTAGTATATTCCCTAGTATCATCTCCTCTTCCGCTAACAGCGCCATATCATCAGCAAATCTTATGCACTTTATTCTTCTTCCTCCAAGTAGACATTGAACAGGATAGGTGATAAATGGCATCCTTGACTTACTCCTCTTCCTATTAACTTACGTCATTTCTTCTCCTATGTCTGACTTTGATTCGTTGTTTCGTGTAAAGATTACTGAACAGCATTCTCTCTTTTCATTCCATACCAATTTTCTTTAGAATCCCCATAAGTTCATTCCCATCCACTCTATCAAAAGCCTTTTCCAGGTCCAAAAATGCTATATACACTTCTTTATTCTTCTCTGGATATCTTTCGCCGATTGTTCGTAGCAGTCCAATTGCATTTCTCGTACCTTTTCCTTTCTTGAAGCCAAACTGCTCTTCATCCAACTGTTCTTCCATCTTAGAATATAAAAGTCGATTCAGTTATTGAAGTCAGTGTTAACGGAATAGTAATTGGAACTGAAGCACGAAGGAATAGAGTAATAATATGACTTTAGACGTATTATTTAAATTCGATTATCTTGTCTTATTTTAGGCCTATATTCATACTGTGTTGTTGTTGTTGTTATTATTATTATTATTATTATTATTATTATTATTATTATTATTATTATTATTATTATTATTATTATGCATTTTGTTGCGCATTTAGGCAAACAATGTAAGTTGAAGTGTTTTAATTATTCGAAACAACTTTAATTATACAAATTATCTGTATTATTACCCCCATTAGTAATATGAATAATTTAATCTTTTACACTGCTTAGTCCACGCCTGTGGAGTAACGGTAAGCACGTCTGGCCGCGAAACCAGGTGGTCCGGGTTCGAATCCCGGTCAGGGCAAGTTACCTGGTTGAGGTTTTTTTCCGGGTTTTTCTCTCAACCCAATACGAGCAAATGCTGGGTAACTTTCGGTGCTTTCTTATGACCGTTCCTAGAGTGTAGGCCCTATTAATATAATATGAATAAATGTTTTAATCCGCTGTTCAATCGTTATTAGTTATATTTTATTGTTCCCGATTTAAAAATGCATTCACTGTTTTTCTGGTTGCAGTTACGAGCAAAGAAAGAGACAGCAGCTGGCTATTCGTTATCTCGTGAACCATAATGCTTGCGTGCGCCATAGATCATAATAAGAACCTTGTGGTGGGGGTAAGAGACTTAGTTACCTCTGTGGTGGCTGAATGATCAGACCTTCAGACTGTCACGCAGGCGGCTTGGGTTCGATTCCAGGTCCATAGTGACACTTGTGGCGAACAAGGTAGCAGTTGGGGTTTTTCCCGGGGTTCTCCCGTTTTTTCCAAAATTATTCATTTACATCATTCAGTCACCATTTCATTATCATTCCGTAGCGTTCCCCGAACGCCGGCCGGCGACGCATGGAGGGTGTTGGCCAAGGGACGAATGGGGTTGCCTGCTCGAAACCTTAGTGTGGTCGGCCGGTGTGGGTTTGAGAATGCGTCCCAGAGGGCTAGCGCAGTAGATCTGAACAAGGTCGCAGTGCTGGTCCATAGTGCCCCCCTCCGTTAAATTCAATTCAAGACAGCTAGTTAACTGCTAGTAGAAGCGTAGCGCAGGTAGGTTTCACGAGATACTGAATGGCATATACATATAAAGTGTCTGTTCCTTGTTGAATTATTCTTTTTTTGTACATGTGATTAGCACAGTTAACACAATGGTAGACACTGGCCACAGTAGCTAGGTAGTAAACGTGGGCATCAATGTGGGTTTTCCAAGGGGAGGTTCAGCTATCTAATGCAGACCCAACGAGTTTGTAATATAGAAACTAGGAACACGAACGGCACTAGTGTAGCGTACAAAATTGAACCGCTGCAACTGTTTGATCATTGAAGAGAGTTCATGCTTCTCTAGCAGTGCGAGCAGTTCATTCTTATTGAAGGAGTATAAATAAATAAATAAATAAATAAATAAATAAATAAATAAATAAATAAATAAATAAATAAATAAATCAATAAACAAGCAAATAAATAAATCAATCAATCAATAAACAAACAAATAAATAAATCAATCAATAAATCAATCAATAAACAAATAAATAAATAAATCAATCAATAAATCAATCAATAAACAAATAAATAAATAAATAAATAAATAAATAAATAAATCAATCAATCAATCAATCAATCAAATAAATCAATCAATCAATCAAACAAATAAATCAATAAATAAATTAAATAAATCAATAAATAAATTAAATAAATCAATAAATAAATTAAATAAATCAATAAATAAATAAACAGATAAATAAATAAATAGTAAGTACGTAAATAAATAAATAAGTAAATAAGTAAGTAAATAAATATAAAATAAGTAAGTAAATAAGTACGTAAATAAGTAAGTAAATAAATAAATAAGTAAACAAGTCAATAAATAAATAAGTAAATAAGTAAGTAAATAAATAAATAAATAAGTAAGTACATAAATAAATAAGTAAACAAGTAAGTAAATAAATAAATAAGCAAACAAGTAAATAAATAAATAAGTAAATGAGTAAGTAAGTTAATAAGTAAATAAGTAAATGATAAATAAGTAAATAAATAAGTAAATAAATAAATAAGTAAATAAGTAAGTAAATAAATAAATAAATAAATAAGTAAATAAATAAAGAAGTAAATAAGTAAGTAAATAAATAAATAAGTAAATAAGTAAGTAAATAAATAAATAAGTAAATAAGTAAGTAAATAAATAAATAAGTAAATAAGTAAGTAAATAAATAAGTAAGTAAATAAATAAATAAGTAAATAAGTAAGTAAATAAATAAATAAGTAAAGAAGTAAGTAAATAAATAAATAAGTAAGTAAATAAATAAATAAGTAAATAAGTAAGTAAATAAATAAATAAGTAAGTAAATAAATAAATAAGTAAATAAATAAATAAGTAAATAAGTAAATAAATAAATAAGTAAATAAGTAAGTAAATAAATAAATAAGTAAATAAGTAAGTAAATAAATAAATAAGTAAATAAGTAAGTAAATAAATAAATAAGTAAATAAGTAAGTAAATAAATAAATAAGTAAATAAGTAAGTAAAGAAATAAATAAGTAAATAAGTAAGTAAAGAAATAAATAAGTAAATAAGTAAGTAAATAAATAAGTAAATAAGTAAGTAAATAAATAAATAAGTAAATAAGTAAGTAAAGAAATAAATAAGTAAATAAGTAAGTAAAGAAATAAATAAGTAAATAAGTAAGTAAAGAAATAAATAAGTAAATAAGTAAGTAAAGAAATAAATAAGTAAATAAGTAAGTAAAGAAATAAATAAGTAAATAAGTAAGTAAAGAAATAAATAAGTAAATAAGTAAGTAAAGAAATAAATAAGTAAATAAATAAGTAAGTAAATAAATAAATAAGTAAATAAATAAGTAAGTAAATAAATAAATAAGTAAATAAATAAGTAAGTAAATAAATAAATAAGTAAATAAGTAAGTAAATAAATAAATAAAAATTAAGTAAATAAATAAATAAATAAGTAAGTAAATAAATAAGTAAATTAGTAAATAAGTAAGTAAATAAACCAATAAGTAAATATGTAAGTAAATAAATAAGTAAGTAAATAAATAAATAAGTAAATAAATCAATAAGTAAATAAGTAAGTAAATAAATAAATAAGTAAGTAAATAAATAAATTAGTAAATAAGTAAGTAAATGAATAAATTAGTATATAAGTAAGTAAATAAGTAAGTAAATAAATAAGTAAATAAATAAATAAGTAAATAAGTAAGTAAATAAATAAATAATTAAGTAATTAAATAAATAAATAAGTAAATAAGTAAATAAATGAATAAGTAAATAATAAGTAAATAAATAAATAAGCAAATAAGTAAATAAATAAATAAGTAAATACATAAATAAGTAAATAGGTAAATAAATAAATAAGTAAATAAATTAGTAAGTAAATAAATAAGTAAGTAAGTAAATAAATAAGTAATTAATTAAATAAGTAAGTAAATAATTAAATAAGTAAGTAAATAATAAAATAAGTATGTAAATAAATAAATAAGTAAATAAGTAAGTAAATAAATAAATAAATAAGTAAATAAATAAATAAGTAAATAAATAAATAAGTAAATAAGTAAGTAAATAAATTAGTAAGTAAATAAGTAATTAAATAAATAATTAAAGAAGTAAATGGATAAATAAATAAATAAACGAACGAACAAATATAATTACACTTGAGGGGAAATGCCATCTCGCTATCATGAACTCCATCGTCACCAAATAATCTCATAGTTTATACAGCGTAGTCAAATAACCAAGTAAAATTCAAGAAAATGGCGAAATACTGAGCCATTAATTAATTGTTCCAACATAGCCTAATATTGTAAGTTGCCCAGAAACGTATGGCTCTCTCAACATTTGGAAGAATGTTCTAAATACAATTACATTAATGTGTTTACAGAATAGTTACGTCATTCCCTGAATAAAATATTTTCCAGCAACCATTAAATAAGATTTAAACGGTTGATTTTAACAATGTATGTAAGGGTTGTATCTTATGTTAATAATGAACCTACAAGGATGGAAGCTTGTTTAGACAATTTTGTAACAAATCTTGATAAACATAGATACACTGTTGAGGTATTAGACCCCTCTCTTTCAGACCATTCAGCTTTAATTTTATCACTAACTGGAATTAATTATGTAGTTAATCATAGTCATTCGATAATGTATAAACGATTTTTAACTGAAAATAATATTGGTGCTTTTATATCTTGTTTGAATAATATAGCTTGAGACAACCTGTTAAATAGTGATAGGTCAGATGCAGATAAATTGTTTACAGAATTTTTAGATACATTTCTAGAAGTTTTTGAAACGTGTTTTCCACTTACAGCTATAAATGTAAACAATATTAAGGAAAGAAAGAATGTTAGAATATCAAATAAATGGTATAATACCAATTTAGAACAAATGAAGAAAAGGGTAATGACATTAGACATTGTTTTTAAAGTAACAAAATCACAAGAATCTTGGATGCTATATAAAGAATATAGAAATACATATATGAAAGCTCTGAGGAATGCTAAGTTAGCTAACAATATGAGTTACATTGAAAAGTCTAATAATAAATGTAAAGCTGCATGGAATATTATAAAGGATGAAGCAGGTATTTCAACTCATAAAATTCCTATATCTATTTCTCCAGACGAATTTGTGAATTACTTTTCAAATTGTATTAGTGACATATGTTGTAAAGCAAAATTAATTTCTGACACTTATGGTGTATCAGCTCAAAGTCTGTTATTTAATAACCCTGTTCCTCAGGGTATGAGTTTTCAGTGGAGTGCAGTAACAGAAATAGAGGTTCTAAATGTAGTTAAAAAAATGAAAAACTCCAATAGTATGGATTTTTATGGTATAAGTAATACTTTAGTAAAACATATAATACATCATATACTTTTGCCACTTACTGTTTGCATTAACAGATGTTTAAAGGATGGAATTTTTCCTCAGAAATTTAAATTAGCAAAAACTGGCCCTATTTATAAGAAAGGTGAAAGAAATTATGCTGGAAATTATAGACCAATTGCTATTTTACCCATTTTTGGTAAAATACTAGAAAGTGTTGTACTCTTACAGTTGAGAGAATATTTTGAACTACAGTACATGACCTTATTATTCCTTCATAATTTGGGTTCTGTCCAGGTAAAACTACTCAGGATGCAATTGATGACTTGTTGAGAACTATATATACATCCTTTGAAAATAGAAATTATACATATGCTATATTTAATTATTTAAGTAAGGCATTTGATTCCATTCCTTATGATGTATTGTTAATGAAACTTGCATACTACGGCATAAGGGGTATAGAACAAACATTTTTCCGTTCATATTTGCTTGGACGTTCCCATATTGTTGATGTAAATGGAAAAAGTGCTGTAGCTCCAATTAAGTGTGGTGTTCCTCAGGGCTCTATTCTTGGTCCATTCCTGTTTCTTATTATGATAAATGACTTGCCATACAATGTGTCGGCTAAAACTATAATGTATGCTGACGATACAACTTTTGTTATCACACATAATAATACTTCTGAGTTAGATTTTATGAAGCAAGCTGTATTTGCTGAAATAAGAAAGTGGTTTTCAATTAATGGATTTTTTGTTAATGATGAAAAAACTCATGTGTTAAATCTAAGTTTGAAACAAACCCAAAATAATGTGATAAATGAATCTGTAAAGATGCTGGGTATGTATCTGGATCCTAAACTAAGGTGGAACAGCCATGTCAGTTATGCATGTAAAAGAATTTCTAGAGTAATTTATCTCTTGAGAAGTATCATGTACAAGATTCCCAAACATTATTTAAAACAAGTTTACTATGCACTATTTGAAAGTGTTATTAGATATGGATTACTTTTATATGGAAATAGTTCTGATCTTCCAAACATTTTGTTACTGCAGAAAAAGGCAATTCGTATCTTAATAATGTCACCACCCAGACTATCATGTAGATCCCTTTTCAAAAATGAAAATATTATGACACTCTACAATCTATATATTTTTGAACTTGTGATGTATGTAAACAAGAATATTACTAATTATACAAGTATAGCTGATCTGCATCGCTATGAAACCAGAAATAATGATCAATTAAACGTACCACATGTCAGGTTGCAAAAAACACAATCAAGCTATGTAATTACTGCAATAAAAGTATATAATAAGATACCAACAAATATAAAGGCACTTAATGAAACACAATTTAAACTTCAGCTTAAGAGATGGCTACAAAATAATCCCTTTTATAGTATGAATGAATTTTTTGAAAATGATGTAGTATATTACTTAAATTTTATTATTTTTTACTCTTTTAATATTTTAAATATTGACAAATTGTTTTTATATTATTACATTGACGAGGCCTATTGTATTCTTGTACTTTCAGGCAAATAAAGAATATGAATTTGAATATCATATTACAGTGGATTATAATAGAAAAGTGCACCAGAAGTTCCTTAGACGGCATCCGTATAAGACTATTTTGTTTTTATAATCAGTGAATTGATCATATAATATTCGTTTTGTACAGTATTTTTGGTTTCTGTTTGTAATATATTCAAATAAATTGGTGAATATGTAGTTGATGGACATCAATTTACTACTTGCCGCCACTACTACTACTACTACTACTACTACTACTACTACTACTACTACTACTACTACTACTACTACTACCACTAAACTACCAGCTACTATTACTATACTACTAAGTACTACTAACTACTACTAGGCTTACTATTATCACTTCTACTATCCTACTATTATCACTAGTACTAGGTCTACTATACCACTACTACTGGGCTTACTATTATCACAACTACTAGTCCTACTATTACTACTACTTCTAGGCCTACTATTATCACTATCACTAATCCTACTATTGTCACTACTACTATCCTACTATTATCACTACTACTAGGCCTACTATTATACTACTACTAGTCCTACTATTGTCACTACTACTAATCCTACTATTGTCACTACTACTGGGCTTACTATTATCACTACTGCTGGGCCTACTATTATCACTACTACTGGGCCTACTATTATCACTACTACTGGGCTTACTATTATCACTACTGCTGGGCCTACTATTATCACTACTACTGGGCCTACTATTATCACTACTACTGGGCCTACTATCATCACTACTACTGGGCCTACTATTATCACTACTACTAGTCCTACTATTGTCACTAGTACTGGGCCTACTATCATCACTACTACTGGGCCTACTATTATCACTACTACTGGGCCTACTATTGTCACTACTACTGGGCCTATTATTATCACTACTACTGGGGTTACTATTGTCACTACTACTGGGCCTACTATTATCACTACTACTGAGCTTACTATTGTCACTACTACTGGACCTACTATTATCATTATTACTGGGCTTACTATTGTCACTACTACTGGGCCTGCTATTATCACTACTACTGGGCCTACTATTATCACTACTACTGGGTTTACTATTGTGACTACTACTGGGTCTACTATTATCACTACTACTGGGCCTACTAGATAGATAGATAGATAGATAGATAGATAGATAGATAGATAGATAGATAGATAGATAGATAGATAGATAGATAGATAGATAGATAGATAGATAGATAGATAGATAGATAGATAGATAGATAGATAGATAGATAGGTAGGTAGGTAGGTAGGTAGGTAGGTAGGTAGGTAGGTAGGTAGGTAGGCAGGCAGGCAGGCAGGCAGGCAGGCAGGCAGGCAGGCAGGCAGGCAGGCAGGCAGACAGACAGACAGACAGACAGACAGACAGACAGACAGACAGTTAGTTTATTTTACAAAAACATGTGGAACATGTATGGCATCGTCATATACAATTTAAAATACATGATATCATACAATGGATACAAATTAAGATACATGAATGTTAAAAAACTCATCGACATCATACAATGGATTTGCCAATAATATAGTCCTAATTCGTGTTCTAAACACTCGGAATGGAAGATTCCTTATATCAACAGGTAAACTATTAAATAATTTAAAAGCAAAGAATAGAAAACTATTTTGAGTAATACTGTATTTACATTTGTCAATATATAAATTTGTATTATTTCTTGTAGAATATTTATGAACAGAAGTACATGCTATGTAATTATTAATGTTATTCCGAATGTAAAGAAGACAGGCCAATACATACATAGACGGCAATGTCAAGATTTGTGACTCTTATAAAAAGAGGTTTACAATGAGTCGTATTTGGTACTCCATAAATTAATCTTAAAGTTTTCTTTTGTAATATGAAAAGAGCTTGAGCAGAAGTATGGTGACCCCAAAGAATAATACCATAATTTAAATGACTTTGTATATGGCTATGAAATATTGTAAACAATACTTTGTTAGGTAAATTATTCCTTAACAACCTTAACATATATAGGCCTTTACTTAATTTCTTAGCAACATAGTCAACATGAGTTTTCCATCCCATTCTAGGCTCAAGAAAGATGTCCAGAAACCTAACAGCAGTATTACTAACAGTAGTATGACGATTAATACTAAAGTTTAATTTAACAGTTTTGTTAGAATTAATCATAAGGTTATTCGCACTGCACCAATCAACAACCCTACTTGATACATCAGCAAGTTTCATAGACAATATGTCACTATTTTTATGAATAGTATTAACTGCTAAATCATCAGCAAACATGAAAGACTCACAACATTCATCCCGAATATAGTCTGGAAGATCATTAACATAAATAATAAACAATAAAGGACCCAAAATTGAGCCTTGAGGCACACCATGTTTTAATACCTGATACTGTGACCTTATACCATTTGCCAAAACAGATTGATGCCTATCATTCAAATAAGACGCTAAAAATTTTACACTAAGACCATTAAAACCATAATATTTAAGCTTAAGTAAAAGAGTTTCATGAGAAACTGTGTCGAAAGCCTTTGAGAAATCATAAAAACTACTACTAATATGATAACCATTTTCAATATCCACAAAACAACGTTTAACAAAGGACACCACAGCCTCCACAGTACTATGTGAAGTCCTAAAACCATATTGACAGTTGGTGAACAAAGAATTAGATTCAAAGTAATTGTAAATTTGTTTCTTAAGCAAAATCTCAAAACCCTTCGACAAAGTAGGTATTATACTTATAGGTCTATAATTAGATATCTCATTTCTACAACCTTTTTTAAAAATAGGTGTTACCTTAACAAACTTAAAAGAATCAGGAAAAACTCCAGAGTCTATACAGCAATTAAAAATATGGGCAAGAGGCTCAATAATGTATACCGAAGCAATCTTCAATATTTTAGAATTAATGCCATACACATCAAGACAAGGGCTATTGTTCATACCTAAAATAACATCATAAATTTCATCAACACCAAAATGTTTAAAAGCAAATGTCTGAATAGGTTTGACTCTATTAACTAAAAAATCTTGAGCATGGTGATTTTTTGTGAGGTTATTAACAATGAAATTAACATTATCAATAAAAAAATTATTAAATTGGTCAGCATCAATATCTGATGAAGAAACTTTAGATTTAGACTGGCTGTTTGTAAGACTAGAAATAATTGACCAAGTCATTTTGGTTTTATTATTAGAAGCATTAATTAAATTTGAAAAGTAATTAATTTTTGTACACCTTAAATTTCTTTTATATAATTTTTTCGTTTCATGATAGATATCTTTAAACTCATCAATACCTTGATAAACATATAAATCATAAAATAAAAGACATCTCTGTTTAAGATTATGGAGCTCATTAGTATACCACTTATTATAATTATATTTCCTCGTATTTGGCACGATTGTATTATCAACAAAGGGAAAAGCTTTGTTTATTACATCAATAAAAAGTGAAAGAAAATAATTAACTTTATCATTAACATTATCCAATGTATATATATTAAACCAATTTAAATTCATAAGTAAATAAACAAAATAAGATATACTTAAGTCATTAAAAATACGTATAGGATTTGAATACATTATACTGGGTGTTCAGTTCAAAGTGTGTCATAGCTCGATGTATGCCGTCGTGTGGCTAGCCGATGAGCCTAGAAAATTCAATCTTCCTACACTTCCGCAAAGGTGTATTACCTAGGAGGCAGAGAAGTTGCCTAGCAAGTACGGCGTTCATTCTGAAGAGTACGTACCGATGCGTACGATAACGCCGGTAGTGGCAGGAATGTGAACTGTTTGGAAATACGTACTGTCGGGATATGGGGAGAGGGTTAAGACGATTACTTACGTATTTGTTGACATTAACTTCGACGGTCAACATGGACAGGGAGTATTTGTTTTTTGTTGTGGAATGTTACCGTACGCAACCGATGATAACAAATACCCTGCGTACGACTTGCCGGCGCAAAACACAGTTCGAAAGAGGTTATGGTAGCACACAGACCGTACAGACCGCCATCTGTTGCTACGACGTTCAAGTTATACCATACATGTTCTCAAGTTCAGATTGAAGAACGCCTTGAATAATAGGCAACTTCTCTGACATATAAGCTGAAACTCGCTTCAAATCGGTGACTCAACAACAGTGACGTCATGACACACTTTGAAATGAATACCCAGTAGTATTATCAGGTAAAAATTTATAAGTACTATTTATTTTAAAGCATATCGCCTCATGATCAGAGAATATAGTAGGAACAACACATGCTGTACAAAGATTATCATCAACATTGGTAACAACATTATCTATACATGTACCTATATTTCCATTATTACCAGGGCGAGTTGGTTCAAAAATCGTAAGTCTAACACCAAAACTTATAAATAAATTAATGATATCTTTAGCATCCTGATTATCAGTGCAAAGAAAATCAATATTAAAATCCCCAGCTAATACAATATTAATATTTTTATCAATTTTAAAAGTTGATTCCAGAAGATCATTCAAACTATTATAAAATATATTAAAATCAGTTCTATTACAATCAGGAACTTTATAAAAAGCCACACACAATAAGTTCATAGCAGAAATGGACGTAGAACATACTTCAAATAAGTAAGATTTAATCACCGATGAAAGATTAATTACACTATCAAATTTTAGACTTTCTTGCACAAAAATAGCAGAACCACCATGTTGTTTCGATAGAGGTCTACAAAAACTATCAGCCAAAACAAAACCAGGTATATTCACTAAAGACAGTTCTTCACGATTTAACCAGTGTTCAGGAATACATAAAATATGAACATTGTATTCCTTAATAAGAACAGAAATATAATCAATCTTATTAGATAAACTTTGTACATTCCAATACAAAATGTTAGTAGAGCCATTAGAGGTTAACTTACAACCTTGACTCAGTCACTCAGACGGTATCTGATTATTATTAGGTGGCTATTGTCACTACTACTGGCCTTACTATTGTCACTACTACTGGGCCTACTATTATCACTACTACTGGGCCTACTATTATCACTACTACTGGGTTTACTATTGTCACTACTGCTGGGCCTACTATTATCACTACTACTGGGCCTACTATTATCACTACTACTAGGCCCACTATTATCACTACTACTGGGCATACTATTATCATTACTACTGGGCCTACTATTATCACTACTACTGGGCCTACTATTATACTACTATTAGTCCTACTATTGTCACTACTACTAGTCCTACTATTGTCACTACTACTGGGCTTACTATCGTCACTACTACTGGGCCTACTATTATCACTACTACTGGGCCTATTATTATCACTACTACTGGGCCTACTATTATCACTACTCCTGGGCTTACTATTGTCACTACTACTAGGCCTGCTATTATCACTAGTACTGGACCTACTATTATCACTACTACTGGGCTTACTATTGTCACTACTACTGGGCTTACTATTGTCACTACTACTGGGCCTACTATTATCACTACTACTGGGCTTACTATTGTCACTACTACAGGGCCTATTATTATCACTACTACTGTGCCTACTATTATCACTACTACTGGGCCTACTATTATCACTACTACTAGGCCCACTATTATCACTACTGCTGGGCTTACTACTGTCACTACTTCTAGGCCTAATATTATCACTACTACTTGGCCTACTATTATCACTACTACTGGGCCTACTATTATCACTACTACTGGGCTTACTATTGTCACTACTACAGGGCCTATTATTATCACTACTACTGTGCCTACTATTATCACTACTACTGGGCCTACTGTTATCACTACTACTAGGCCCACTATTATCACTACTGCTGGGCTTACTACTGTCACTACTTCTAGGCCTAATATTATCACTACTACTGGACCTACTATTATCATTATTACTGGGCTTAATATTGTCACTACTACTGGGCCTATTATTATCACTACTACTGGGCTTACTATTGTCACTACTACTAGGCCTACTATTATCACTACTACTGGGCTTACTATTGTCACTACTACAGGGCCTATTATTATCACTACTACTGTGCCTACTATTATCACTACTACTGGGCCTACTATTATCACTACTACTAGGCCCACTATTATCACTACTGCTGGGCTTACTACTGTCACTACTTCTAGGCCTAATATTATCACTACTACTTGGCCTACTATTATCACTACTAATGGGCCTACAATTATCACTACTACTGGGCTTACTATTGTGACTACTACTGGGCCTACTATTATCACTACTACTGGGCCTACTATTATCACTACTACTGGGCTTACTATTGTCACTACTACTGGGCCTACTATTATCACTACTACTGTGCCTACTATTATCACTACTACTGGGCTTACTATTGTCACTACTACTGTGCCTACTATTATCACTACTACTGGGCCTACTATTGTCACTACTACTGGGCCTATTATTATCATTACTAATGGGCTTACTATTATCACTACTACTGGGCTTACTATTGTCACTACTACTGTGCCTACTATTATCACTACTACTGAGCTTACTATTGTCACTACTACTGGGCCTACTATTATCACTACTACTGGGCCTACTATTGTCACTACTGCTGGGCCTACTATTATCACTACTACTGGGCCTACTATTATCACTAATATTGGGCTTACTATTGTCACTACTACTAGGCCTACTATTATCACTACTACTGGGCCTACTATTATCACTACTACTGGGCTTACTATTGTCATTACTACTGTTCCTACTATTATCACTACTACTGAGCTTACTATTGTCACTACTACTGGACCTACTATTATCATTATTACTGGGCTTACTATTGTCACTACAACTGGGCCTATTATTATCACTACTACTGGGCTTACTATTGTCACTACTACTAGGCCTACTATTATCACTACTACTGGGCTTACTATTGTCACTACTACTGGGCCTACTATTATCACTACTATTGGGCTTACTATTGTCATTACTACTGGGCCTACTATTATCACTACTACTGGGCCTACTATTATCACTACTACTGGGCCTACTATTATCACTACTACTGGGCTTACTATTGTGACTACTACTGGGCCTACTATTATCACTACTACTGGGCTTACTATTGTCACTACTACTGGGCTTACTATTGTCACTATTACTGGGCCTACTATTATCACTTCTACTGGGCCTACTATTGTCACTACTACTAGTCACTACTTATCACTACTACTGGGCCTACTATTATCACTACTACTGGGCCTACTATTATCACTGCTACTAGTTCTACTGTTATCACTACTACTGGACCTACTATTATCAATACTACTATTCTACTATTATCACTATTGGGCCTGCTATTAACGTTACTACTAATCCTACTATTACATCACTACTACTGGTTCTATTATTGTCACTACTACTAAGTAACAGACTAAAAACATCTCAGGTTACAGTTATTGACTAAGGTTTCACTTAAGAAATAGGATGAATATTTAATTTCTTATCGTAAGAAGTTCTTATATTATCTTATTCATCATTTACATTTTCTGTGTTGTCTATAGCGGCATACTGATCATATCACGAGTAATTTGCTTTACTTACGAATGTCTTATGTTGATTCAGAATCCCTACAAGAGGGAAAGCAGATGGGTCCAAAGAATCCCAGTCCTTGAAGTTTGGTGACGACGAAGAGTAAGATAAACAGACGTTTTAAATGAAAAAAAATAAAAAAGACACCTCTTTACTTATTTATTGTGACCTATATGAAAGTACATAAGCTAGCCAATCAAAGCACGTTTTTCACATAAATATAAATGAACAATTTGACTTGTAATTTTTGATAATGATTTACATGGGTGGCAGTTATAAAATAGGAATGCCAATTAACAATAGAATTAAAAGAAAATTAAAATATAAAAGAGACATGTGACTTGTAATGAATCAATATTGACGAAAAGACTGAAATGTAATAAATCGATAATAAATTTTAGGATCAAATGAAAGAAAAAATTGATTTATTCCAGAATAATTAAAACTTATGTGCTTTGATATGAATGACTTAGATAATTCTTCTTAAACTTCGCTTCTGAAGGTTTTCTGTGCCGGAAGTAAATCAATTTCCTGACTAAGTGAACTCAAATTGTTTAACATTTTAATTAAATAGTGAGTTCATATTTTTTAACAATCAGTATAATTTATTATAAAAATACATATTAAGTAAATTAAAAATCCATTAAAACAATTACGGTATATAGTGTACAGTAGTGGCAAAAAAACCGGACCGACCCTTGTAGCTGATTTCATAGTCAGATTCAAATTTTTCTAGTCACAAAGCACATCCATCTTGTATAATTAATTATAACAATGAAATTTATTGCATATGTTCCATTCTTACCGTCTTTTGTTTCCTTCAGTGCCTCAAACTTACAGACGAAAGAACTTTGAGAGTTTTATTTTCATCTGGCATCAATATTACATTTCTACCTCTATTCGGCAAAGATAATTGCGTATTTTTACATTAAATAGCAGTACGTACATCTGGCTTCACTATCCATATTGAAATTACCACTATCCATATACGTACATCTGCCTTCACTATCCATATTGAAATTACCACAGTTTGACACAGTACACAGCACAGGATTCTTTTGTATCAGCTACAAGGGTCGGTCCGGTTTTTTTGCCACTACTGTACATTAAACAATAATCAACATGTTAAATATTAAAATAAAAAAATCATTAGTCTACATGAATCTACCCCCGTACGAGCAACGTTCATGGTCGAGGGTTCAAAACTGCACTGTACATAGGCCCTAAGCATAAAGAAGACGAAAGAATGAACAATAAATTTAAGTAATAATAGCAAGGACTACAAACAATAGCCTATATGATAAAATAAGTAATTACAATTGAAACAGGTTATAACTAATATTCATAAGCAAAAAAAAAAAAAAAAAATCAATATTTAGCAATTCATTTTCTAATCCTATGTTAAGTTTTTTAATTTCTTTAATTTTATGTTTATATTCCATCGTACTTATATTTTATAAATCAGGGTACTGAGAAATGAATTTATTAGGTAGGCTATATGGTTTTAAGCCATAGCTGAAACTATGTTTCGTACCCGCAGCCGCTAAAATTTAGGAGTCTGTGAAATGAAATAATACGTTCTCTTTCGTATTATAATGCCAATATGTGTTGAAATGTTTCTTGTTCTTATGAAAGAAAGTAATGTGTGTATGTATATATATACATATATATATATATATATATATATATATATATATATATATATATATATATATCTGCTCCAATTAGACGACGTTAAAATTCGAATAAAGAAGTTTAGTGGAGTAATCAGTGTACTTCTTAGATGAATTTTGATTATTCTCTTTTGCAGTAATTCCAGTGGCTTATCTTTTTTATGGATTTAGAAATAACTGCCTCAGCCGGCGATACCATAACGTAATACATTTTGCACCAAGAATAAATAAATACATTTTCAGACATTAATAGGGGGTAAGAACAAAGGATAAGAAATCTGTATATAATTTTGCGTAATTTATTACATAAAAATTCAATATGTGTGTGCCATCTAAGGTGCTGCCAATTAGTATTCCTTGATATTTAACATTACTAGAATTGGTTAAACGTGGACAGTCACAATTGAGAGAAAGTGTACAAAATGAGATTGTGAATTTTAATTAATATTGTGATTAGAGTCAAGATGTATGGCATTGTGTGATGCTAGTGGAAAGGACACAACCATTGTTTTAGAAATATTTAAAGAGAATGAGTTTGAATTTAGCCATTTTCATATTAGATGCTTTGTGATATGTTTCATTCCATGTTAAATCACTAAAACTAGATACGGTATAATCTGCGTAAGAATACATATTGCCGTTATTTTGTGATAAATCAAACATCAGTAAGTTGGTGATATATATTAGAAGTAAAATAATTCTAGAAGTGATATTGGATGTAGCATCGTCGGTACTGAAATTATTACGAAAACAAAAATATTTTGGTGGTAATAGGTCATACTTTTCTAAATAATTTATTAATCTCTTCTTGATACGTTTTTCTAACATTTTGGAAGTAACGGGCATTGAGATATTGGTCTGTAATTATTTAATTTTTTTCTGTCTCCATCTTTAAATATTGGCATAACAGTAGCTTGTTTGAATTTCTTAGTAAATATTCCTTTTAATAAGCACATATTAAATATATGTGAAAGATGTTTAGCGATTGGTTGTATTATAGTTTTTAATGTTTTGTATGTAATTCCGTCAAATCCTGGTGAAGTGTCGTTCTTTAAATTATTTATTTAATCTGACAGGATTAAGGCCATAAGGCCTTCTCTTCCATCCTACCAGATAGCACATATAAATACAAAAAAGAAATACAAACACTGATGAAAATAATACAAATTAAATTAAAGCCCTATAGAAGATCAACAGGGTCAAAAGAACACTATAGAGCTCTCATCGAGCTAATACAAGAAAAAAAAAAAGAAACGAAAAACAGAGATAGCAATGATGATAGTGATAATTATTAATAATAATAATAATAATAATAATAATAATAATAATCATCATCATCCTTCACAAATTAGGCCTCTGTAGACCTTTTTCGGCCCCATCTAGCAGTCTCTTAAAGGTCTTCCTGGTCGACGATGTGCTCTAGGTTTATATTGCATCATAATTTTTGGGATTCTTGTATTTTCCATTCTTCTTACATGATCTAGCCAATTGAATTTGTATCTGCTGATTTTTTCTTCTACTGACTCTATTTCTAATTGTTCTAAAATTTCTTCATTCCTTTTTCGGTCTAAAAGAGTATATCCTATCTTAGGGAAAATTACATTACTTTCAAGCCTCAAACAAGCAGTATGACAGATAATAATAATAATAATAATAATAATAATAATATAATAATAACATTACATATTAATAGTCAATTTTACAACAGCATAGTTACAATATTTACTATATGTCATTGGTTAAGCCGTAGTTGCGTAGCCTGACAGGTGTTCAACAAGCAATTCCATGAACTAGAATGTGATATTTTAATTAAAATTTGAGCTTTATATTGTCCGACAGTCTCTGACATGGTCAGGGAGAGAATTCCAGAGGCGTCGAATCGATATGCTGAAAGATGACGAGTAGAAGGATGTTCTGTGCAGAGGAATAGAGAGAAGGTACAGGTTCGAGGTAGTGGAAGGTAAACAAAACGTGATGCTAGGTAAGAGGGTGTGGAGGTGTAGATGATTTTAAATAGTAATAAGAGGGAGTTGAAGAATATTATTTCTTTAAGTGGATTCCAAGACAACAATTCTAGTTACAGTGTTACATGATCGAATTTTCTAATGTTACAAACGAAACGAACGCAGATATTGTGAACACGCTGTAGTCTATTTGTATGATAGTAGAAATTAACTCGATTTCGGTAATTGGAAAGAGCAACACTGATGATGCTTATTAAATAAGTTTCTCGATTTTGGGATATTGAATAGCAAATTTCTTCTAGATCTAACTGGAGAGATATAATGAAATCAGTTTCAATGTTTCATTGGAATCAATATTATTATTTGTTAATAGTTGTCTTAGAAATTTAATAGAGTTAGTGATTCTTCTGCCATTGAGCTTATGCAAAAAATCCTAATAATCTAGTTGGTAATTGGAAAGCAAGGTATTTTGAATGTTTTATAATATAGGACTCTATGGAATTCATTTTGTAGCAGTCAATTGAATGAACGTTGTCCTTTCAACGAGAATTCCAAATTAATGTAATATATTCCAACTTGCTTCTAAGTGGTTATAAAATACAAAAAAGAAGCAAATCAATTTTCCCTCTAAATTATACAAAAAAGAAGTTTTCACGAATAATTTCGAATTTCCAATTACAAGTCCCAGTGATTTATAAGCAAAATTAACAATAACTGTTATAATGTGGTCTTTGAAGTTTAAATAATATTGTCAAATTCTGTACCTAAATCTCTTATTCTTGAAATACATGAATATATGAATATTTCAGTGAATTTAATGTAAATAAATAATGTTTTCGAATACTGTTTATTACTATAGCTATAGCTCATACATTTAATACATTCGGTCATAAATTCACATGCAATTGAATCGATTTGTCATCTCTTTTCTTGCTCGATTGATAAGCTAACAGTCACCATATTGATACCAGCTGGAAACCTAACTAGGCCGAAGAGTTATAGTGCATATTAATTACCGTAAAATTTAGTGTGAAATATATTAACTTTCTGTCCATCACCTTACTAATTATACTTTTAATTCAAATTAACAAACAATAATTGATACAGTGAGATAAATGTTAACATGCGAATCTTAACACTTTTCAAGCATTAGAATTTTCTTCCATAGTTGGTACGCTCCTATAATAATTATTCACCTTCCGTGCCAATATGAAACCAATGACTATACTGACAATGACTGCTAGAATTAGTAAGAGCACGGAAAAAACTGTCCCAAGTGCTGTCCTCATCTTATTTTTAGGATTTACATCTATATTCGTAGTAGGAGTAGAGGTAGCATTAGCATCAGAGATCACTTCTTCTGAGTCAGCTGTGAACATCTGAGAGGAAGGGAGTGTTCCTGTTTTCGTTACACTGCTAGTAATCGTGGGTCTTGGTTCTACCGGGTCCTTGACAATAGTTTCTGATGGATAAGTTTTGACAGTTGTATCAGTAGTTGACTCAGCAGAGGAAGTTTGGTTGTCATCTGTGGTGTCCTCATTTGGTGTCGTCTCAGGGAAAGATTGTTCTGTATTGTCTACTGTCTTCATGTTAATTTCGAGCAAATTGTCAACAGTTTCTGTTTCAGGAGTAGTACTAGAGACCGGTCGAGTAGAGGAAGTGTCGCTGCAAGATATATCAAGCTCCGCCAGGTTGTAACTTCGTACATCGCGCCTCTTTGTATAGCACTGCAGTTGACCGGCTGATCTCTGTCGGAGCCAGCAGAGGAAAATGTTGAAATGGCGACCACAAATCCACTTATTTCTACGGAACGAGACATTTTTTACATGTGATAGTGACATCAGTGTGTCATTTGTTGTAGAATGTAATCGGTTTTCGCTCAAATCTAGGTTCCGGAGTTGAGGGAGTTTGGAAAATGTTTGAGGAGAAATGTTGGATATTTTACAGGAGCTGAGATCGAGGTACACCAAAGAAACTGATATCAGTATGGGGATGTTATCTGGCATCATGGATAGAGGATTGCTACGAAGTGATACTGATTTTAGATTGGGATTTTCTGCGAACATGTCAGGGAAAATATATGCTAGAAAGTTATTAGACAAGTCGACTGTCGTCAGACGCCCCAATTGTTGGAATGTGGTGTGGTCGATATTACGTATTCTGGCATTTCTGAGACTCAGTGTGTGCACGTTGAAGTAATGCTTGAGGGAGTGAGACTCCAGTTTACCAATGCTGTTGTATGACAAATCTAAAGAAACTACGGAACTCGTGGCTGCCAATGTGGGAATTTGGGTCAAATCTTGATGGCTGCAGTCTACTTCAAGAGTAAGGAGTTCGGCTTCTTTGGTGTGGCATGAACACAGTGAAGGACAAAGCGCGTTATTCTGTTCAGCCGTGATGTATAGAAGTTGGAATACCAAAATATATGCCATTGTCGTCAACCTTTGGACCACTATCATTTTATTTCTGAAAATATACCGACAGAAAAAGTAAATTAGTACACATAAAGAATTGTAATAGATTTTGTGCGAGATCGTGCGTATTTGCTTGGTTTCCGCACAAAACCAATCCGCGGAAAGTCTAAAATTCCACATTCAGTATTCCCAACCTAACACACATAACAATTTCCCTCTTCTTACCGCTTAAGTGACATATTGATTTTACTGCTTTAGGCTTTTAACATATTATTTTTAGAGACGTTCAATATAGTAATAATTATAAATTAGAAACTTACCACTGCAATTTCACCTAAATTGCACTGTTAATTATTGTTTTTAAATATTTGCAAAAATTAAGTAAACTCTACAACTTCACTAAAGTTACTGCATTCGTGATGCAAGTAACATTAAGGAAGCCGTGAAAAAATCAACAAGATTCCAGACTCATCGTAGACTGGGGGGGGGGAAAGACAGAGGTATATCACGGCCTGCTGGAGTATAGTAAACACAGAAAACATTTTAAAGGAACAATGTTGAAGATAGATATTTTTGTTTTGCAAATTTACCGTCATTGAACAGAAACCAAGATGGAGATTTCATTGCAACTAATTAGAAATTCCTCTTTCAGGCATGTAATAAACGATCTTCGCACAAAATAATGTACGATACACGAGCGGTATGTTTTCTTTCAATTCTCGGAAATTAAAAGAGCTCAACTACGTTTCGCTTTTTCAAACTTTTCCTCGAACATGAAAACTTCAACATACCGCTCTTGTAACGCATATTACTATTAATACACAGCATGATTTACGATGTTTTACTGACATCTACTGAGCTCATTTACGAAGTTATTTTCTTATGAATATGCATCCGTTTATAAATATGAAGTATTAACTGTAGACCAATCTATAAAACAATCAAACGTAGCCATCTTGCTTTACACAACGAAAATGGTTCTATCAGACAAATCCATAAGATTGTGATGTCTTGGATTGTTAGTTACGGAGAACTTTAAAACTTTGATATATTCAACTAATATTAAGATTTTATTAATTTGTCCTACAAAATAATATCTGTAATATTGACAATTAATATTTGAGGAGAAAAATTCGCTCCGGCGCCGGGGATCGAACCCGGGTCCTTGGTTCTACGTACCAAGCTCTTGGTACGTAGAACCAAGGACCCGGGTTCGATCCCCGGCGCCGGAGCGAATTTTTCTCCTCAAATATTAATTGTCAATATTCAACTAAGTTACAATTAAAAACTTCAAGACATTGCATCAAGTAGTAATACGACTTACGAGTAGTAAATAAAAGGTTGTTCAGCGTCGAAATTCAATTTTCAACAATTTATTGTGGCATCTACGTGCCATTCATACTCGTGCCATTTATAATGACTTGATTATATATTGAAGCTCTCCCTAAGAAAAATTGTTTCTTGGAAAATGAGATGTACAGAAAAATTATACAGTTAAAAAAAAAGAGGATGAGTTTTTGAACTCATCTTTACAATTTATATTTTTCTCTTGGTCTTATAATAACTGTAATTTCAAATTTGTTAAAATTTTTTCTAATGAATTTTATTTCTTATTTTATAATTAATCATTGTCTCGCATCGTAGCAGCCGTTTGTTTCTTTGTGAAAAACAGGTTTTAATTTGAAACAGTGTTTGTACGTTGGAATCTGGCTGTGTAAGTTGGCGTACCTTGCTGACATCTTCAGCAGACACATTGATGTAAACAAGGTACTCCAATACAAACTGTAGTCGCTATAAGATCATGCAGTCAGACGACTATAAATGAATTCTTGAAAGAACTTCGTATATGATCCATGATAAAGTAAAAGCACCGACTGAAAACTTGAATTGGCAGCGAAGGAAGTTATCAAAAAGGAATGTTGAAGTTTCATTATCTTGAAAGCTTTATTGAGGAAATTTTATATTTGTCTAAATCCTGAACTGGTGGTCTGAAATAGAGAAGCACTGCCATTAATTTAATTCAATATAATTTAATTTAATTTATTGTACTGCATGAGTATTTTACATCACCATTGTAGCTTTGAAATATGGAACAAGTAAATTACTGTACACAGATTTGTATAAATCATAGTAGGTAGATAAATTCAGTTTACAAGCATAAACGGGCCTATTCATCAGTTGAGTAGAAGATATGGATATGGAGAAATTTGGTCAATAGTGTTCTAAACTTTCTATCTCTATCCTTCAAAGTTTTAAGACAATTAGACAGTGCATTGAAGACCGTAATACATGAATAGTGAATTCATTTTTTATAACAGCTGAGACTAACAGACGATAGATGAGATCTGATTTGAATCTTACATGAAAATTATGAATATTTTGACTGGTACTAAATGTATTTTGATTTTAACAAGAAACAACATCAGGAAAAGAATGTACACACAATATATTGTGAAGGCTTTTAAATTGTCAGTTACTTTTTCATATGATGTCTTTTTAAGCACACTTAACGTAATTCATATAATTTCCTTTTGTAATATGTATTTAGTTTCAGATGAATGAATCTAGATTATTAATTAATATTGAATTTTAAATAAAAGTAATATACAGTATGACAGAGTTCTAGAGTTTATTTACGGAAAATTTTAATTTAAAGCTTTGAATAAAGAATCCATTTTTACATGCAAAGAAACCATTTTCCTTCAAACTTACTACCAGAGCAGACCCGTGCATGCTTTGCTCGTACGATCGTACACTTGCTCCTGAAGAAGCAATGAAGGTCGGCCGCGCAATGAACGTAGTGTTGCCATACCTACTGATTTAGCAGGAGATTTTCTATTTTTCCATTGAATCTACTGCTCTACTGATTTTTATGTCAAAAGTCCGAATTTCTCCTGCCTTTTTGGCATGCTGCAGTAACCTAGTTCTATGCCCGGATTTTCAACTCATTACTTTAGTACACATAGGCCTATATTATGTCATCATGTCTTATTTTTGCATCTTACACACAAGTCAATGCTTTCATTTGTCTCCCTGCTCATATTGCGTCGCCAAAATGATGCTTGCAAGAAGCAAGGAGACGGCTCTCGCCTGGAGTCCAGCGGCGGATTATGATATCAGCACACGGCAGATAAAGACCATATTTTATACACATGGCTCAGAGTTATGGGTCTCTCCAATCCACACGATAGTCTAAACATAATTACAGATCGATAGAGAACGAATGTTTGAAACCTTACCACGAAAGGATGCAAACCCTTTTCCTCACACACACACACGCACGCACGCACACACAGACACACAGGCACACAGAGACACACACAGAGACACACGGACACACAGAGACACACAGACACACACAGAGACACACAGAAACAGACACAGACACAGACACACAGACACAGACACACAAGTATATAATCTTCATGCAACGTAAGCATGTGATAACTGTCGTCAATTTGCAAAAGGAGACATATCGGAATTAAAGTGCTGGAAAATCGCAAAACTATAAGTTAAATTAAAATGTTCATAATTTTTATCTAATTAGATCACTATGGATACATATATTCAGGATCCATGAACATTTTAATATTTTAAGTTTATGATTTTTTGTAGCGATTTTCCAACACTTTGTTATTTTGGACGTATCCCCTTTTGCAAATCGACGACAGAATTAAGTTATTTCATTATTGTTTTGAGGACTCGGGGAACAGAGGAGGAACAAAACTTATTCAGTATAGTGAAGTTTGTTTCTGATTGTGTGCACGTGAAACATTGAGAGAGTGAAGTATAGGTAATGGCATTTTAGTGTTACATATCTTGCACAGTGATCTTTTAAAATGAGTGAAAGTGTCCCAGAAAGAAAGAAAAAAAGTAAATACTCCCAGAATATTATAAATTATAATAGGAAAATGGTGAACAGTTTAAAGGATAGTTATGTAAAAGCAAGGGGATAATTTTTCGTCTGTTATAGTCGCAGCTAATGCAGTACTGTATTTAATATCACCTTTAAAATAAATCTTTCGTGAATACATGAAAAATTCCAGATTTAATGCGAAACATTGTCAATAAGGCATTACTGTGTAAAAACAAAATTGCATGACTTTGATACGTACGCTGAGTAGAGATAACAGTAATTATATTTAGCACAATTGTTCCATTTCATTGGTTAGGGAAGTGCTATATAGTAATACAACAGTATCATCTTTCTTACAGTACACTGTTTTGTAATTAATATTATAATACAAAGAGGAAATTCATGTTTAATTAATCTACTGTAATCTCCTGTTTTTTTCGTGATTTTCTCCTGATTTTCGTGAGTAGGTCGTGGCAACACTGAATGAACGGGCTGCATGCAGCATCAGTGGCTCTTAGGCTACCACTGCAGTAATCAGACACGGTGTGAAGTGTGTTATGCAAGCATTCTATTCTCAAACATAAATGATATATTGTTTTTAAACTATTTTAGTTTTAACTATCTGCATAGAAATACGGTAACTCAGCCTAAGAGCTGACTCATTGATAATCAAATTCTGATCGTTAATCTAAAAATGAAAAGAAATTAAATACCTATATGTCAGCAAGAAAGATCAGTCTAAAAAACAAAAGAGAACTGGAAAATAGGTTTCCATATTTCGATTTCTCGTCTTTTAGGTAGCGGTACAATAGAAGTTTGGCGGTATGCAATGGTTTGGATTAACATTATCATTTCCTTAGCAAATATTGAATTGAAATTTTAGTCATTTACTGCTAATAGATACTAAAATACGCCCTACCAAAATTATTAATATATCTGCAATACTATGGGCATAGGGCATAGCTATACCAATCTCCACCGTTTTCGATTTTACTGGAATTTGCATATTTCGAACACTCTGAACCAGTTAAAAGATTCAGTCTAAGGCTAAGGCCACACAGAAAGCATTTTGAAGCAGCAAGCAGTACTAGCAGTCCTGAGCAGTTGAGCGAATAGAATCACATCAATGTTTGGAGGTGGGCATGGCCAGACAAAGAGCAGAACCGGCTTTACTGCTCACAAGCTTACTGCCCTACGCAGCTGAAAGTCAGATCAGTTTGATTTTTGCAGCTCACTTGTAAGCGTGTTGTTCCAAGTTCGTCATGTCTTTCGACACAGAGGAACTGATTTCATCGGTTTTTAAAAGAGCGGTATTGTGGGACGTATCTCACAAATATTTTAAAGATAGGAAAGTTACTTCGGAAGCATTGGAAAGAAGTCTGCAGGGAACTAAAGACAAATGAAGGTAAGTTACAGTTAAATGAATATATTTTAATTGATTTAACATTAATGTAATAGAATTAAACGAAACAGTAGACTATTATTACAGACAAAATGAAATTCTAATAACAATTAAACCAAAAATAAGTGGAACTATAATAATAAAAATGACAAATACTTGATAACTAAACCGAGGTTATACTCGTAGACCGACTAGGACAGAGTAAAGTAATTGAACACCAAACGTGAAATTATTTGTGGCTACGTGTTTCTATGTTGCATTGTGTAATACATTTGCAGGTAATGCATAATCATTTTGCCAAGGTAGTGCCCCTTCTTTGCTATTAAAATACTCAGTAAACTTGTGCCTAATTGACTTAGCTGTAGTGGAATATGCATTACATGATTTTCTATTCAGTACTCTTCGATCAGTATTTTGATGCTCTAGGTTCAAACTGTGACTGTCTATTCCATCGTTAATAATCACATAATTATGCAATACACAGGCAGCTCGTACAATAGCGACAGCAGTTTCTGGTCATGTCTCTATAGCTTTCCTTAGAATTTGCCATGTAGCGGTTAAAATTCCAAACGCACATTCTATTTTTTTTGTCTACATCTTGACAATCTATAGTTGAAAACATGTTTAGAATTGTCCAATGACTTTCGAGGGAAAGGTTCATTAGATAAGTTAAAAGAGGATAAGCTTCGTCACCGACGAGTACAAAAGGTACTTTAATCAGTGAATTGGGTAACTCAGTTGGTGGTGGAATATTTAAACGATTAGTTTCCAGCAAGTCAAATAATTTCGAACTTCTGAAAACACCGCCATCACTTTGTCGCCCTTTACAACCAACATCAACAGCTACAAATTTACAGTCTGCGTCTGCCACCGCTTGTAAAACGATAGAATAGTAATGCTTGTAATTAAAATAATCGGATCCGCTGTCACTCGGACATTTTATTCTAATATGCTTTCCGTCGATGCTGCCAATGCAATTCGGGAAATTAGTTTTAAGATGCAAGTTATCAGCAATACTTCTCCACATTCTTTCATCAGGGAAAGGAAGGCATTCTTCCTTTAGTAAGTCCCATATTGCTTTTGTGGTGTCTTTGACTATTGAAGCGACGGTAGTTTTGCCCATCCGAAATGCGAAAGCCAGAGAACGAAATGACATCCCAGTAGCAAGAAATCTGTAAAAATAAATTAAAATTAAATACGCTCAATGATAAAATAAATATACAAATAAAAATAAATAAAATAACAATAAATAATATTATTTTTCAAGATGCTCATTAATTTTATTATTTTATATTGATATTACTATTTCAATATACAGTACAGTAATTTAAAATATTTATATTATGTATTATAATATTTACGTGTTTTACAAATATACTTAATTATTTTAATATTACTATTTTATATCAGTAGTAATTTCATAGGTCTGTTACCCCACTAAAATGCTTTGCGTAGACGTAATTAGAACTCATCCGTTTTATCTCTTTCAGAAATCCTAGTTAAAAAGAAGTGGAAAACACTGAAAGACTATTACAGATCAGAAGTAAACAGACTGGAGAAACGTAAATCAGGTTCTTCCGGTTCCCCCAAAAACGCTTCTACCTGGCCATATTTCAAGCAGCTGGAATTTATGTGAAAAACCTTGGGAAATAGTAAACGTCTCTGTAGCCTTCAGTCCAGTGAAACTGAAGCACAAACCAGTATAGACGACAATGTCGACAGTGTGAATGAAGACGATAAGGGCGATGAAAGCCAACAACCACAACTACAGCAGCAGAAACATGTCCAAAACGACGTCTCACCCGCCAGCAATGAAACAGAATTTTCCGGGAAGTCCTGCAAAACTGGTCAAGGAAAGAGACAATCACGTAAAAGAAGCAATGGCAATGAGTTCAGAGACATGTTCCTTGAAAATGAAAGGAAAAAAAATTGCGCTTTTGGAAAGAGCCTCAGAAAAAGATGACGACATGATGTTTTTACAGAGCTTATTGCCAGACATAAAATCTCTTCCGAGAACAGAAAAATTGCGCTTAAGAATGGATATGCAGAAACTTGTTTATGAGACAGTTATAAGAAATAATACACCTCTACCGCAATCCAGTTGGGACGGCATCTATGCTTCCTCGACTGCGGTAAGTTCTCCTGTGGCAATGTCTTCCCATCATGAAGAATCTAATGCGTTTATGAACCTGAGTGAGGTGATGCAAAACAATGAACAATTTTAATTTTTTCCATTGGAAACGTTTTCTTGGACTTTAATACTTTTTTTCCTCATAACCGATTTAATAAGGTTGAGTTGCAAAACAATGGACAATATCAGTTCTTTCCATTGACATTAATATATCTTCAACTTAGGCTTTTTATAGCTGATTTAATGTTTTACTTTTCTTTATGCAAAATTATGTTCCCTTAATCAGTCAATGAAAACTAATAAAGAATATAGTAGAACTAGTGCTGATATTTCACTTACCTCAAAGTAACAACAAGCCTCTCCTCCGCCGTGATGCTTTTTCTGTAATTTAATTCTATTCTCTGCAACCTGGGCTCCAGTATATGCAACAATTTATCAAATGTCTCTATAGTCATTCGCAGATATTTAAAAAATCGTTCACTGTAGTTACGTAATTCTTTGTACAAGTTATTATATTCACCGAGTTCTTCCCGTCGTAAATTAATTTCATGAGTCCACTTCTCTAATTATCAACCACATCAAACAATACTGGAGAAACGTCGCTTAGTAATAACAATCTTGCAAACCGTGATAGCACGGGCGGCATGATGCTGTCTGTCGAAATGCTGCCACAGTAATGCTTTCTGTCTGGCCTACGTTCCAGCTCAGCTCAGTGCTGCTCTCCTTCTTGCAAAAGCTTGTTACTGCTCCAAGCTTAGTCCTGCTTTCTGTGTGGCCTCAGACTAAGAGTACAGACAAGACGGAGCCAGGTTGGTTACTGAGCTGGTCGCTCGTAACACGCTCGTAACCTAGTTGGTCGTTTGGCAGAAAGTCGGGGTGTACAAGACGGAGCCTGGCTGGTTACCCAATGGGTCGCTCGTAACCTGTCAACCTGTCTGGTGGCTTGGCAGAAAGTCGAGGTGGTCAGAACGAAATTTGTTTGCGCTTGCCAATCAATGTAGCTGAATTTATTCTGCTTTTTCAAATTTCTCTTTAAAAAAACAATAACAATTTGTAAAAATGTCATGACGGATTGTATTGGTCTTTAGGTTCTCCTAAACGTACCCTAGATATTTGGGCATTTTCAGTATGGAAACAACCACGTAAATAATTTCACTTTTCTGGAAAACGTCATAATAAAACCTTGTCATTAAATCCCATACATAGTGGAAGCTCTTAAGTTCGACATCCTGTAGTTCGACTGCTTACGTAGGAGAATTAGACAGGCCCCTATATGGGCACTAAGAAATGGGTTTGCCATTTGAATGGGAATTGGTTCTGTGTCTTGTAGTGATACTTTTGTTATAGGAAAACAGAATATTTTATTGATTAGGACATCCATATTTAATAACTTTTGTATTTGAGAATTGTGCCGTTTGTGAGACGGAACTGTCGAAACCCACTGTGGTACTAAAAGCGCATACACAAGTCTCGGAGCGGGCAGGAAATGCAAGTACAGTACTGTATTCGTTGATGGATAACTAATAAGAATTTGTATTCATTTCACCTGCCACACCTACTGTCCTTATTGGACTGAACTTTCAATTCTGTTCAGTCGAACTTAGGAGAGTCCACTATAGTTCATTCTGATACACACAGAGCATTGATAAAATTAAGAATTAAGAATTAGCCACGCAATCCCGTGAAGGGCAAGGGCCTCCTGACTATGCAGGGTGGCTTGTCAAACAGTTCCCGGTTAGCCACTCTGGGAATGATGGTCACTTTTGTAATGTCATATCTGAAGGGTCCACTGTTCACTAGTCACTCTTTAGGTTGCAAGTCACTTTGTGATTAGTTTCCATTGTTGTCGGTCTTTCGCTGTTCTTGACCATAGATGGCCGAATCTTGCTCTAAGTTCGTCTGCCCATCTTGTCTTCTGTCTTCCAGCGTTCCGTTTGCCAATCCTTGGGTCCCATGTCGTAAGGATGTGTGTCCACCGGTTCGCGGTGAGTCACATCACGTGTCCTGCCCATTTCTTCTTCAGCTTGTCGGCCGTCTTTGCTGCGTCTTTGAGGTGTGTTTGTCTTCTTATGTCTTCGTTACGTAGTCTGTATTGATAAAATAATATGTATTAATTGCCAAAACGTCAATACCGGTCATTATATTGTTCCTAAAATGGTCACTCTGTAAAATATAAATTATTCATTTACAAACTTAGTTATTATTGGTATACATTTCACACCACCTCTTTCTAGTGGCGAGATCTAGAAAGCATGGGGCTCTAACTCCATGCCCCTCCCCCAAGTGCCTTTCCAAGTGCTTTTATGGCATGTGAAAGAGCTACCTTTACCTTTATTAGTATCAATTTCAACTCCTACTTCATCTCACAATTTCACAATAAGATATGGGATTTGGAGGTGGGGTTGAGCCTGATTCCAAAATTTGTAAACACTGATTTTCCTACCGAAAAATTGTTTTTAGAATTTAAAGTCTTGAAAATACACAAAATTTATATCAATGCATTATTAAATATTATATATAAAATCACACATTTTTCAGATCATATACTCACAAACAAAACCAAAAGCATGGATACAATACGTTTGTTTGAACCCAAGTGTTTAACGAGCAGTGCTTTAAATCATAGTAGGTACTAATATCCGCCGTAGAATTTATAACAAATTAATAAAGAAATACGCACATCTATTTACCTCCAACAGTTTGAAATTAAAAAATGTATGTAAGCAATTTGTCATGAGTAATTATTAATTTTTAGATGTTATTATATTGTAATTTATGTGTCTACATTTATTATGTATCGAATCCTTCCCTGAGCACGAGAAAACTCTCTTTTAGGGGAGTGCTGGAATGTTGTAAATTTACAATTTCTTTGTATTGTAATTTTCTGGCAATAATAATAATAATAATAATAATAATTATTATTATTATTATTATTATTATTATTATTATTATTATTATTATTATTTTAAATTAATCTTTCCCAATCCATTACGCGTCGAAATAGATAGCAATAGGCGTTTAGCACGTGGGGAAGTTATACGGATTCGCAGGACGCATGCACAATAAAGACATTTTGGTCCCTGGTTGCTGGAAAAATGAAGGGATTCATTCTACCAGCTACCAGCGGAACAGGCTAGATAGCATTCGACTGAACAGTCCCCGTCTTGCACGCTTCCATTGCGTAACGTTCAGGCATTCCTTTCAACTAGGTAACCAGTCAGGCTACCAGTTACCAACCAGACTCCGTCTTGTACATACCCTTAAAAACATTATACGTTGCATAATAGTAAAGACTATGCTGAAATGAGATGAACAACGTGCCGTATAATTAGATCAACTCAAGGCAGCACTGACAACACAGAACGTAAGAATAATCTCTTTGACCTTAATGTACATTTCTGTTCACTGTAATTTTATTAAAGTATTATCCATATTGTTGTGATCCTCTACTTAATGTGATAATTTCATTCATTCACTTATTTATTTATGTGTTTATTTGTTTATCTATTTATTTTGGCATAATTAAAGCCATGATACTTTGTCTTCTACACTGCCAGAAGTGACATATTTATACAAGTAATAATAACAGTAGTATTCAGTTACGTAATATTTACTTAAGTGTATTTTATACCGTCAAAAATGTATTTTTGATTGCATAGCGCATTTATGAAAAATAAGTTTTCCGTCTATGGCTGGAATCGGAACAAACGGGAGAAATATCCCTAAAAATTGAAAATATCAGTGTGTGTGTGTGTGTATCGAATACACAGTTCAGATTTTAGAAGCTACTTTCTGAAAAAAAAAAAAAAAAACAGGCACATTTATAGCATTAATTGTTTGTCATTTTATAACCTCAAACATTTTTTTTTTAATTTTATGTTTTTCTGTCTAAATAGAATATAAATATATGTTTTTAAACATATGAACCCAGTTTTATCGTTGAAATTGGCACGGTTCATAAAATTGACAACATTTTGTTTGCATTATAGAATAGATGCCTGTGCAGGTTTCATACAGTCCACTACAACAGACCAGTGTTGCCATACCTACTAATTTAGCAGGATATTTCCTGTTTTTACATTGAATCTACTGCTCTACTGATGTTTTTTGTCAAAAGTCCGAATTTCTCCTGCCTTTTTGGCATGCTGCAGTCACCTAGTTCTATGCCCGGATTTTCAACTCATTACTTTAGTACTCATATATTATGTCACCATGTCTTATTTTTGCATCTTATACACAAGTCAAACAATGTTTTCATTTGTCTCCTGCTCATAACGTGTCGCCACAATGAAGCTCACAACAAGAAGCAAGGAGTCGCCTCTCGCCTGAGTCCCTCAGCAGATAAAGACCATTTTTATATACGTGGCTCAGAGTTATGGGTCTCTCCAATCCACTCGATAGTCTAAACCTAATTAAATAATGATGGAGAACGAATGTTTGAAACCTTACCACGAAATGATGCACACACACGCACGCACGCGCGCACACACACACAAATATATAATCTCCGTGCAACGTAAGCATGTGATAACTGTCGTCGATTTGCAAAAGGAGACATGTCGAAAATAAAGTGTTGGAAAATCGCAAAAACTATAGGCTAAGTTAAATTAAAATGTTCAATTTTTTTTTTCTAATTAGATCACTATGGATACCTTGTACATTCAGGATCCATGAACATTTTAATATTTTAAGTGTGTTATGATTTTGTTGCGATTTTCTAACACTTTGTTATTTTGGTCGTGTTCCCTTTTGCAAATCGACGACATAATTAAGTTATTTCATTGTTTTAGGGACTCGGGGAATAGAGGAAGAACGAAACTCATTCAGTAGTGAAGTTTGTTTCTGATTGTGTACAGTGAAACAGTGAGAGAGTGAAATGTAGGTAATGGCATTTTTGTGTTACGTATCTTGCAGAGAGCTCTTTTAAAATGAGTCAAACTGCCCCAGCAAGAAAAAAAAGTAAATACTCCCAGAATATTATATAGGGTAGGGTGGGGTTAGTTGAATCAAGGGGCTAGTAGGATCAATTTAAGCATTTGGCCTACTGCGCACAAACTGTTGAACATACAGGCAGCCATTACCATTGAGAACTTGTACAGATCAGTTGGCCGTGTTGTTCAAGCGTTTTTAAGTCATTACATACATTTTTCAAGCTTCAGGAGAATTTTCAAAGACATATAGGTAAGCGCCATTTGCGTTGTTTTTAATGCCATACAATCTTCAAACGTTAGTAAATAAGGCTTAGTGTTAAAATTACGTAGTTACTCCGTATAAACTATCTGTTGTCAAGTAACATACTACTCCATTCGTTCTTTTACGGTGCAACTAGCGCATTCTGTTGCGAAACGTAGGAACTACGTGAGTTATACGTAAATCCAAAGGATGGGGTTAGTTGAATCATTTTTACTGGGGCTACTTGAATCATATGAAAAATATGATAAAGAAAAATGTAAACAGACAAAAGCAAGCTAATTCTCATCTGACATCCTCTGAAAATATTGAGAAAACCAGAGTGAAGAGAAAGTTACAATTAGAGAAGAGCACACCTGTTAAGGAATCAAGAAACTAATCCACAAAAGGCAAGAAGATAGTTTGAAAAAAAAAAGTGAAAACCAGCAGTTCAGATGAAGAATCATCACAAGAAACGACTGAAGATGACAGTGAACCATGTGGTTTTTGCGGTGTCAATTATTTTGATAAGAATTCGTTCACAAAAGGTGACTGGATAAGATGCCAGTCATGCAAAACCTGATACCATGAAATGTGCGTAGGAGCAGCCGGACGAAAACAATTTACTTGTGGAAAATGTGTTTAGTTCGCCTATGTTATAAGTAGTTTCATGTTCTGAGTTTATAATATTTTTATACTATTATGATTTTATTAGTTTATAACATTGTGGGTTTGCATTTCAGTACAGTGTTGCAACAAAACATGTAATCCAAATAGCCCCTCTAGTGATCCAAATTACCCCACCTTTTGTGAAAAATCAATGTTTTGACATGTTCTATAATATCTTGTTTATCTTGGAATATACTCGCGTATGAAAACTAAATTTGCTATTTCTTAATAGAAAACACCTCACTGCAATGTAAAATGATGTTCCAATTTTGAAAATGGGAATTCTTTAGCTGTGAATTGAGACTGAAGTAAAATTGATTCAAGTAGCCCCACCCTACCCTATTAGAGTGGGAAAATGATGAATAGTTCAAAGGATAGTTATGTAAAAGCAAGACAGGGGATAATTTTTCGTCTGTTATAGTCGCAGATAATGCAATACTGTATTTAATATCACCTTTAAAATAAATCACGTTGTATCGAAAATATTTTGTGAATACACGAAAAATTCCTGATTGATATATTAATGCGAAACATTGTCAATAAGACATTACGGTGAAACGAGCGTTGAACGACTTCCGCCGATTTTGGAATAGACACCGACGCACTTGAACTGCCAACATAGAAAACAAAAAAAAATCACACTCAATCACTTCCATCTTCATCTTGACGGGATAATAAAAGCCTAAACTAACCTAACCTAACCTAACCTAAGTGCGTCGGTGTCCATTCCAAAATCGGCGGAAGTCGCTCAACGCTCGTTTAACCGACATTACTGTGTGAAAACAAAATTGCATGACTTAGTTACATATGGTGAGTAGAGGTGACAGTAATTATATTTAGCAAAATTGTTCCATTTCATTGGTTACGGATGTACTATATTGTAATACAACAGTATCGTCTTTCTTACAGTACACTATTTTGTAAGTGATGTTACAATACAAAGAGGAAATTCATATTTAATTAATCTACTGTAATCTCCTGTTTTTTTTTCGATGATTTTCTCCTGATTTTCGTGAGTAGGTCGTGGCAACACTGCAACAGACCATTCCAAGTGGGTAGCCCCCGAGATTCCCCGTGGCTGCCCTGGGTTCGGAGGAGCTGTGCCGAGCCCCAGAGAGAGACAGCAAGTGAGTGAGAAAGAGACAGAATACCGATCGCTGAAAGGGTTGCATGCTTGCAATGGGTAGAGTGAGCCAGTGAGGTACATATACGGGTTCACAATCAGAGTGAACCAAGTCCTTCTGGAATAATTTTGAGAAATTGAGTCTTAAAGTTCCTGGCTCATGCTTAGCAACTTCACCTTCCATAGGAAATGCTGCCTTCTGTGGAGTAAGAAATGAGTTATGGACTTGGTTCGTTATGGCAATGAATAAATCTAAGTTTTCTTCATCTGAAATTGTATTAATCCATAAACTGACCAGTGGTGGACTTGGTCCACTCTGGTTGTGAGCCCCTAGATGGATTTCACATTTTATAACACATAGAAGAATTCAAGAATTACAATAATTGGCTATTACAAAATAATACAACAAAATAAAATGGTCCTTTCTTCTGTAGTTAGGAAGACAATCTTTGATTTCTTTCTCTTTCAACTATATCAGGGAAAATTTTTTGAGCAGAATGAATGCGTAACACTGATTCCAACGCAACATCGAACAAACAAGACCTAGTTTTACTCCTATTCAGGTTCATGACTGAAAATATGTGTTCGCAAAGGCATGTACAGCCAAACATAACAATTAACTTGCATGGCAATGCGTGGATAAGCGGAACTTTTTTTGTTCCAAGTTCTTATAAAACGCAACGAGGCCGCCTGGAATATTGTAATAACTATCTTTCAAAATTGTGTGTCACTGAAGCCTTATCAATTCTCTTTGGAATTTGACTGGAGCCTGCTCAACATTTACAGAAAAGGGCGTCATAAAAATGTTCACAAAGTTCCTACACGCGGCAACAGATTGTTTCTGGAGAGAGACTATTTGACTCAAATAACTTCACCAGGAAAGGACACAATATCTCTGAAGTTGAACTCATACTGTCCTTTACAAACATTCCTTCCGTAAAAGGACGGCTATTTTTGACAATATTTAGGACAACAATATAGTTTGCATGGACAGCTCTTTCGGAACTCGGCTCAATGTGCTACGAAAGAAAGGGAAAATGAATTTTTAATGACATTGTCACTATACAAAAAATATACACATAGTTAAACGAACAGAAAATCCTTTAACAGTTTCCCATACATTGTTGATAAACTTACTATAACCCAACCATTAATTTAATTATATTACCCTTAGAGTACTTAACTAGTTGAAATGATATTTATCTCGTCGTAAGAAGACTGCATTTCGACCTTTAGTTTTGTTGTTAATGCCTTCCTCTCTTCGCCGATAATATGAGCGTGGGTATCAGAATGTTTAACTTCAAAGTGACGCTTAATGTTGTACGTTTTTACCCGTACATTAATATGGCATATAAACATTGAACATTGTTGTCGTCAGATTAGACAAGATACAAGCCCTCCCAAGAGCGGTTAAATCCTGAACAGACTGTCCACGCACTTCTCTTCATTCTTATTCAAAACAGTTAAGCACAAACGATACTACACCATATGGATGAATGAATGACTGATGGAACGCATAACCCAGCAATGTCTGCAGAATATCATCGCACAGACGAGAAGAGTTGCTGATCGTATGCATTCGTACACCACCACATCTGCAGCGACAGAGAGGAGTGGGGGTCAGCCCTGGGCAGACACAGGGCAGCGTCAGGGCGCCCTAGCCCTCAAACGCTGTGTTGGAATGGCCTGCACTACAAGAAATCGGATCACTGACTGTTGTTTAGTCGCACATCGTCTTTTGACGTGAATTCGTCTTTAAAATCAGACCGAGATATAGGGTACCAGGACGGTAACAACATCCTTTTGAGTTTCTTCCGGAAAATGCTAACAAATTGTTGTTTAAAATAGTGCAAATTTAATTTCATGTCCGCGAAATGAAAGAGTACTTACCTTCCATAGCATACGGCACCTATTCTAAATTTCCATCAATTCTTTAATACGAGGGCGAGTAAAAAAGTAACCTTAATATATTAGTACTCCAGGAATCCAATCGGAGTGGATCAGCCAAACAATTGGAGTGCTCCAAGGGGACCCTCTGAGTCCGATACTCTTCAATATACTGACGCATGATATCGCCAACAAGTTAAAGGAAGAAATGCAGAACCTTTCAGTGGTCCACACCTATGGAATAACGGTCAGCGCGTCTGGCCGCAAAACCAGGTGGCCCGGGTTCGAATCCCGGTCGGGGCAAGTTACCTGGTTGAGGTTTTTTCCGGGGTTTTCCCTTAACCCAATACGAGCAAATGTTGGGTAACTTTCGGTGCTGGACCCCGGACTCATTTCATCGGCATTATCACCTTCATTTCCATTCAGACGCTAAATAACTTAGATGTTGATACAACGTCGTAAAATAACCCAATAAAAAAACCTTTCAGTGTACATATATGGAGATGATATGGCACTAGCGGCGGATAGCATAACAGACCTTCAGAAAGGAACAAATCTCATCAAACAATGGGCAGAGGAGAACGAACTGGTGCTAAACGTCCTAAAAACAGAATTAATGGTATTCAGAAGAGGAGGACGGCTGAGCAAGGATGACTACATCGTCTGTGGCGGACAAATGCTAACGCCGAAGCGGCAATTCAGATATCTAGAAATCACTCTGCAAGTCACCGGGACAACATTCACGATCCGTCTACAGGCGAGACAAGCAGTCGCGCTCAGAAGTATAAACGACATCAGGCAACTACAAAAAATGTCAATGGAGTCAGCAATGAAACTTTTCCGGGTCAAAGTTGTCCCCGCACTAACATATGGACTAGAGGTCACATGGGAGTACTTATCCTGCAAACAGCTACGGGAGCTCGAGAGTTTGACGCCTAGGTTCTTGAAGAGGGTGCTAGGGGTCTCAAAATTCGCTTTATCACGTTACGTGTACGTACTGGCAAGAGAAACCTTCCTGGTAGAAGACCTCAGACTACAATTGGTCTTGCCATCCACACCAGCATGCGAAAAACTACTACGGGAGCTGAGAAGGAAGAGAGAGTCTATTAGCGACAGTTTCTACAACACGGATGCTATGGTAAACAGAGAATGGATGCGAGCAGAGTACGAGCTCAGACACATTGTAACAAAATTTGCGATGCATGGATTTCACTACCGGATATGTATCAGGAAGTTTTTCCATCAGCCCGGCCATGAGTGTAGTTGTGTATTGTGTAACAATCAATGTGTTACGTATCATGCTTTGGAGTGCAACAAGAGAACAGTATCTCTGGTTCAGTTCTGTCTAGTTATAAACGGAGAACACTTTACCTACTAGTGTTTAATATCGTGCCCATTGGGCGCTTATTAATATATAAATACGAGTAAAAATCAGACTCGCATAGTAGATCGTAGTAATATATATATATATATATATATATATATATAGTGTTATTTATACTTATTCACTTAATAAAACAATTATTAAGGTTACTTCTTGATTCGCGCTCGTACACTGGAATGAATCAAATTTCTATTTGTCAAGTAATGTCGATTAGAAATCAAGTTGCATTAAATATCCGCCGATTTTATCTCCGGCTATTACTGTATGTTAATATCTTTTGGTCTTGCAAACTGCTGATCAAAGTACTTCACAGTGATAAGGTAGATCATTATATTCATTATCAAGATCGTCAAGAGTCTTATGATACATTGAACATTTTGCAACACCATCCACTTCTATGAATAAGAAATCTTCTCATTCATCTTTGAATAACAAAATCGAAGACCTCCGTTTAGTGCCGCTTGTACTTGGCTGAGACATCGTTGTAAGGTATACTAAACACGATTCTGCACGGGACTGTACTAGAGAGAAAAATAAGAATTGATCTTACTTGTGACAGTGGTCTTGAGATCTTCTTTTTAGATCAATCCTTCCGGATTTTTATATTCAAAAGAAAAATGACTATAAAACTACCTTAATCCACTAGATTTATTACAGAGAAGAATAATTAAAATACCGGTATGTCTAAAAAAAAAAGCTATTGATTATCCTACCAAAAATTGTTTTTAGAATTTAAAATCTTGAAAATACATCAAATTTACATCAAAGTATTATTAAATTTTATACATAAAAATCACCCATATTTCATACCATATATTTACAAACACAAAACCAAAGACATGGATACAATACGTTTGTTTGAACTCAAATGTCAAACGATCACTGCTTTCAGTCATAATAGTAATATCGGCCCTAGAATTTATAACAGTTAATGAAGAAATACCCTAATCTATGTAAATCAAACAGTTTCAAATGTAAATGAATATTAATGTTTAGATGTTATTTCTTGTAATTTATTTATGTAATATTATTATGTATCGAATCCTCCCCTGAGCACGGGATCACCCTCTTTCAGTGGAGTGCTAGAATTTTGTATATTTGCAATTTCTCTGTATATTTTTCCAGCAATAAACATATTATTATTATTATTATTATTATTATTATTATTATTATTATTATTATTATTATTATTATTATTTAAAAATAGTACAAGCCATCGGCTATAAAAGCAAATAACTTCCTTTTTTTTAGGACAACATACTTTAAAAAAATTGGTTTTTCTTTAGGGTTTCACGTTGAGAGTCACCTGAGATTAAACTTAACAATATGTTATTCCTGACATTAAAAATTTTGTCCTCAAAATAAATGCCATGCTTCTCATTAAGAGCGAATTTTACAATTTACAGATCTAATCAATTTAATTATGAAAATACTTAAATTCACGGCAAATCCCTATATTTCCTCTGATAATTGGTTCTCGAGTATGGAGCACACAATTGGTTGTATTTCTCGAAAAATATGAAAACTTTTGGTTTGGACTAACCAAATAAATACTTTTTGTAGGATATCTGCACCCTTTGCGGCATAGGAGAAAACGTGTTCCGTATAGGCCTTGTATTAGAATGTCAAGAAACAGACAATACAAGGAAAAAGTGGTTAGACAAAATATTTTTGGTGTTAATAGATATGTAGCATATAAGAAAATATGTAATACAACTAATATAAGCTAGTTAAAAAAATAGGCAAATTTTTAATGATAGTGAAGCTGAAATGGGAAGAAAAAGTTAAAACTAATGGTGTATTAAATTGATCTTTCTTGTAGTGTGTGTATGTGTGTGTGTGTGTGTGTGATTAGATAGTAGTTAATTAAATGTGTTATATTTTGAAAAAAAGTATATTTGATTAGTTTTTTTATGGTAATGTAAGACTTGGCATAGGTAAATAAAATTGTAAAGTAAGGCAGATTTGGAGCAACATAGAATTGTAACACATCTGTCTTACATAAATATTATGAATGAATAAATATCATATCATAGCATAAATGAACACTTCTTGTAATGTTGCTTCCATAAAATTAAATTCTTTGACACAATTGTTTCTGGAGGCATATGGTGTACTACACTTCTTCACTTATGGGAAAACTGTATTCAAGATTATCCTTAGAATAAATTTTGAGTAAACCGTTATTTCATTCCTTTTAATAAAGACCTGTCTAAGTAGTAAAAATTATTGTTTCGTATGTATCATTTACTAGTAGCTGTTGATGTACAGTATATGAAAAAATTGCCTTACAGCTTAGAAAAATTGCCGTAATGTACATATCAGGCAGAATCTCAATCAGAGGTAATACCTGCATTATAGTAAAAAGAATTAGGTAGTAGTACATATTAGAAAATAATAGTAATAATAATAGTAGTTATATAATAACCGTAGTAATAATAATAAAACTACTAGCCTATTTGTTATGAGGAATGTTGAACATAACATATGTCTTTGTGTAAGTCTTGAAATTAATATTGTGACATAAAAGTATTTTCTCTTTATAGTTCGTATTACAGAAAAAAAAGAAATTGAGGAAAAAATAACAAATATAGGTTTCAGACTGTTATATTCTCCATTTTGTACTTCTATGTTCCTGAAGTTAAAATTCTAACTTTTATTGAAAGTTTATTCAAATTTTTAGTTTACATGTTATGATACAAACTATACTCCTCGTCAGTAGAAAATGCATCTGAAGGTCAAATCCAATGACCTGCCTCTCCACCCCGCGAACCGTAAAATTTAGCGCGATGTTGCGAGTGAATGTGTTGTCTCTACCTCAACCCACTCATGTCTTGAATCAGCATAGGTCACGCGGTGTCAAATGGTGGTGCTATATGCGTCTTTACCGAAAGCCGTATTGAAAGCAGCGTGTTAATTGTGCAGTGTCCTTGCTCTTTAAATTCGTGTCTATTGTATTGTTTTATTATTTTTCATTTTTATTTTGCTAATTTAGTTTATTTCTCATTTTGGCATTATCGAGGGTGAGGCTGGATCATCTGCTATCTACATACACCAGTTAAAAAAGGAAAACGAATGGAACAATCTGATTTGCGAAATCACAGCAAAAACACTGTTTACAGTGTTACAACCTTCTTAAAGATCTTGCGTAACATCGCGAAAAAATTGCCACATTGATTTTAGAAAATCTAAGGTCTGACTGCAAATATGTGTGGAATTTCCAAACGAAATATAAACAAAGTTTCGAGAAAGAGCTAAAATCTATAGAACATCTTGTGAAATTTTCTTCTCCTAGGAAAGCAATCAAACGACATTACATCGTCATGTGACAGATCTCAATGACTTCGATAAAGACATGTTGCGCCATTGTATTGCACTGGGAATGAATATATTTCGTGCAGGCATATTGCAGTGAGTACATTTTATCTCTCCACGCCCGCATGTGGACAGCTGCCGTTTCCGCACTTTATGTTATGCACTATATATCTAACATGTATGGGCTAATGTTTTCGTAACAGGTATATTTCTCATTTATTCAAAGAACGGTTTTATTTTATTGAGATTAATCTATTTTGCGCAGTAATACTATAACAGTATTTAACATATTATATGGACGAATATCTCGAAAACCTATATTTCTGATTTTTAAAGAATGATTGTATTGTACTGGGGGTTAATCTATTTTGTGGAAGAGTACATTAAACATGTATAAGCCAATGTTTGCATAATGTACATATTTCTCATATTTTAAGGAACGGTTGTATTAAACTGTTTTATGCAGATATATTATACAGTATTAAACATTAGGGGTCAATGTTTTCATAACGGGTACATTTTTTCAAGGACTGTTATATTGTACTGGAGATTAATCTATTTTATGCAGGTGTCACTTTTGTAGTAAAAATATATAGGTCAAAGTTTTTATTCAGGGATATAGCATGCAGAGCATGAAGTTCGCTGGAAATTCTCTTTCCGTAAACATCTTATGACTGAACCGGAGCGACAACTATGCATTGACGTTGAAGTGCATATTCAATTGATGCAAACGTTCGCACTTGGGTGCAGTCTACTGGAGTAAAAGTTAGGACTTAGTTAAATACTCGTATCTGTAATGTTGTTTAGTCAACTGTCCGAAGACAGGTTTGAACCTTATAATTGAAACCAATAAGGCATCACTCATGGGGTGACTAAGCCAGGAGATCATGGGGTAGGGTGGCCAGTTACTTTCTCCCACCATTGCATACATCTCTCGCTAGTTACATATTACACTAATCGGCCTTCAGATGTATACAAACAATAATTGTTCTTCCTCTGACACATATCGTCAAGTGAGATATATTGCCTGATAATAGATATACATATCAGGTAGAATCTAAATCAGAGGTACTACCTGTATTATATTTTATTAAAAATAATTAGGTAGTTGTACGTATTAGAAAATAATAGTAATAATAATAGTAGTTATATAATAACAGTAGTAATAATAATTATTATCGTAATAAATTAAAACGTATTCAAGTAATTAATTTTACTTTATTTCTAACTTATGAAGATGTCGATTATTTAGCTCTGGATAATTGTTCAATATAGAATTGTATAAACGATATTTATAATTCGTACTATATCTTAAAACCAGCAGTTGTATAACTTTTAGATTTAGATAATAGAGTTGAGACATACCTTCTAGTATTAAGTTCAGTTGCATCGGTATTGAATTTCATTAGATTTTGCGAAAATATATCAGTAATGTATATTTATATATTTGATCAATTTTTACCACTTGAAATTCAGATTAAATTAAATTTGTCGGATAAACCCTAAGTATTTTCCGGTTCCTGTGGAATTTTGAGATATTGCGGTTTGGCTGTATTCGGATTAATATTGATTAGGCCTACATTAACATAATCTATACAGGGTGTGACAGAATAACTATTCCCAATTTTCTGATGTGATAGAGGGCATGAAATTAAACATTTTTCTTAATAAAATAAGTCCGGAAATACTTCGTTTTCAAGTGTTAGTGATATGAAGGAAGAAATGAAAGAATCTCAACTTGGAAAGTTATTTTATTTACTTTCTGTGGTTACACAGTAACTTTTTTTTTATCTAATACCAGATATTAAGAAAATGGTATTGACAAACTATAGAAACTGTTCAAAATTGTGACCGCCATTGTTGACACACAAAGTATAACGCCGTATGATTGAGCGACGAATCCTTTGAAATATCTGTGGTCGGTTACGAAGAACGTCAAAACCAAGAATTATTATAGCAACTAATTCTTCTGCTTTGTCGATGACTATTTCATAAACAGTTGATTCAATATGACCTCAAACACAAAAATCAACTGGAATAATATCTGGGGAACGTGCCGGCCAAGCAAATGGACCTTCCCTCCCTGTCCAACGATTCGGAAAATGTACACTTAAATAATTTCGACAATTTAAGCCGAAATGTGCGAATGTACCGTTGTTTTGAAGGATCCTGCTTCTCCTAATATTAATCGGGACACCTTCAAGTAGTTTTGGAATATGGCGCTGAGGATGTTGCTCCTAATAGCTTCGCTTTGCCAAATTAACATTGCCGTAAGCTACTCCAAATGCCTTATGTATGTCTGCAATTTCAATACTTGTATACCGATGCATTTTAATACCATGAAATTAAATGAACAGGTCTCACAGACGATAATTTGTGACATAAAACAAGAAATTAATTTTAATTATTATTTCCATGGTAGCAAGAACAGCTGAAACATAAATGCAGCCATAATGTGAGTGATGAGCTCTGTCTTTTATACGAAGCATTTCCGGACACTACTTTATTAAGAAAAATGTTTATTTTCATGGCCTCTATCACATCAGAAAATTAGGAATAGTTGTTTTATAGTACAGAAATATATATATATATATATATATATATATAAGTTAAATCATAAGACATATATCTTTGCTATGAAGGTATTAAATATATATTAACGTTTTCGTCTTATTTGGTATCATCAGATATAATAAAATACGTGATCTGAAACTTGAATGAATTGACAAACGAGCAGTATAATGTACATGGTAATTGAATCTTCATGAGTTTTATGTATGAGGCTATATATAAGTTTGTAAAAATTGATTTCAATACAATGCAAGTTTGAAAGAGTCGAAAGTGGTTGTATATACATATAACTCATGTTACAGGTGTACATACATGATTAAAGAGTGAGCAATTGAATTATACAAAATATCGGCGATGTTATAGACATCAATTAAAGTTTGATTATGAATGAAAAATGAAGAAATATCATAGATTTAAAATTTGCGAAGGATAAAATATATTAAAATACTATATAATTAGTGTAGTACTATGTTATAAAATCTTGTGTTGTTAACAATTAATCATTATCAAGAACATATGCTTGTGGCTTCTGCTGTGATGTAGTATATGTACGCTTGGATTTTGGACATGGGTATTCTGTCTGATTTAATGCGTGCTGAAAATAGTTGTCATTGGTGGTTTGTTGTGCGTAATCATGGCTATCAGGAACTGTATATATAGATGCTTTGTGTGTATGTGCCTCTATTTGTTTGTAGATGTGTGCTACTCGGTGGTTTGGAGCGTACTGAGGACAGGGTAGCTTTGTATAATTCAATTGCTCACTATTTAATCATGTATGTACACCTGTAACATGAGTTATATGTATATACAACCACTTTGGACTCTTTCAAATTTGTATTGTATTGAAATCAATTTTTACAGCCTTATATATAGCCTCATACATAAAACTCATGAAGATTCAATTACCATGTACAGCTGTCAAAAGAAAAAATGGCCGCTCTCCTGAAACAAAGTTCCCTTCGGGTATCTTCGCTACAATTCGGAGACAGGCGATGTTACATGTTGTTGGACCACGTTGCCTGATATCTACAGTTATAATTGAAGTATACTGTGTGTTATTCGATAGCATAATGGTAGCGTTCAGGCCTCTTATTCATGAGGTCCTGCGTTCGACTATAACCTCGTGCTTTTATGTCCTTTTTTGTTCTGTTTTTGAGAGAGACAAACTAGACATAATGGCTCCTTTCTCTTTTATGATTATTTTAGTAATTAACATCAGGTTCATTAATATATTATGCCATGACTTTATCATTATGATATTTTGGCTGCAAATGGAAAGAAAAAAGATTTTATTCTCAACAAAATATCTTTCGTGGCATAAACAAAACAAATTTACTGGCGTCGGCCTTAAAACATTCAAACAATTAAGCGTTCAAAAAACAAAACAAAAAACCACAATTCAATATTTAGTCTATCTTCCTCTTATCTCGATCATCTTGCAGTCGAGTGGGCATGGAATTGACTAGTCTTTGCAACTAGCGACTGTTCTTAGACACGATATTCCAGGCATTCTGAACATACACATAAATGTTCTGTCCATGGGCAGGTCTTTCATTGCAAACCCAGCAATCTCCAATCTTTCCTATTTTCTGCCTTCCTCTTAGTCTCCGCATATGATCCACATATCCTAATGTCGTCTATTATTCTTTTCAACCAGAGACCCAACCAATTCCTTTTTCTATTTCTAATCAGTTTCAGCATCATTCTTTCTTCCCTCACTTTTTCAAACACAATTTTATTTCTTATTCTGTCTGTCCACTTCACACGCACCGTTCTTCTCCACATCCACATTTCAAATGCTTCAATTCGTTTCTCTTCATTTCGTCGTAATGTCCATGTTCCTTCCCCATACAATGCCACACTCCACACAAAGCACTTCACTGGTCTCTTCCTTAGTTCTTTTTCCAGAGGTCCGCAGAAGATCCTTCTTCTATTAAAAGCTTCCTTTGTTCATGTTTGCAGTTTTTCTTGGGAAGGATAGGCCTAAATGCGGTAACATCCCGTTGCTTTCCGCACACCACTATCTCTTTCGCATCTTATTAAATTCCAGGGGGCCCAAGCGTGGAGATGAGGAGAGTGGATTTAACTAATTGGGCCCTCCGGACTTCACCGAAAGTGACGGCAAGGGTTAAATATTAATTCTATCAGGATGTTTGACCCGGTCAGAGACCGGGAAATCTCAATTAGCCTTTGCCCCCCGCATCCTGGACTAGCTTCTACGAATCATCAGAAAATCTTGGAGTGTGATTGGGCCAATTTTTCCGAAAATGTTTCCACACTTTTGCCCTCGTAGCTCAGCGGACTAACGTCGGAATTTAGATGTCAACGTCTCAGGATCAATTCCTCGTTACTCCTTTTCATTTTATTGTGGTTCGAGATAGTATAATGTAATAATAGAAAAAGAAAAACTAATACCAGTATTATGCAACTGGATTTTTCCAAACCTAATATTAAATTTATGTTATTTACATCGCTAAAGAACGATTAAAATATAAATAACTTGAATATTATTTACACAGTATCACTAAATAACGATAACAGAATATAAATGATAAATATCGGTTTCTTTAATTAATATATTGCGAAAGAATAATAACAATATAAATAACTTGAATATTGTTTTATAATGCTAATGAAGGAAAACAGAATATAAATGATAACTTGAATATTATTTAAATTGCTAAAGAACGATAACAATATAAAAAACGTGAATATTATTCATATCGGAATTTCACAGATTTATTACAGATGTATTTAAGAAATTGTAGAAGAATAGTAATTAGTAACAGTGTCCTATTTATTCTCCTTGGAGCCAAATTTGTAACTTTTAAAAGTGTGGTTACTATGTTGAAGTGTATGTGTTGTAACGGGTGCTTGATTTGTTATGTATGTGAGTCAGTTATGGGATGCTTGGATGTCGTCGCAATGTCGTAATTATAGTTTGATTGTGTTTGTGTGACTATTGTGTATTAATTTATGATGTATCGTGTGTTATAGAAGTGTTACGTGTTACGTATGTGTGTTGTTAATGTTTTTGTATGTTTCAAATTGATACCTGATATTTGTTTTGCAATCGCAATGCCTAATTTACGGATTGTTTGTTTTGTTTACATCGCGTAAGCTAATTTAATTTTCTTTTCCATTTCTCTTTATGCTTATATTTTTTGTGTATAAAACTATAGCCCTAACATACATATGTAAAATAGGGCTAACCCCCATTGGAGATGCAATAATAATTATTATTCATATCGTTATAATACGATAACAGAATACAAATGATGACCTGAATTTTATTCATATCTCTAAAGAACGATAACAAAATATAAATAACGTGATATCCATAAAGAACGATAACTGGATATAAATGATAATTTTAATATCATTTACATCGCTAAAGAACGATTAAAAAATAAAATGAAAACTTGAACAAGGCCCGAACCCAAGACCTTTGAATCATTAAACAAGCACTCCACCGCTGGTCTACGAGGCGCAGATATGGAACACTGTCATAGTTCCGGAACTGCTTGTACAAGCACATGCATCGTGTAATATCGCCGCGACCCGAAGTGGACTTTGAAAATATTCTCTGTTCACGAGTGCGGCCACTTTTTTTTTTTGACAGCTGTACATTATACTGCTCGTTTGTCAATTCATTCAAGTTTCAGATCACGTATTTTATTATATCTGATGATGCCAAATAAGGCGAAAACGTTAATATATATTTAATATCTTCATAGCAAATAAACATTTGCAAAGAGATATGTCTTATGATTGAACTTATATATATATATATATATATATATATATATATATATATATATATATATATATATATATATATATTGTACTATATTACCAGACCTATCTGAACATAAAAATGAACTGCAAATTAATAGTTGTTTTGTTACACTCTGTATAAGTTTTCCTCTCGAAACTAATACAAGCATTAATGCATACAGGTGCATGAACTTAAAAACAGAGAAAAAGAAGAGATAACAGTAAAATATTTGATAAGTTGGGAAGTCAGAATGAGGATACAGAGAAAGTTTTCAAATAATACGAAGCTCTACAGTTCAGAGGATTATACACATCTGTGATCAGATAAGTTTAGCATATATTATATAAAACTTGTAATACTGTTTCTTGTGAATTATTGATAGTGTTTGAAGGATCGTGGCTGCGCGTTTTAATTGTTAAATAATAACTTTTTGGTGTTGTTTTCATCTTCAGTAATAGACTAAAAACTTTATTGTTAAATTCTATATGATAACAGAAATAACAATCACAAAATATATATTGTATCTAAAGTTTAATATAAATTTTTCTAATGAATAATAAATATCAGAATGACAATGAGTCAATAGTGTGTTTTGAAAGTCCAGTTTATAAAACAACATGTAAATCGAATTTGGGAATTAAGATTCATGTTGGGAAATCGCAGCCATAATCCAGGAGAAAAAAATCAACTGCTAAATTGTAACAAAATTCGCAATTAGCTAATGATAATGTTAACCATAACACCTCTGAAACCTCCATTAATAATTACCACCAACAAGATAGCCCTACTGAAAGTTATATTATGCAAGAATGGAAAACAAAACTTTCTGACATATTATTAGATGGAACTAAAGATGATTTCGAAAGATTAACTGTTGATGTGCTAACGTTTTTTGTTAATCAAATAGCGAACTGTCAGGACCTGTTCACCTACAATTAGATATTTTAACTGTCGTAAATCTAATAAACACAAAAGCTCGCATACTTATAAATTTTCTTGTAATCCACAAAGGCCAACAAAGAGACAACGGGGAAAAATAAAAGTAAATATGAGTTTCAGGTCGCTCAATACAATTTCTACAATCATAGATGCCGAGTTGCCCGAAAAATCTTGACAGCGTTCGTGCCTGTCTCTCTACAACTCTGGCAACATACACTCTCCGCATCTGGAACATTTCAAGGCACAATCTGTTTCGAACATTTCGCCGTTTCTTCGATACATGAAGACTTGTAATTAACTAGCAATCAACTCCATTTAATGTTATCTTGTAACAACTCTCCGGAACTAATTTTTTGTATATTTTATACATGTTATCACCATTCTACAATCCTGTTTCATTTACCTGCCAACACATTTGTATCTGGTGCTTGTACATTACAAACTTATGTCTCATGATATTGCCATATAATGTCCTTATTCTACCCACAACACCTTCCTCTAATACAAGTTCCTCAATGATTAATTTCATTACGTCCTACCAATAGGTAAGTTAATTGTACTACCTCATTTATATAGCTAGTTTCCTTTATTACAATTGTTAATGTTTTATGTCTTATTATATTTTAATCTATTTTAACCTATTTTAACTAATGGTATTTACATGCACCACTGATATCTACTATGTTTTTTCAATTCATGAATACTTCACTATTAGTTCGCATTATATAACTGTATTCTGTAGGTTCACTTTATTGACTTGAAGATGGTTCCTTCGAACCATAAACGTTTGTCATTTATCTTTTAATATGAGTAAATAACATCTGTGTATTCATTCACAATTTCATACAGATAAGTTTGACGGTTATAACAATAAATTTGAATATTATTGCATAGATTATCGGACCCAACATGGTTTTCAAATTTACTGTGAGTAGTTTTTGTGATTATCATCACACCATAGTTTACCTTGTCATATCGCAGTAAAATACTCCAGGATGAATTCTTTATATTTTATGACCCGAAGTTCCATATCAAGATTGAGAAAATATCTTCTTTGCTGATATTATCAGGACAGAAGATCTGAAATAATATCACATTCTTGTCAATGCTGAGTTTAAAATATTCTTCAAATCATGAATTTGAGATAGTGTTTTGTGTAATCTGAGACCTTGAGGTAATCATAAAACCATCGAAAGAAAGGTTGTGGCTTATTTAGTGAAAATTTATACTCAGTCCATTGAAAAAATGTTGAATTGAATTTATCTGCTGCAGACAGAAAATGTTTGACTTATTAAACGCATAATAATTATGATGGTGAGGAGTGTTTGACGCTATGAAGTTCGGCAGTGTGACTCACCTAGTTTTCTCTCGTAATAAAAAAGTACACTTCTCTCTTAGGTTTCCAAGTTAGCGGAAGGCAGTAGTTATGAGTAGTTATTTTACGTCTTGCTTTGTATACTTTTCCAAAGGTTTATAATTTGCTCTAACGTAGTTTATGTTTCCACTTCTTGCAACCCTTTAGAACACTTATTCTGATGCAAATATTTTCCAACTTGTCGACAGGGCACTACAGACTTAGACTGAAGGCTTACTGTGTGATAATAGAACAGTGTAAGGAATATCTTATCAGTGAGATGTTTATCATGTTGATCCAGTCGGTTCTAACGGTAAGAAGGTGGATGGAAAGACTATTTCTCAAGACGTTATTATTAGAAACTACATCATTAATTCCCTGGCAACATCCTCAACAGAAGATATTCAGATTTGCCTAGGTTCCAGGATGATTATGATTTTGAAAAAGGGGAAGAATGTGCAAGGAAGCAACTATGAGCTACTGAACATAATAACGAACTTTGTATTAAGAAGCCAAAGTGAGAGACCACGAAATATATTAGTCGGTGTGTCCTATGTTGTCTAATTGTAATTTCTTTGAGAAACAAACAAAAGCAAGTTGTCATTTGAAAGAAGTGAGATAGTTTGCATTGCCACTCAGGTAATAAGGTTGCCTATGACAGGACAATTTATTATTGTGAAAAATAATTTTTGAAATATATTTTTCATCGAAACGGTTATTCGAACTACAACATTAATAACGTCATACATGTTAAAAGTAATATACGATATATATATCTGTATATATATAATATACACTGTATGTTCTTTATATATAATATATATACTGAAAATTTATATATAATTATATATGAAAATTAATTTCATGATCAACATTCCTCTTGTCAATATCTACCAATTCTTATCAGCAGGACATCAACCAAACGAAGTTATTATTTAGTCAACTGTCCGAAGACAGATCTGAACCCTACAAGTGATATCAAGAAGGTATCACTTATGAGACAACTAAGTTAGGAAATAATTTGGTAGGGTGACCAGTTTTACTTTTATCATCATTACCGTTATGATTATTGTAATTATCATTGCTACTATATTTAACACTCGTTCTACTCCTCAGCTTCATGTATCTGTTAATCTGTTCCACGTTCTAATTGCGAGGTATTATTCCGGATTCGTTCCAATAATCTCATTTCCCAAATGTTTCCTAGCTGCTTTTCTCATTACCAATGCCTCAAATTAGTTTAGAAATAGTAGTATCTTGACTGAACTACAGAATTTGATTTGGACCTTCTTTTCTAGTTCCCTCGTCACACATTTAAATGTTGCCATTTTATCTTAATATCTGTCTCAATATGGTACGCAGTCAGTGGACTGTAAATCATAATATATACAGGGTTTCATTAATCACTAAATTTGTTGGGAAGTGTCAATGAAATTTGAATGTATATAAAAATACGGAAATTATTATCTATAAATTGTCTCGAAAGTTGGTTTAGGTAATAATTACCTAAATCATTCTTCAATATTAATGCACGTTCCTAAAAACCATTGTGTAATATTATGAAAGTTCCTTTGAAAGCAGTCATTTTTATGATCATCTCTACTAATGCCAGTAAGGACAAAAAGGAATATGGAGTGACACATGGTAGAAGAAATTATATTTATTTTCTCTGATAGAATTGATACATAATTTTATTTTTTAATAATAAAAAAGTTAAATAAAACGTTACATAAAAGTACCTCGATAGAGCAAAGCACATTACATATAATATTTATTTCTTGTAGTTTATACTTATTCTTGCATAATTGTACAGTTTGTTGAAAAACTAATGTTATTACATAAAAATTCATATTTAATTCCGAACAGCGATTTTCCTCATGTACTCAGAAAACAATAGTTAATGTGAGATATATTTACTTTTGACATATTTCGATATGGAATTATTTATATGTAGACATCATGAAACTTCTTCCTTAATGGTTCAGAATCGCCTATCTCCACAAAGTTAAATTTCACCAACTTCATGACCCATTTTCTCAGAAACCTTCATATTTAGGAAAATGAAACATTTACCACATATTACAGGAAGCCTATTGATGATTTAGACACGAGTACGTTTAGTTATTATAAAAACGTTACAAATTTTAAATTCTTTATTATGTATATGTTCTGTATTATTATATAAACATATAATTTAAAAAAAAATGTGAGTCATAAAAAACTGAATTTTGGAAAGAATAAAGGAGAGAATTAATTTTTTATTTTTAAAATATCCAACATAGAAACATTTCCTTGTTTCAAAAGTAGGAAATTCTTATGGAGAATATGTAGTAAAAATTTAAGCTTTGTATCTTAGGTAGAAGCTGAGGTAAAGTTAAGAAAATGAAATTTTTGGGTCACTTCACTCAAAGTTGACATTTAGAATCATATCTTTAATGCATCCCCGTACCTTTATTTGGGTCATCTGAGTTTTCCTTCTCGTGATACAAGTTCTCTAGCTTCCTTTTGGTATTGTTTATGGACTGTCTAGCTTTTTTCTGGATCTTCTGCACGCTCGGTCTGCTCGGTTGACCCAGACGTCATCCAGCTTTTTCATTGCACTTATACAATTCAGTCCTATCTTTATTCCTAGGTGCTTCAAAATTAAATATTTTACAATATTTCCCTTATTAAAAGTTGCCACAACATCATACACACCCATGTGCAATGTTTTGATCCCATTAAGCACATTCTTTGGTAGCAGAGTCCATTTGACATTATGCAGAGACTCGTTAGTATTCTGCGTTCCACTATACAGACATTTCTTCAATAATTATGGGTCTGCTAACTCTCTGAATACTGGTTTCATTTCATTCATACATGCTAACTGACGATGAAAGTGCCTCTTGTGATCATATTTTTCATTTGCTTCTTTGGCCTTCAAAAATTTATACCATGAAAGTTACAGATATTCAAATGTTGACATATGTTTTATGTTTCTTGTGAATTTTGAAAGATGCAACATAAATGAAGAAGATAAAAAACATACTTTCCAATTTTCAGAACAGAAAGTGTCATATAACATTGTAATTCCTGAAGTCAATGGAATAGGGTAAACATTGGTAATTTCGTGATAATTTCATGAAAATTAATTTAAAATGCAAATGTGTAAATATATCCTTATTCCGATTTTTTGATCTAAAAGACGATAATTTGCCGTACAAATCTGGAGACATAAAAGATTGGACACGTTCTTGAACAAGTGCCAAAAACCACTTTTACAACTTAAGCTAAAAGGTTGGTTATTTCGTGATAACCTTGGTAATTTCGTGATATTACATTGATAATTTCGTGAGAGGTAGAAGAATTGTGGAAAAATTCATTAAAGTCAAATGAAATTCTCATTTATTGTTACAAGACTTCAAACATAGTAATTCCGTCTAATATTCATAGCAAGAAAACATAGAAATACATATCAACCCATAATAAGAACGAAATCAAAGTAAACATTGAAATTTAAAAAGGATCTTCTTTGCCCTGAAAGGATGAACAATTTTATTACGGACTTTACTATAGCCTATATTACTAGGGTAACTCCAAAAGTAATGCATAACATTTGTTTAAACATTATATTTTTATCCTACAGCTTTGCTATTTTCACAGAATGTAGATGCATCCTTTAGGAACAAAATGTGACTTTTCCACATAATCCCCGTCCCTTTCAACTGCCTTACGTAACCTAGGAACGAGGGCCTGTAGATCAGCACGGTATAAGTCTGGACCAACACGTCTGAGCCACTCTTTAGCAGCGTGCACAAGGGAGTCATCTTGTAACCTCATTCCGTGAAGGGATCCCTCAGTTTACCAAAGAGATGGTAATCGCACGGTGCCAGTTCAGGACTGTAAGGCGGATGTTTCAGTGTTGTCTATCCGAATTTTCTGATCTGGTCTGTGGTCTTGTGACTGACATATGGCTGTGCGTTGTCGTGCAATAACAGAACATCCTGCTTCTCCCGATGTCGTCGAACATGACATGGTGGTTCATTGTGGCATGATGTCCACAAGCAAGAGTCCTTCTGAATCGAAAAACGCAGTAGCCATAACGTTTCCTGCCGAAGGTGTACTTTTGAATTTCTGTTTCTTTGGTGAATTTGCATGATGCCACTCCATTGTCTGGCTCTGTCTCTGGTCCAAAATAGTGGAGCCATGTTTCATCTTCTGTCAAATTCTTGGACGTAAATCATCTAGCACTTATCATTGACACTTAGCATGAAAACAAATCGAACAGAAGCTACACTGAACTCATTGCGTCTCCCTTTTCTTTTTTGTTATCACATCTTATCTTCAGATTTCTAAAATTCGTATTGTAATATAATTTTTAAAATACTATAAATGTAACGCTTAATGCTCAACAAAATTTCGCCTCAAACAGCTAAGATTTCTATCAGTAAAGCTATGCCTAATGGCAACTACAGCTGTATCTAAAATTCCAAAAACATTTCCTAAAATTTCATGAAGATACAATAAATCTTTGTACCAAATATCATATGCTTACCTTTAGTAATAAGCCTGTAATGTAATTACAAACATCCACAAAATTTGTATGCCTGAGAAGTCGACGCTAACTTGCTCTCTCCAAACATAAAAGCTTACTGAAGCAGCTACAATAGTCACACAAAGCGTAGCTGTATGTTTATGGAAACTGGGCAACATATGCAATCCCTTGGCGGAAATTTGAATCTCGTAAAATCATTGGTTAGTTCACGAAACAGCCAGGAAAAATGTCACGAAATAACCACTGCCACGAAATTACCAATGTTTACCCTACAATGTGACAATAAAATAAAATGTCAAAATTTCGTCTTTTTTGAGGTTCCGAACCCCCTTAAATGTAGAAAAGTGAGTGCACTTAATAACACTTTTAAATTCTCATAACGTTTGAAACGTATCCATTCAAGAGAGTAGTTCAACAACATTGTATGATACTAAATAGTACAAAATAATTATGTAACAAAGTGAGAAACTATTCAATAAGCAGTGATACGAACATACCTAATTCGAAGATCACAGTTTTCTCTGCAAGGAAAGCAGTACCCCTGTTCTAGTACCTAGTCTTACCATAATGTTGTTACAGCATTTTTTTTATGAAATATTAGCAAAGTTTGAGGATATTTTAATTCAATATCTCCATCTATATCCCATTCCCTTCCTGATTACTATTTTCTTTGCTTTATCCTGTTAGAAAGATAAAGAAGGATGTGAAGATGGATAAAACATTTCATCTGAACATATTATTATTTTTTTTCAATACAACGAATGCACTCTGCGTCATGCAATTAATTTTTATGGATGATTTCTTTGGTTAAGAGAGAGAGAGAGAGAAAAAAGAAAAACCTTCAGGCACCATTTTGTCGTGTTTAGATAGTTTTCCATAAAGACGTTCAATTTTAAACACTTGAATTGTGTCATTGTGCAAAGTTGTAATCGGTGCATAGTAGTCTGTTGTTTTGCGGTGAATAACCCCTTCACCGGATGTATTTCGAATAGGAAAGTGGGAGGTCATTGCCATATAGGTTCTTTTAATGTAAGAAAAATACAGATGTTGTACTGTTTAATTTTTCTGTTTTAAGCCTGTAGAGAGAATCTGCAAGTATGTTGTTTATTGACTTTACTGGCTTTGAGCCAGAGGCCGTCTTAGGGTCTTATACGCGCAGGATGCCCTCTCCAGCCATTGTACATAAATAACAATAAATATATATTTACATACTTATACACTATTTCTGGCTTAAGTGCCAGTAGGTGTGTGAGTGCGGTGATTGGCTTTTTATTTATTTTATTTTATTTTTACTTTATTTTTTTGTTTTAATTATTTTGGTGTAGGCCTAATTTGTTAATTTGGAATGCTTAAGGAATGGTGAACGGGACAAGAGTTCGGGTAAAAGACATAAGTTGATAGACAGCATTAAAGTATTATATGGGGAGATTAAGAGGGAAGCAAGAAAGGGAAATGCTGGGTTTGCAGTTAAAGACTTGCTCTTGGGCAGAACACTGTGCATACATACATACATTTTTGAGTTTCCCCTTCCGGTGGCAGAAGCGTCTGAATCGTTATGGAGACTTTCATGGTGTGGTGTTATTTTATTCATCTGCCTCTCTGTTGCTGTCGTGTGTCCTCTCAGACAGTATTCAAATTTCCATCACGTGTTTGTGGTTTTGTTTGTGTGTTTTAGTTTGGTGGTGGGGGCTGGTGGTAGTTGCAGAGGAGTTTCTCCAGTGTTGTTCTGTTGTTTGTGTTCGGGGGATTTGCGAAGATGTGTTGTGTATATACGCGATTTACTGCCGAATGTGTGTATTTCCTATTTATGTTGTTTAGGTGTGTGAAGAGTGGCTTTGTTTTTGTGGTAGTGTAAACTGTGTTATTTCTGGTGCGTCTGTGCAGGTGGAAGATTTGGCGGAGAATTCTTCTTTCGCGTGCTTCAAATTTCAATTGGGTCGTTGGAGGGGCTTGTGCGAGGAAAATGGAGGGATATATGCATAGGGATCTAACCAATGCTTTGTATAGGTGGAGGAGTGTTTCGGTTATACAACCGGGTCGATTGATGCCACTTAGGTAGCTTATTGCTCTGGTGGCTGCATTATATTTCCTCCAGGTTTCTTTAGCTACTTCGGTCCAGGAGAGTTTGGAGGTGAGGGGTATTCCTAGATATGTGAGATTCCGCTGGAGTGGAAGTTGAGTGTTGGCTATTGTGATTGGGTTGTTCTGGAGGACCCGAGTCCGGAGTTTTGGGCGGAAGACGCATATCTGTGTTTTGTCTGTGTTGACTGTGATCCGCCACGTGTTGGTCCAATTTAGATACTGCCTGAGTGTTGCGTTTAGTAACTTCCTAGCGGAGGGGAGTCGGGGGTGTGTTGCCCAATATGCGACGTCGTCTGCATATTGTGCCAGTCCTACTAGCGGGTTATTAGGTAGGGGAATATCTGCCACATAGATGTTATACAGAGTGGGAGATATGACACTGCCCCCAGCTTCTATTCGGAAGGTCCGAGAAAGTTCGTTCCTTCCGAGTCTCACCTGTCCTGTTCGGTTCGATATGAAGCTGGAGAGCCAACGTGTGATTTCGTGTGGCAGGTTTAAGGATGTGAGTTTATATTTTAGGGCGTCTATCCAAACTGTGTCAAAGGCTCTCTTGGCGTCTAAGGCAATAAGGATGCTGTAGTGTCTGCGTGTATAAGCCTCTTCAATGGGAGTGAGCACTCGTATCAGCTGGTCGTGTAGCTGCGCTCCCGGTCGGAATCCGGCTTGAGTGGTCGGGAGTAGATTGCGGTTGCGCATATAGACGTGTAGTCGTGACACGAGAACTTTCTCAATTAATTTGGCTAATGTTGATGTCAAACTGATCGGTCGGTAGTTTTGTGGGTCAGACGCGTCTTTGCAAGTAGTATTTTGCTTAAACCAAACAGAAATAGTTGCCTCCTACTTCAATTTTGAAGTAGTTAATCAGTCCACTTACATAAGAGGAAGTAAATTCCAGAACTGACTTCAAATTTTATGTTTACATGTACTGTTATATTTCTTGTCCTCTGCTGCATCGCAGTAACGTACACGCGAGCTGTAGTACATTCGAGGCAATAACCTTTTACAGCAATGTCACGGTTCCGTACGATTTAAAATTGCTCTGAGGAACGAAAATTTACATTTGTTCGGATCAAGTTTCTGAACATTTGAGAGACAAAACTAAAATACTTTCAATCATTCACCAACAGAATTCACTGCTTTCTTAAATTGACTCAGGAAATATTGAATTTAGTCAATGTTTTACTAAAATACGCTACTAACGTTTCATTTAAAACATTTTTTTTTCTAAAAACTTAAGCAAATTATAGCAGAATTATATTTCACTTTTCTGTTTGAATATCTCCAAGATGAACTCCCTGAAATTAATTACATGACTTGGTTCGTTCTGTATTGTGCTCATATCCAAGAATAATTTTTCACACTTACAGGCCTAATGCTTGTTGTTTAACTAGAAGCAGAGGAAAGGATGCATAAGTTTACCTCGATATGGACTACAGAAGAATATAAAAAAAGGAAGGAAAATTAATTACTAGTTGTCCTTCTAAAGAAATAATACTACTAACACTACATACGACTTCTGATATGAGGCTGGAACCGGGCATGGGTTCGAATTTTGACTTGGTAGATTACCTAGTTGGTTTTGTTTTCCCAGATGTAAGGCGAATGTCAGATAATCCATTGCGAATTCTCGGTATCCTCACTATGACCTGTTCTATCGACGCTAGATGACTTTGCAAGTGGTACACTTCGTTAAACAACTGATTTGAAATTAAATACTAGTGTTTAAAATGTATTATGTGAGAGTGATAAACCAAGAGGACACAGAGATCAAGGAAGATCAAGACATCGATGGAGAGATCAAGACTATCTTTCTTAGATTATCGTTACAGATCACATGGTCTAAAACGAAGAAGTTGTTGTTGTTGTTGATGATGATGCTGCTGCTGCTGCTGCTGCTGCTGATGATGATGATGATGATGATGATGATGATGATGATGTGAGAGTGTAACATGTATAAGTAATACTACTTAGCCTATTTGTAGATTTGTTTAATTGAAATCTCTTTATAGTCATTGGTCCATTGGTCAGGCATGATTCGTGACGGTATTGGTATTGCAACACTACTCAGTTTTTCTCAGGAAAGTTTAATCTTATCTAACATAACAGAATTAAAAGAAAACAGCTTTATCAGATATATAAAGTACAAAAAATAGACTTTATCCTATGTTTGAAGTACAATAGGTTTAACTAATTATTCCACATATGTGTCTTAACGCAGAATCGTTTCTTATTAATTATTAGGCACACCTTCTTATCATATTACGCTGAATATTCGTATAGATTGCTCTCCTCTCAGTGGAATCTGAAAGATATTTATTCTTGCTATTAAAGTAAAAGCACTAATATACTACTATATTAATGACATCTATACTGTAGTACAGTCATGTCAATTGATACCCATAGGAGCAAGCGCGCGCTTTAGAGCTCAGGAGAGCCTGAACGCTTTACAGCGGAAAAGAAAGAGACAGACGAAAGAGGTAGTATATGCCGCTTGGTCGAGCTATATTCAGGGATGGCCAGCACTGATTCAATAGATAAAGGGAAGAGAACTTATTAAAACGGTAACCATGTTAATTTTTAGATTTATCTGAGAAGTGTAATTGCATTATAAGAATGTAACTTTAATTTTAATGCTCATTTTTCACAAGTTTGATTTTTTATTCAAAAGAAATATTTTCTCAACTTTTTTTTATAGCAAAATGAAATTTTCAGATATAGGCCTATTTATTTAGTAGCCTTACAGAATGTTTTCGTAAATCTAATGTACTGTAAATCGTATTACTGAAAATAGTGTATTGAAAATTTTGAAAATATTCGCATGGAAATTGTTTGTAAGGAAATTAATTAACAAAGCAACTACTGTTACATCATAAGCAAAAGATATGTGCCCATGTGTTGTAAAAATGTCAGCTCTATAGCTTCAGCACATTTCGAGAAAATAATTTAATATTCTGATGATAGGAAGTTGCTCACCAATATCACCTTTGAAGCATAATACGATAAGAATTTTGTTATGGAACATAAGTTACACTTAAAGCATATACAGCACCTAGGTAACTTTGCTTTGTACTGTAATATTGTTTTGATTAGTTTATTGATTAATTATATAAGACTAAAGGTACCATCAATATCAATTCCAACTTATCATGTCATACTCAATCTCTTTTTTTGGGTGGGGGGAATATCACTTTCTTTATGAATGATGTGTTTCATCCATTTAGTACAGTATAATTGTACTACTATGGAATTTATGTGAACATTCCTTCTTAACTTTTTATTATGTTATTAACATATAAAACACAACTGCAATATTAGTACTTTTGTTTTACAGACAATATAGTTAATATGAAACAGAAAGAAGCCATATAAAAATAATGACATAACATTTCAATTTCCGTTTGAAGTTTGTACACCACTGCTTTCTTAATCCAACGGGCTGCTTATTCATATACACAACCCTTTCTCTTTCCATACTTAGCGCTTGATGCCCGCGCACGATGTTGAGTTCAGAAAAATGTGTTTGCTTTGACATCAATGCTGTTGTATGGCAGTTTCGATATAGCCTAATATTTATTTTTCATTTGGTTTATATTACGACGCTTTATCAACTGCTATGGTTATCTAGCATCTGAGTGAGATGAAAGTGACAATGGCAGCGAAATGAGTTCAGGGTCCAGAGTCGAAAGTTACCGATCATTTGGTTGAGGAAAAACCCCAGAAAAACCTAAAGTAGGTAACTTTACCCAACCAGGATTTGAACCCTGGCCCTCTCGTTTCACAGTCATACATACTAACCATTACCCCACACACATATAGGGTGATTCAACCACCCGTAACAGTAATTTATTTGGGAAACTACTGCATTAAAATTTTCGAGAAAAAATATTTATCACTAAACCATATGTGAACTTTCACTTGCGCTTAATTTCATCAATCGGTTCTAACAGGAAGTAGGATCAGTGGCGTATCACTTTAAAATTTCAAATGGGAGTCTGGGTTAAATAGGGTACCATTTGATAGAGCTCTTCAAAACAAACAACTTTCATAGGAAACGTTTTTATTAGTTCCTATTATTTCAATGAGAAAACATACGAAAAGGCAATGGGTGATTCGGACCACACGTTAAGTCATTTATCTCGGAAACAAGTGCATTAAAATTTTCGAGAAAAATATTTATAACTAGACGACATATGAACTTTCCCTTGAGCTTGATTTCATTAATCAGCTCTAACAGGAAGTAGGGACAGTGGCGTATCACTTTATAATTTCAAATGGGAGTCCGGGGTGAAATAAGGTACCATTTGACACAGCTCTTCAAAATAAACAACTTTCATAGGAAACTTTTTTTACCAGTTCCTACTCTTTCAATGAGAAAACGTACAAGAAGACGATGTCATCAATATTAAAGAATTTTAAAAGACGTAAATGTAAACAAGGCAATTAATGTTGAAATTTTACTGAAAGGCTGGACATTTTTATAAATGTTCGAACTGTCTGCCGTTCTGAGTAGTACACACCCGTACTCTTCTTCTAACACTGTCAGTGACTTGTAACACTTCGGCGTGGTCAAATGATTGACAGGTCTCCGGGATTCGCTGTTTTATGTCATATCTTACTGTGGGACAATCTTGATAGATGATGTTTTTTAACCGTCCCCAAAAATAGAATTAATTGTCAGGTAAAGTCTGTCGGTTTCGTCACTGTATTCTTTGCACAGATGAAGCGACATTCAAGAGCAACGGCGATGTCAATATCCATAATGGTCACTACTGGTCTCAAGTTAGTCCTCTCTGGCTGAGAGAAGTGGACAACCAGCATACGTGGAGTGTCAGTGTCTGGTATGGCATCTTCGGACACTGAATCATTGGACCTTATTTCTTTGAAGGTGCTCTGAATAGTGTCATGTATGCTGACTTCCTGAAGAACATCCTCAACCAATTTAAGGAGAACGTATCACTGTCAACACGAGTAGTAATGTGGCTTCAGCAGGATGGTTGCTTAACTTATTTCTCTTTGGTGGCATGTGATACAGCCGATCAGCTCTTTGCTGGGCGATGGATTGGGAGATGAGGTTCTGTGGCACGGCCAGCACTATCTCCTGACTTCAATCCTTTGGATTTCTATTCTTGGGGACGGTTAAAAAACATCGTCTATCAAGATTGTCCCACAATAAGAGATTACATAAAACAGTGAAATTTTAAAGTGATACGCCACTCACCCTACTTCCTGTTAGAGCTGATTAATGAAATCAAGCTCAAGTGAAAGTTCATATGTCGTCTAGTTATAAATATTTTTTCTCGAAAATTTTAATGCACTAGTTTCCGAAATAAATGACTTACGTGTGGTCCGAATCACCCACTGTCTTTTCGTACGTTTTCTCATTGAAAGAATAGGAATTAATAAAAACGTTTCCTATGAAAGTTGTTTGTTTTGAAGAGCTCTATCAAATGGTACCTTATTTGATCCAGACTCCCATTTGAAATTTTAAAGTGATACGCCACTGATCCTACTTCCTGTTAGAGCCGATTGATGAAACTAAGCTCAATGAAAGTTCACATGTGGTTTAGTAATAAATATTTTTTCTCGAAAATTTTAATGTACTAGTTTCCAAAATAAATGACTGTTACGGGTGGTCTGGATTACCCTGTATATTGTATAGAACGGTGGCGGTATACGGAAAAGTGGTGTACGGAACTATGTGTCCGTTTTCCGCAAATAATTTGATTAAAACTGTCATTTTCCTTATATTATGATCCGCTAATTTCATGGAGAAATTTTTAATATTGGGATCGGTATGACCTATTTCATAATATAGGAGGACCCAATCCCATAAGGAATAGAAGTTTCATATTCCAACAGTGCTGTACCTTAAACTTAATGCATCCAAAGTGAATGATAATAGATGTCATTACAGATCTCTAATAGAACAAGACAAGACTTGGATAGAAAATATGTTGAAAGAAGATTAAATTTCCTTATACCAGTACTATAAAGTGACCAGTCGTACAAAGCAACAGAAGTCTTTCCTAATAGATGGAGACAAAAATTGAATAGTAAAGATGTTTCATTAAGATTAAATTCACTTTTACCTGTATTACTGAGCCTTTTTTTTTTCCTCTCTATGAGGCCGGGAGGGGAACATCCCTATGCACCGCGACCTGAGGTCTATTGTGCGCCCCTGGGATGAGTTGTAGCCCAACGACCTATCCCCCAACACTCTAACGACCAGACCCGGCATCCCTCTAAGTCCGTATACCATTCCATCCCAACAGCCCCCCACATTCCCCCCTCAAACGGTCTGAGGTGTACCACCCCTCCCGCCTGGCCAACGGTCTGAGGTGTAGGCCACTCCTCCCGTCGGGAGGATAGTGGATCCGCTGCTAGGTCACCAACTACCATACTTATTACTGAGCTTAATAAATTATGAATGTTCTTGAAAAACTGCATTTTAAATGATAATGACTATGTTCTTTGGAAAAAGGGCGCATTCAACTTTCACACTACATTCCATCTTCAATCTTTGTTATATACAGACCTACTATTTACATGCTTTAACATATGAAGCACAGAGCAAATCCAAGTACTGAGCAACCCGAAATTAAGATAGTCGTTTGCTCGGTCCTACACATTTACATTGATTTGGTTTCAAGCGCTCTTGTTTCTATAGGCTACATTTCCAGTTTTTTCGATGTGTTTCTGTTTCTCTGAACAGATCTGATCAAAGCCGCTTCGGTCTGCCTTGGCTACTTGTATTAATAATAAATTGGTTTTAATGTCTTAACCATTTTCATCCCGTTTTATTTACAACAGTTCTGTTCGTCCAGAGTTACTATCACCCTCAACATCAACATAGGCATTCAGTGTTCTTGTACGCTGGCAGTTCCAGCTATAAGATGACGCTATATAATAATATGAATATATGATAAACATTTATGAAACGTGTATTCTAAATTATTACCACACTCAATATGGACATCTTTTACAACGAATTTATCACAAAATCCTTAATAAATTGTCCTGAAAATCTCGCACAAATTTAGCCAACTCCCATCCTCAGCTACTTATGGGATGATTTTCAAGTAGGATTCATAACAAGTAACAAAAAATTTATGATATTAGTATATATAGCCATTTTTTAAAAAAAGTTTGAATTTCTTTACCTTAACATTAATTTATGAAATGACATTTTTTGTGTACCCATTCGCTTACTAGTCACATGTGTTGCTATTCCGATTTCAAGTGATTAATTCCATGACATGCGCGGGATATCTGTTCCTGTATATGTAATCTCTTCTCTCTTTTTTATTTGGTTTCTTTTAAAACGCTTTATAAATCGCTATGGTAATCTAGTGTCTGAATGATATCAGTGTATTGAAGTTAAGAAATGCTCCCTTGTAAAATGTAAGAAAAGTGACTTAGGACGTTCTTTCCGTGGATCCTTCAAGTATGTACATTTTTCGCATCGAAGGCTATGCATTATAAATTCCCACTTTATCACATTATTAGTCTCTTTATCACTTAATAATAATTTTAATTATTATTATTTCACACAGTACAGCACATGATATACTTGAACATATTGCAGGGCCTATTAAATTTAGACGATATGAGATGACATTTATTTGTCAACCAATTTTACAGTTCATATTTATGGTGGAATTTTACACCATTTAACTTAAATTCATCACATTTTTATGATATACAATGTAAAATGCAAGTAGTTGTTAATAATTTAATTAACAATTACTGCATTAAAATGGCAGTAATACTTAATATCTATTTCTCAACAAATTTAAACAAAACTACAGCAACGACAAGCGAATACTAACGAATACAATGTTATTTGTAAATGACAAGGAACAAACACTCCTATTATATGGCTGATGTGAAATTCTACAGTCCTCGTCAGTAATCGAACGAAATTCTATAGATTCGAAGCCACATGCATTACTTAGGCCTATGTATTACAGAGCCAAAATAATATCAGCTTCTTACTAATTATATTATTATTCACTACACTTCTTTTCGTAGTTTACACCACTACTACAACTACCTTCATAATCTAACGTTGCATTGGGGATGCGTAAATATGAAGGATTATTCAGTTAATCCACAAATTCAGAGTAACACGTCAAAATTGCAAACAGGTGCAGAATTTTGCTACGGTAAATGAAACTCATATATTCACAATAGTTCGAAATTTATTTTGCAGTGCATAATTTGACGATTGCAATGTCTCGATGAATGTACCCATATCGTAATCCTTAACTTCAGAGCAACGCGTCAGAACTGCAAATAGGTGCAGAATTTTGCTACTGTAAGTGAATCTCATATATTCACAATGTAGCAGTAATTTGCAATTTATTTTGCAGTGCATAATTTGAAGATTGCAATGCCTCAAGGAATGTACCCATATCGTAATCCTTAACGTCAGAGCAACGCGTCAGAACTGCAAACAGGTGCAGAATTTTGCTACTATAAGTGAATCTCATATATTCACAATGTAGCAATAATTTGCAATTTATTTTGCAGTGCATAATTTGACGATTGCAATTTCTCAAGGAATGTACCCATATCGTAATCCTTAACGTCAGAGCAACGCGTCAGAACTGCAAACAGGTGCAGAATTTTGCTACTGTAAGTGAATATCATATATTCACAATGTAGCAATAATCTGCAATTTATTTTGCAGTGCATAATGTGACGATTGCAATGTCTCAAGGAATGTACCCATATCGTAATCCTTAACGTCAGAGCAACGCGTCAGAACTGAAAACAAGTGCAGAATTTTGCTACTGTAAGTGAATCTCATATATTCACAATGTAGCAATAATCTGCAATTTATTTTGCAGTGCATAATGTGACGATTGCAATGTACACATATCGTAATTCTTAAGTTCAGAGCAATGCGTCAGAACTGCAAACAGATGAAGAATTTCTCTGCTTTAAGTAAATCTTGTAGATGCACAATTATGGCCGGAAAGCGGTAACTTTGGTTACCAGAGGACGTGCTCCTACACATTGGTAACGAACTGCGCAATATTGTAGGCCTATATGTATTTCGACAAACCACAAAATGCAAAATATCTTAGATATACAGAGTGGCTGATTCAAGCCGCTTATAAATTATTTTAGGTATCACGCACAACACTAGGAATTGACAATTTCAACGTTGAAATTCTCTAATTCGCAGCGATTGTATTTCAGTTTTAATAACAATTGAAATCAGCTAAAATGATAAATAAGCATAGACGAGTGGATTGATTAATATATTGATTCCTACCATATTTTTTTAGGAAAGAAATATCCATTTCTAATATGTGGATCTTTCAAGGTAGTTCATAACTGACATCTAGAGTAATGGGTTCTATGCATATTCCGACTGCCTATGAGGGTTCGATCCTCGGTTCTTCTTTTGGTACTCTTTCATTTCGAACTTCGATTCCAGGTGATTCTAGAACGTTCTAGTTAAAACTACTTAAACATGAAAGTGCCTATGGAAGCTGGAATCCTGTCTTCGGGTAATCATTCACGTTTCGAATCTCTGACACTCATGACAATAAAGCGAAAGATAGTGAGCGAATAATTGAATATAAGATGTTCAAGCAAGCAGAATACATCGACATGGTCCAGCTCCATGCGGTTGATCTCGTATGTCATAGACTATTTGGTATGTCATAGTCGGAATCCAATGTTTTTCTTGGTCTACCCATGATGTGACGTTCACATGGTGATGTCGCTAGGAATGACATACTCGAAATATCTTTAAATTAATAAATGAAGTGTGTTAAAACTGTACACTGTCTTTTGTTTAAAATTACTTTTATGATGTTCGTTAGTTATTCAGAATGAAACGAAACAAATTAATCTGAGAAATTGGAGATAACTTACGCATTAAGAAATAATATCGGGATTATAAGAAGAGCAATTGACTCAATGGGTACTATTCAGTGATAAACACGACTTGAAGAAATATTGGAAAGCCGTAAGAAAATAAATTAATTAACAGAGTGATTGTACATTTTTATCATAAAATTATCATACGTAGACATTCACGTGGATGCTAATACACACCCCTGACTCCGCCTGCGAAACAGTTAAATACCTCCCACATGTCTGGACTGATATTTGGGCTGCGTAAACAAAAATGAACAGATTAAATCAGACACCCTATACAAAGAAAAATGTTCGGGAAAAGATATCTGGCAATTTTGGAACCTCATTTCTGAAGTTGTATGAAGGAATAACGTTTTAACTGCTTATATTTGGTAATTTAATACTTTATGTTTTGTCGAATATCCGTTACTGCGTTGTCTTTGTAACCAGTTTGTGGAAGAGCTCCTGAATAGCCATAATTATTGCTGTTCTTCTATCGAAAGAGAATCTGCTCATTTAGTACATTACAATACTGTAATTGACTATTGCATTGTCTCAGGGATAGTAGTAAATTAATCAACAATTTTAGAGCAATTTGTCAGTATTGCCAACATGTTGCAAATGAATCTCATAGCTTCACAATTCTGGCATTAATTTGCCATTTATATTTATTTTAACGGTGGCGTGAACAGTCCGTGAAGGACTAAGGCCGACCAGCCGGCTACTGGCTCACGTCCACATGCCTTAACATAGGCGAACGATCATTCAACTGCAACGGAGGAATAGTGCAGTCAGAACAATGACTCGCAGTATAACGGTTTGAAAACCGATTTCGCTACCTGTTGTAGCTAACAAAATTTACCACGATCTGGGTGGGCACCGATCCCATGCACTGGTCAAAAATTCATGAGAAAATACTTCCCCATAAATACTCAAACCAGTGCTAATTCCATAACGTGACCACCTTAGACCATGACGTTACGGTCATTTATGTTGCAATACAGTAATTGACGATTGCAATTTATAAGGAATTATAACAAATCCATAATTTCATAGCATTTCGCCAGTATTACCAAAATGAGCCCACTCCTGTGTTTTGGTTTGGTTTTAATTATTTACTTTATTGATTTTTAATAGATAGTTGCAACTGTAAATTTTTGTGTTAAGGATTCCAAAATTCTAAAGCCTTAGCGCCTGAAACAGCGTAACTATTCTCAATACTTGAGTACAAAATTCTACCATTTTATCCTGTTAAATATCAACGTATTTATTATTCATTCATAGTTTTATGTCCAAGAGATAGTATTTCACTGCAAACCCATCATTATCCAATCTTTCTTTCTTTTAGTTATCGCATACGAACCACTTTTTTCTTGGAAAAGATAAATGCGGTAGCTTCCCGTTGCCTTCCGCACACCACTCTCTCTTTCGCATCTTAAAAGATCCCAGGGGGCCCCAAAGTGGAGGTGAGGAGAGTGGATTTGACTAATCAGGCCCTCCGGACTTCACCGAAATTCACCATAAGTGTTAAATATCAGTTCTATCAGGGTTTTTGATCCGATCAGAGATCGGGAAATCCAAATTAGCCTTTGCCCCCCCCGCATTTATTACTATTATTATTATTATAATTATAATTATTATTATTATTTATATTATTATTATTATTATTATTATTGTTATTATTGTTATTATTTTTAGTATTATTATTTATATCATTATTAGTATTATCATTTTTTATTATTATTTTTATTATTATTATTATTATTATTATTATTATTATTATTATTATTATTATTATTATTATTATTATTATTATTATAGTAAGTCGACTCTTGCAGCACATAAGTAATGCATGTGACTTGAGGGAACAAAATGCTTCTTCAAGTACTGTTTTTGATTAGATGTGTTCTCTTATCTTAAAATAATTCTATTCCGCTCATGAAATTATCTTACGAAAACGTACTGATACTGCTAAACCTCTGATGTACACTCTTATTTTAAGACAATAACTATTCGTCATTGTGAGAGTTATCTGATATTGCAGCTTTATCAAAGACTAAGGAACGTTCTGAATTATACCAGTTGAATTTATCCCTTTCTTTCCTGCTTGAGTTATTTTTCATTTTTATACGTCTGTATAATAGAATCACACATAACAAAAGTAAAATGATCGGTACAATACAAATTATAATTATTAATACAAATCCACTAGACATATTGTCATGACTCAGAATAGTTGCGTTAGTAGTTGGTGTAGGTATGGTTGGAAACAAGATGAGTTTAGTGGAGGAATGGTCAGGTATACCATCATCTTCAGAAGATTCTTCAATTGCTGAAGTATTGTAACTGGTTCCAACAGAAATATTTTTCAGTGGAGCGTATTTCATAGGTAGTGTCGATCTGTCTGAATGGTCAATAGCGGTAGTTAGAAGGATAATGGGAAAGAAGGTTTCTACAACTGATGAGGTGGTTTCGTTATTCTTGGGTGATTCTGATCTAGGGATATATTTTTGACACATTTTTTCTTGATCTGAAGGGCTGAACACTCTTCTGTGTCCTGTTTTAAATTCGCACATTAGGTGAGAAGCTTGCGAACCTGGCAACTCATACAAGAAACACACGAGTTTATTAAAATTAGGACGACATTTAAATAAATTGTTGTTGAAGTTGACTTGACTGATGCGTAATAATGACACGGTAGTGTCTTGAGATATCTCTTTTATACGATTGCTACTTAGATCCAAGAATTTCAAGGTAGTGAGATTTGGGAAACTTTCTGGGTATAATTTTGTGATTTTTCTGCGGCTGAGATCGAGAAATGTGATTGAGTTTGATATTATGATCGGAGAGTTCGATTGTATCATTGAAAATGGATTATTGCTTAATGACACATTTTCCAGTTCTGTGTTCTCTTCGAATATCCGTGGCGAGATGTAACCTAAGTTGTTGTTAGAGATGTCGATGCTTTTGAGATGTTTCATCTCATGAAATGTCGAGGGATGAATGCTTGTCACTGCAGAGTTCCTTATGTCCAGTTTGAACACGTTGACGTAGCCTTTGAAATCATGAATATTCAGCTCGTGTATTCGGTTATAGGATAGTAGTAGGATATTCACATTGGAAGCAGATGAAGTTTTTGGAACGTAATAAAGGTTTCTGTTTTTGCACTGAACAATTAAAGTTAGATTCCAGTCATTTTTAATATTCGGACAAGTGCATTCTGCTGGACAAGAAGAAATTACACGTTGCGTACAAAACGTTACCATCATTGCATGAATCAGGATAAATCTCCTCACTGCATTCTTCATAATGTTGATAAATCTGAACAGAGAAAATAGAATCAATTAGATATTTAAATTCATCACTAAACATTAAATGAAGTCATATTAATAATCCTGTGTTTTTAAATGTTTATTTTTCTGGCAGAGTTAAGGCCGTGAGGCCTTCTCTTTCACTCAAGGAGGGAATAAAAAGGAAATACATGATAATATAATAATAATAATGCAAAAGAAAGTTATAGGTTTACCCAAGACAAAATCGAAACAAGAAAAATATGCATAAGCCAGAGGATTATCGAACGTAAATACTTATTTAAAGTAAATGACACATATAATTATTTATTGTATGTTTTGCCGTCTGAACAGCTTATCTTATGCTAAATGAACAACTGTTCACTAAATATATTTGTCATACACATCATGCTAATTTAGTGAACAGTATTTCACTTAGCATAAGATGAGCTATTAAGACGGCAAAACATACAATAAATAATTCTATTCATTTCACCTTATCGGAACTTATACAATTTGCCTATAAAACTTAAAAAATAAATGACACGTCTTGTTTCACATGTTTAAGAAAATATCACCCTTCGGTCAGTTCCATCCTCAATGTTAAGAAATTAAACTAACGCAAGATATACAGATGTAACGAACTATTGCTCCACGTGGTTACGAAAATTTATTTAATAAATATTAATTAGTTCTGTGATCGGCAGATCAGTGCTCTGTGACGTCACCACTCAGAGCAATTGTGCTCTCTTTTAAGAATATCGGTATCCAAAGCTCTGAGTGAGCGGAGAAGGCCTGATAAGCTTCAATTGAACTGTACAGCAGTGGTCAGCGTTTCTTGAGTCGCAAGTCAAATCCTCAATAAATAAGCAGAGCGGAAAGGTAAGGCGTGATCTCCCTTACCTAGGTAATCACTTTTCTTTCAACGTTAAGCAGTTTGGGTATCCTTCACCTCCTACCTTCCTCTTTGCTGTGTATTGCGGGCTGCATTTTATATGACGTGATTTTTGCCGACCACTGCTCTAGGGTATAGTGGCGGCTGAACATCTTATTTCGTGTGGTTGATACATCCACTATAGTACTCATAGCATCATAAATTATTCTAAAACACCGATACATATTTTAATTATTCAAAATTCGAATGTAACATTTTCACAGCAGAATTTCTATGAACACAAAATTAAATTACTGTAGAAACTGCAATCACCTACTATACAAGCCGTCAGTGAATTGCTCCAGCTTGCCTTCATACGATTGTTGTGTGTTTCTCTTCAGGGCAGGGGATACTTTTATTACAGTTGAGAGCGAGTAAATTTTCATTTTCTATACTTTAAATTACACTTTGATAGTATATGAGGAATATGTCGCATAAAATTGAATTCGGGTTTATGCCCGAAACTTGTACTGTGATGCTATTTTTAAAGCTCTGATGCACAGTGTTTTCAAGGGGAAAGGATGTCCAAACTCTTTCTGTTATCATGGGTTTTCTTAATGACTTATTCTAGGGCAAAGTTAAAAAGTAAAGATGATAATGTATCTCCTGGCTTTAGCACGCAGCGAAATGGAAAGATATCAGATAGGTAGCAACTGACCTATACGGACTCTGCTGTACGTTTCACTGAGACACAATTTAATCGAATTAATTTCTTGGGAATATCAAATTCAATAAGAATGTTGTGTACATCTTCTCTCTTAACCTAGTCATACGCCTTTTTTAAATCGATGAATAACTGATGTACTGTATCCTTATATTCCCATTTTTTCTCCAATATCTGTCGAATACAAAAAAATCTGAACAATAGTCGATCACACTGATGCTTCTCAATAATTTCATCTAGCCTATATAATGGAGTTAATCTTCTCAAAAGAATGTTTAACAAAATTTTGTACGACAAGAACAAAGGTGATATTCCCCGAAAGTTACTACAGTTACTCTTGTTAGTCTTGCTATTATTACTATTAATAATAATAATAATAATAATAATATTATTATTATTATTATTATTATTATTATATCAATATGAAGTAAAAATAATTACCATATTACTGGAATTTTGAAGTTGAAGGGCGGATTCTGTTAGTCTTCTGCATAATCATATCAATATGAACAGGTTGATTGGTTGTTTCATTTCATCTATACTCTGTTTTGCATTTGGAAATTTGGAAAATAAAGTGTCACTTACAGTTAGAAGACACTTCTTGACGATCTCCGAATCTGTAAATAGCTTAATTTCTGTTACGTCCGGTAAGATGCTCTTGTTGTCAATTCGTTTTATGTATAGTGAAATACATTACTTTCTGTTCAGATATTATTATAACTATAATTTTAAATTTGTTAATTTTTGTTGATTAAGTTTATTGATACACGCTTTAATATATCTAGTCATATCCCGTGTTTAGGATCTGTGGGTATCTGCTAACCGCCAAAAAGAAATTTTACAAGAGAAGCAAAAAACTGAGTTTAAATTAACTTTAGGACCAAATCCAAAGTACAGATGGCATTTGTATCTGTACTTTGGATTTGGTCCTACAGTTTCAGAGTTAATTGAGGCGCTGACATGGGAAAGGTAGTAACTGCCAAAAACAAAATTTTTCAGGGGAAGCAAAAAACAAATTTATGAACACTTTCTCACTTACATGATTACGGAATCTGCTTTAAATGAAAGGCATACTCATGTTTGTGTTACATATGAAATTTGAAAAGTCTGGCACAGATTTATCTGTGAAATCCTATTTTATGATAATACAACATTGAAATCACTCCTTAGCCAAACTGAGAATTAACGTTATTTATACATTATGCACAAATTTTTCGGTAAAATGCATGATAATTTTCATCGAGGAAGTCTAACATAGATAAAAAGTCTCTCTTTTTGGCATCAAGGACGACTGGTCTTCTTTCAAGGCGTTGCAAGCACTGCAAGTTAGTGATTGACGTTAATGATTATCCTTTCCTAAAAATCCTGTGCTCTGTCCACATTTTATTAGAGGGAAATCCTGTGCTCTGTCCACATTTTATTAGAGGGAAATCAGCTATTGAGAGTCTAATTCAGTTGGGAGTGCTGATTTTGATAGGAGTTGTGTTCAAAAACTTGTCACATTCTGCAGAAAAGTCGAAGAAATCCTCATCCTTCATAATTATTACATTATTAGGCCTTACGTCTTTTGGAACCATGGTCTTGCATCTTTTTTTTCTTTTCTCTATGATGCCAAATTACCTATCACATGGCATGTATGAATGTTCTGAAACCAGGAATTTCAAGTCCACTGAATCAAAATGTTTCTTGGCAATAATGTAAATCAGGACCATTAGAATCATCCGATTCTTATTCTGCCCTGCACAGTTATCAGCCCATATTTGTCTAGACACACTCTGATGTTGTAAAAGGAGTTACTACCTTCTCCGCGCCAACAGCTGTGCACATACAACTTACAACATCTAGTGACCACGTTTCCAACTTCGATTCATTACATACGGACATACTACCTTCTCTGCGCCATTGGCACGGCCATTTACTACCTTCTCAATGAAAAACCTAAAAATTCGAATTTTTGGCAGTTACGACCTTTCCCATGTCAATGCCTCAATTTAAAATGAGTTGCAAAATTTTCTTTTTGGCGCTTAGCAGGTTTATACTCTAAGCCGACGTTATGTTCATGTAACTCATTATAGATTTTGTTTAATGTCTATGATTTGGTGATTGAGGCGGTGATGAATCATGGTATGTAAATTTCCAATACAGTATTTGCCTTTGTGATTGAGGAAAAATACGGAAAACTCCAGTCAGATTGGTCGACCACGAGATTTGAATCCAGGACCTCCAGAATGGAGTCTCAAACGCTACAGTCTGAGCCAGTTTGTTCGATCGCCAATATTTTATTCTAATCAATTTTATTTTATTTTATAATTAATTCTTGTCCCTCGTCATAGCTGCCTTTTCTTTCTTTGTGAAAAATTATTTTAGTTTGAAGCAATGTATGATGAAATTTGGCTGTGTAAGTTGGCCTATGTTGCTGATATCTTCAGCAGGTTCATTGACGTGAACAAGGCACTTCAATACAAACTGTAGTCACTATAAGATCATGCAGTCAAACGACTATAAATGAATCCTTGAACGAACTTCGTATATGATCCATGATAAAGTAAAAGCACCGACTAAAATCTTGAATTGGCAGCAAAGGAAGTTACCAAAATGAAATGTCAAGATTTCATTATCTTGAAAGCTTTATTGAGGAAATTTATATTTGTCTTAATCCTGAAATGGTGGTCTGAGATAGAGAAGCACTCCCATTGTTTTAATTTAATTTAATTTATTGTACTGCATGAATGTTACTCTTACATCACCATTGCAGCTTTGAAATATGGAACAAGCAAATTACTGTACGCAGATTTATAAAGCATAGTAAGCAGATAAATTCAGTTTACAAGCGTAAACAGTTAACCCTATTCATCAGTTAAGTAGGAGATATGAATATGGAGAAATTTGGTTAATAATGTTCTAAACTTTTTCTCTCGATCCTTCAAAGCTTTAAGACAATCAGACAGTGCATTGAAAACTGTAATACATAAATAATGAATGCATTTTTACACTGGTCAAAAAATTTTTTGCATATTACAGAATTTTTTATTTCTGGAGCAGATGTGCCATACATTTCTATGCATTTCTATTACATGTCAATTGCTTAAAGAAAAATACAAATTAAATTTTAAATTCCTTACACACATAACGAAAAAAAAATATATGTCGTAGATATTCCTGGGTACGACGTGGCGTGCAGGAAACCAGGTTATCCAGTTTATTTTGAGAAAGATTGTTCCATTCCTGTATGACAGCTGGTATTAGATCCCACACATCTGGGCTGCTATGCATGAGGTTGTGCGTTCGAATACAACCTAGACCTTTTTATTTTTTAAAAGAGCGAGAAAATATGATTGCTCCTGTCTCTTTTATGACTGTTTCAGTAGTTAGAGTCAGGTTCATGAATGTATTTTGCCATGAATTTATCATTATTTATTATGACATTATAGCTGCAAATGGGAAGAAAGAAAAATTTTATTGTCAACAAAAATGTCTTTCGTGGCATAAACAAAACAAAGTTACTGGCGTCTGCCTTAGAAAATTCAAACAATTAAAAGTTAAAAAACGAAAAGCCACGAATCAACATTTAGTCCATCTTCCTCCCATCTCGATCATAGCTTGCAGTCGAGTGGGCATATAATCGACTAGTCTTTCCAAATCGCTGCTGTTCTCAGCCACAGCATAATTCCACAAATCATCAGCACGTCTTGGAGGGAAATTGGGTCAATTTTTCCGAATATGCTTCTTTACTTGTGCCTACATATTCTCCAAAGGGTTCAAGTCTGGAGAGCGACAAGGCCAGTCTATCAGTTCGGTATCCTGTCTCCTCGCAAACCAGTGAATCATTGAGACGTGTGAACTGGATGAATCACCTGCTGGAATTGAAGAATTTAAGCAGGATATAATAATCTAGCATGAAGAAAATATAGCGTTTCAGCAACCGTTGATATTTCTGCTGGTTCAATTTACGACGAATGCGATGGATTGTACCCACTCCACGATGAGAAATCCACCTCTAACATGACACAGATACTCTACCACTACGGGCACGAATGGCAGCGTATCTCTGTTCGAATCGGGTGTCAGAAAGACGATATAGCCTATAAGAGTAGGTCCCTTTGTAGTAGAAATGGTGATTTCATCAGAAAAGATTACCCTTTTCCAATCCCGATTATCATTTCCCACTGCAAAGTCTAAACCCTCTTCTATATTCTCCTCTTTATGAAATTACCTAGGAATGCCATTTCGATATCTCAAATTGGCGATCCTTAAACGATTTCTCACGGTCTTTTCGTGGCCAGGGAAAGTAACAACTACGATACCTTCAAAACAGCAGAGGTATGAAAGGGATTCCTTTCAACCTCTGTCACTAATGTGGCGTCCTGTTGTGGTGTTGAAATTTTCTTTCCACCACTCCCATTTTTTCGGCCAAAAATGCCGAACGTTGATAATTATGTACCCATCTCCGAGCTAGCCTTTCTGAAACGTGAAAACGCCTACTTGACTTTCACATCCCTATTACACTTTCTTTCGTTCCTTCACCTCTCTCTGCAACCATGTAAGTCAAAGTTGCATGCAGAAATGGCGTCGTGGTTTTCTCGAAGAGTCTTAGCCTTTACCTAGGTCTTAAAATAATGGCAAAATATTCATTCACTATGATAAAAATATACATTTTTCAATTAAAAATAATAATATAAATACATATTAGAGTCTTATTAATAAATCTATCATTTGCAGATATAAATTCCACACAGTAAAAAAAAAATATAGTTCGTAATCTCGACTTCAGAGCCGTAATTTGTTTTCAAAAGACCTGCATTGAACTGTATCAACACAATGCGTCCTTAATCATTGCTTTAATTATAGTTATCAGTACTACTACTGCTGCTGCACCTGCTACGACAACTACAGATATTATTGTCATAAACGTAACCATTTTATATCATTATTAAATATTCAGAATATAATCTACATGAATGTTAAGTTGTAGTGTTTCTGAAAGTGGGTTGCATTACGTCAGCTCGAAGTAAATGCCATAGCTCAGTGGGGAGAACGCCGGAATTTAGATGTCAGCGTTTCAGGTTCAAATCCTCGTCACTCCTTTTCATTTTATTATGTTATATGATAATTAGACATCGGATTTTTAGGCACTAAAAATTGCAGTTTTAGGCGCCTAAAATAAGCTCAAAATTTGTAAAATTAGGCTCTATTTTAATGAAAATAGGCATTTTAGGCACATCAAGGTATCATACTTATTTCTTTCACTGACATTTTTAGTTGTACACTAAAATACGCACAAAAAAGTATGTTTAAACATTAAAAAAGAATACTATATTATATTTATAAACAGAGCTGCACAAAATTTAATATATTGAAACTAATGAAATAATGATTATTGATATCAAGATTACTCATTTTAAGTTATTGAAATTCAGTTCCATGCTCAGACTTTATTATAATTATCTGCACAGTACACCACCAGAATTTTTTCTAAATTTTCCACAGTTAACCTTTGCCTTTTGTCACTGAGAATCATTTTGAAAGCAGAAAAACTTCTTTCAACCGAAACTGATGTGAGAGGCGCAAATTTTAAATTAGGTACAATAGAAACATCAATACTTACTGGAACATTTACACTTTCCCCCGATATCACTCTTGATACTTTTTCCAACAATGAAAATCCTACATTCTTATTTAATACGTTGTCCCACTTATTTTTAACTTTTTTCCCAGTTTCGCCCAAAGCAGAATGTATGTTCACTTGAGCTTCCTTTACTATTGCTATTTGGCTACAAAGAGATTGTTTTTCAAGTTCTAATTGTTCAATGCTTGCAGGTATGAAAGAAAAGTTTGATGTTATGTAGGCAATATCGTTTTTCACTCGTGAGTCATTCAGACAATCTTTCACTGTTTTCACACACGCTGCACTATCAGTTTCAGGTAATTTATCAATAACTGTGACCACTTCTTTAAAATACTTAGAATAATACACCACTGACTTAATCCAGGTTCCCCATCGTGTAACAACCGGCTGAGGTGGGAGTGGGATATCTGGAAAGTTCTCTCTGAATATTGAAATCCTGGATGGGGCTTTACAAAAACATTCTTTTGTGTTAGAAATAAACGAATTGACAAGAGGAAATTCATTCCGGATTGTTTCAGAAACCGTGTGAAGGCCATGTGCTAGACAGGTTACATGCGTGAGGTTAGGATAAAATGTTTTAAGAAGTGGAGCTGCAGCAACCATGTATGAGGCAGCATCAGTACAAAACAACAGAACTTTAGAATCGTCTATATTACCTGAGTATAAAGACTGTAGGCCTTTATTTACAAAATAAGCAATGGCTTGGCTATTCACTTTCGAAAGTTCCTTAACACATACGAGGTGTGGAATCGAAGGTCCATCAGGACTAAGTTTTCCTATTACCATATTTGCTATATACCTATTCATAGGATCTGAGGTTTCATCCACAAAGACCCATATGTAAGAATCACCTATATCCTCCCGAATGGAAGCTAAAGTTTCATTGTATATTCTGTCTAAGTAATTTTTTCTTAGGGTCGACTCAGATGGGATATTTTGTTTGCAGTATTTTTGTAAAAACTGTCTTAAAACCGGATTTTCAATTGCATTCCAGGGAATGTTGGCAGCAACAAACACTCTGGTTAAATCAGCATAGAAATTGCTGCTGAGATTGGATGAAGTAGGCTGTGTTGGTAAAGTTTGTTGCAGTTGAGTTTTCTGCTGAGCTTTAGCCTTATGAGCCGCTCCTTGCACATGCTGCTTTAGGTGGCACTTCTTTTCTTGCGAAATCTAAAAATGTAAAGTAAACTGAATTAAAATAAAATCCTAATTGTTGTATTGCCGTATTTCTATCACAAAGTTAGTGGGTTCGAACAATCAAAATTTTAATGACCTGCAAATACTTTAACTATCGGAATTTAAAAGGTTAAAGTGTAGTGGTCTTAAAAAGAATTATACCTCAGGATAGCTCAGTCAATGTATAAATATTATAGGCCTACTCATTAAAATTAATAGAATTTATATATTTCAACTATTGTTACATACCTGTTTGCTACAAATCTTGCAGAATATTATTTTTCCATCATAAGTGAATTCTGAATATTCTGTTAGCCATTGCCGGATCAATGTAGATTTTGCACTTATATTTTTCGGCATTATCGCGTTAAACTTCACAGGAAAACGTCCTACCGCTCAAAACTTCTCAACACAAATAAGGTGAGGGAAAGAGCAACTGTTAACGAGCATTCAAATGAACCGTTGTTATTGAGATTCAATTGGACAAAAATACAAAGTTCCACTTATTGTTGCACTTCCTGGTAGTGTTAACACTAGGAGGGCCATTCTTTTAAATATTTTGTAACGGTTTACCCTACTAATTCGCAGTTTTACGACTTTTCATAAATATTTCAAAAACACTCTTTCTCTAAAAATTGTGATTTTATGACACTCTGAAGGGCAGTACAGCTAATCGGTTTCAGACCGAAAACAGTCATTTTTATAGTATAGTATATCTCTGAATCGGTAGCAGCACATGTTGTGATTGTTGCCTGCTTCAAAACTAAGGTTGGTTCTTTGTCGGCATTTATGCCTCCAAACATGTTAAATTCGGTGAAATCTATTGCGAGTGTCGTGAGATTCAAAGCATTTTGTTTCCTTTATCATTGGTTTCATGGCCGGTGTGAAGCAAACTTTCCACTTTTTAAATGCCTTAAATTTCGCAGTGAATGCATGTATAAATTATAAAAAGTAAGAGTAAAATGCGAAACTTTACAGTGAGTTAGGCATTTTTAGGCGAATATTAACAAATTAGGCTCTAATAACCGTTTTAGGGCATTTTAGGGCACTATAAAAACTCTTTGAATACCTTTCAATTTCCATGAAACACAAATATTAATAATTATTTTTACTTTTCTCCTAAAGAAACAAAATAGGCATTTGCCCTAGAATCAGATGTCTGATGATAATATAATGTAATAATATAAGAAGAAAAAACTAACACTCGTATTATGTAGCTGTAGTGTTCCAAACCTGATATTAAATTATATTACTCATATTTACAGTATATCGCTAAAGAACGGTATAAGAATATAATATGAATATTATTTATATCGCTAAAGAACGATAAAATAATACAAATGATAACTTGAATATTATTTATATCTCTAACGAACAATACCGGTAACAAAATAAAATGAGTAGTTTAATATCAAAGACGGACATCTGTCGTCTACATAGTTTTGATCTAGAGGCACTTTTTGTTTCACAGTGTTCTTTGTAGTATTTTAAAACAATTTATTTTTGTAAATATAGTGTTAGAGTTTGTATATAGTTTCACCATAACTCAAAAATACATGAAAAATGTATAATAATAGATAGAAAAGCGCAAAATATGCATATTTTGTGTGTTCGTTCCATGGATGCTTATTCACTACAGAAACTCGTTAGTGATTCGATTGTTAGTCCGCATGGGAAGGCGTAGTATCTTTCACAGGGACCTTCGCACAATTTACACTCGCACTCTGCACTGGGCTCATGGTAGCCTATCGTTTTGCAGATCTTGAAATGAAAACCATGCACTGCGAAGCGTGTAATGGTGTGTCTGAGTTCGTAGTATGGTCTCTTCCACTCGTCGGACAGCATGGCCTCTGTTGTATAGAAGTTGCTCCATATTTGTGACCTCTTCGTTCGGAGTTCCTGTAGGAGATTCTCGTACTGGGCAGTGGACGGGAGCAGTAGTTGGTGTCTCAAATCTTCGATATAGAAGGGTTCCCTTGACATTTCGTAGCATAGTCGTGATGGAGCATATTTTGATATGTATAGGGCTCTTTTAATAAATGTTGCCTTCACTCGTTCTATGCGTTTTAAATTAACACTAGGAGGGCCATTCTTTTAAATATTTTGTAACGGTTTACCTTACTAATTCGCATTTTTACGACTTTTCATAAATATTTCAAAAACACTCTTTCTCCAAAAATTGTGATTTTATGACACTCTGAAGGGCAGTACAGCTAATCGGTTTCAGACCGAAAACAGTCATTTTTATAGTATAGTATATCTCTGAATCGGTAGCAGCACATGTTGTGATTGTTGCCTGCTTCAAAACTATGGTTGGTTCTTTGTCGGCATTTATGCCTCCAAACATGTTAAATTCGGTGAAATCTATTGCGAGTGTCGTGAGATTCAAAACATTTTGTTTCCTTTATCATTGGTTTCATGGCCGGTGTGAAGCAAATTTTCCACTTTTTAAATGCCTTAAATTTCGCAGTGAATGCATGTATAAATTATAAAAAGTAAGAGTAAAATGCGAAACTTTACAGTGAGTTAGGCATTTTTAGGCGAATATTAACAAATTAGGCTCTAATAACCGTTTTAAGGCATTTTAGGGCACTATAAAACTCTTTGAATACCTTTCAATTTCCATGAAACACAAATATTAATAATTATTTTTACTTTTCTCCTAAAGAAACAAAATAGGCATTTGCCCTAGAATCCGATGTCTGAATTGATAATATAATGTAATAATATAAGAAGAAAAAACTAACACTCATATTATGCAGCTGTAGTGTTCCAAACCTGATATTAAATTATATTACTCATATTTACAGTATATCGCTAAAGAACGGTATAAGAATATAATATGAATATTATTTATATCGCTGAAGAACGATAAAATAATACAAATGATAACTTGAATATTATTTATATCTCTAAAGAACAATACCGGTAACAAAATCATCAGATACCACATTTGGATTAATAATATAATAACCTCTGTTTTTGTTTTAATCCAGCTTATAAAGGTTCTGTTCAATTATATTTCATGCCTGAAATATTTACAGACTATAAATTCGACGAGTCTTTCAATGCATATTCTGCTCTTCGTCCGCTGAGTTAGCTCTGTGGTAGAAACCTTTGGGAGTTTTATATAAGCAGAAGCAGAGAAAGAATATTTTAAATTAGATCTTCATTTCTATAATTTACTGAGTAACGGCTATATATATATATATATATATATATATATATATATATATATATATATATATATACATTACTGAAGACTATGAAACTTACGTAAGGTAACAATGTTGTTTTTAAAATGAAATGTTTTTATAGTTGTTAATGAAGTGGTGTGTGTCTTTTTCATTTATTTAATGGCGGTGTGATGTAGATATTTATATTTGTGATTCTCTAATTTTCCTAGGTAGTAGCTGAGTCATGCTTCCTATTTTAGCTGCATCTTTAAACTACATCAAAATTATTTTCATATTTCTTTGGTTTAATCGATTAGATTTGTGATCGCTGCCAAACATATAAATAGGCCATTTCACTTCTTGCTACCGTGATGAGTAAGTTTATTTCTCGCAATCAGTAACGAATGAAACACTGAGATTGCTTACGATTTACGATGAACAATTTTATTTAGGGCGCATATAAGATTCTACAACTCTGATAAAGCATTCGCCTCATTTTCCGTATTTCGCAATAGGTTCCTCACAAGAGCCTATACTGCTGAAAATATACGGGATAGACATAAATAACTTACGTATCTGATCTTCCGTCATTAATAATTCATAACGAGCTTGTGAAAAATTATACATCATTGATTGAACATTTACTAACGTTTTACATGGCCAAAATGATGTCCAGCATTCACAGATACGTAATACGCTCCCAAAGTTGTCAGATATTTTTGTTAACAATCTTTATGCTATTTTCTATAAAAATGCAGGACAAATATTAGGAAATGAAGAAAATATGCCGTCTGCAGACTTAAGTTCTGTTGATGATGTTAGGTTAGATCAACAGCGATACAATAAACTTACTGCAGAAGACATTGCAGGTGTTTTTGTCTCCATAGAGGTGGACCACCAAAATACTGTTATGTTGTGCATGGCAGACAAGGGCGGACCAAATTAAGCCCTCACTGTGATCTTATTAAGTATATCACCTCTTCCCTGATGAATCGTAATTGCAATACATTGCCACACGCCAGCAAAACAAGCCCAATAGAAAGACTTTACTTCAGCTTCTACCATTTTGGATTGCTGTTCATAACCACTTCTCACACTTTCATTAGTCACACAAATTAACCCAGCAATATTTGGAAGATCAGTATTCTCAGGAGGAAGCGCAAAAATTACAAGTCCTAAGAAAATACCAAAAGGTATTACTTACTGATAAAATAAGATGCCTACAAGATTTTATAATCTCTTCATCACCTCAGCAAGATCTCTTAGTAAAAAAAGTGATTCTGCCCTCTACCTTTCAGGGTAGTTTACGAAGCATGCAGCAACTATTCCAAGATGCTATGTCTTTTGTTGAAAGCATGACAAACGTTACATTTTCTTAACTCTCACAATCCGCAGTGACCTGAAATAGCTACCACATTATTCTCACATGAAAAACCCATTGATCGTCCTGACATTGTTACTTGCATTTTCGCATTGAAACTCAAGAACTGAAGATGGATAAGTTCAAGGAAAAGTATTTGGCATAAAAACATTCAGAGAAAGTATGTTTCACTATTATGGAAGCAAATAACTTAAAAAATATCCGGTATTCTTCATTGAAAATAAATCTGAAAAATTTTTATTTGAACTTCTTATGGACTTCATTTGCAGTATTTGCTGCACAGACCACTAGTTAATTATACTTCACGCTCCCTCTTCAGCAAAAAAATATACTTACAATCTTAGAAGAATTTTTTATATCACTAAGTGAAGATCACTCCTACATCCATTACATGTTACACAGTTGTGGAAATTTCTCACTAGATGGCAGGACGTACGACATGTCAGGAGTCATGTTTTAGAAAGTTGCGTAAATTGAGAGCAAAACTTACGTTAAAAGATACGTCGAAGTTAAAGAAATATTTCAGCCATGAAATAAAACTCCATAACATCTTCAAATCCTTGGTTAAAATAAATTAAACATTGATATTAACAGAAAACTTTACCCGGAGAGTGCAGTATACATATAACTTATTCTTTTAACTATTGTGATAATTGTTTTGTGATTAGCACACCATAGCTTACCTTGTCATATAGAAATAAAATAATAAAGGATGCGTTCTTTATATTTTATGACCACAAGTTTCATTCAATGGTTGAGAAAATATCTTCTTTGCCGATGCTGATATTATCAGGACAAAAAATCTGAAATAATATATTCTTGTCAATGTCGAATTTGAAATATTCTTGAAATCATTAATCTGAGAAGTATGTTTTGTGTAATGTGGGACCTTGTGTTCATTTCTTTACTTACTATCAACTGTGTTAATTATTGTTAGCGATTTAAGTTGGTAATCATATAACCATCGAAAGAGAGGTTGTGTCTTATTTAATGGAAATGTATTTTCGGCCCAATGAAAAAACGCTGTACGAAATGAATTTATCTGCTGCAGGCAGAAAATGTTATAGCTGTAAAACGCATGACAAGGAGTGACGAGTGTTTGGCGCTATGAAGTTCGGCAGTGTGACTCACCTTTAGTTTTTTCATATTAATAAAGTATACTTTTCCCTTAGATTTTCCAAATTAGTGGAAGGGAGTGATTATGAGTAGTTTTTTGTGTTGCTCTAACGTAGTATATGTTTCCACTTCTTGCACCCTTTTAAAGCACTTTTATTTTAATGCGAATATTTTACAACTTGTCGTCAAGGCACCACAGAATTATACTGTAGGTGAATACTTACTGTGTGATAACAGAACAGAAAAAGAAATATCTTATCAGTTAGGTGTGTATAATGTTGATCCAATCGGTTCTAACAATAAGAAGATATGGTAAGAATATTTTTCAAGACTTTATGATTAGATAGCTTTATTATTAATTCCCTTTGGCGACTTCAGCAACAGAAGATATTCAGATTTTCCGAGGTTCCAGGATGATTATGATTTTAAAAAAGGGAAAAGGATGTGCAAGGAAGCGACTATAAGCTACTGAAAATCATAACGAACTTTATATTAAGAAGCCAAAGTGAGAGGCCACGAAAGTATATTAGTCAGCGTGCCTATGTTGTTTAACTGTAATTCCTCATTTCAGTTCTTTTTTAACTACAAATATCTTCAGAGGTGATGACATACTGATACGATGAGAATGAAGTTGGAATGGAAGGATAATAGTAGCGAGAACTGATTGTACACTCGGAAAAATCTATTTCGTAATCTTTCTTAGTAAAAGTCACACAGGTTTATTTAGGAAAGAAACAAATGCATGTTGTCATTGAAATGAGAATAGGTTGTTTGCACTGCCACTGAAGTACTAAGGTTGCCTGTGAAGAGACAATTTTATATTGTAAAAAATAATTTCTGAAATATGTCTTTCATCAAAACGATAGCTCGAACTAAAACATTAATAACGTCATTGCATGTTCAAAATAATATACGATATTTCTCTGTATATATACGAAAATTAATTTCATACTCAACAATCCTCTTGTCAATATACACCAAAAATTATTATCAGCACGACATCAACCAAAGGAAGTTGTTGTTTAGTGAACTGTCCGAAGACAGGTCTGAACCTCACAAGTGATACCACAAGGCATCACTTATGAGGCAACTAAGCCAGGAGATAGTCTGGTAGAGTGGCCAATTCCTTTCCCTCTCAAAGGAAGTATATAAATAATATCATTAGACCTACGTCCATGAAAAATAGCTACAGTAGCTTTTTTAACCAGATTATATTTTGGCGGTATTTTATAGAAGTTGTTTATAAAAAAATCAGATGTGTTCTTGTAATAGTAAAATTTGCACATAAACAAAGTGATGAAGAAAATTATAAAGACGAGCATTTTTTGAAATAGTACAAAAATTGTTTATTTATTTATTGTTACAGATTTTAAGCATTTACCATCACATGACAAGAGCTTAGTACTTGTAGGTGAGTGGCCATAGGTAATATAGCAAATTTACCAAAGTTCTCATTCCTCCCACATCAAAACTTTTAATTATATATATTAATTATATTTTGAGGATATCAATGGGAGTATTTTGAGCTCAGAAAAATTCACCTAATACATCATACTGTCTGTTCTAGAGCTATTTAAACAAATACACTCTCAAAATTTATTTTTTGCATGCAAAGGTTTTGGTGCATAGAATACAAAATTTATAAAATTTAGAAGCTTGTCTTTTTTACTGCATGCTCTAGACAACCATACGTTTAAAGTAGACTACTTTCAGCCTTTCATTTTGCATATATTTCTGAATTATTATTTTTTTCTTGAGAACTTAAAATTATCATTTATTTATATAAAAAATTGAAATTTTTAGAAATGGAGGATAATAATAATCAACTTTGATCAAAACAAACATATAAACCAGTGTTGAAAATTTGAGCCCTCTAGCTCAAATAGTTTTTTTAGATACATGCACCTTTATAGGGAAAAAATTAGTTTAGAGAAAATTCAAAGTAAAGATAAATCTTTGATTTTTTCTGACCTGAGCTACACTTCATGCATTCCTGGTCCATATTAATCTTGTGTTTCCAAATTCTGATCATCCCTCCTCCTTTTTTGGGCCCTAATTATCCTTCCTTCCTTGGTGGAGTCCATAACTGCATTTTCACCATCGCTGACCCTTCTTTGATCAATAGTGACTAGTCCTCTTTCCATGTTCACACCACAAGGCACACCTAACAGTTCTAGAACTTCACATCTGGACACAACTCCTTCATTAAAGCATATGACAGCATCCAGAACCCCTATTTTAAGTGTAAGTAGGCCTACTAAAACAGTTTTTGGTATCCTCTCCCAGATACAATGATTGAAACTTTCATTACAGTTTTGTGTTCTTCCATGCAAACACTTCACTAACAATCTTCTATCACTTAGATCTCTATACAGGGTGTTTAAAAATACGGGGCATAATTTCAGGTATTTCCCGCATGTAGACAATCAAAATAGTTCATTACAACATGTGTCCGGAAATGCTTCATTTCCGAGTTATGGCCTTCACAACTTTGAAATTCACCGGAACGTTTTTCTTTTCGCAGGTCGTTGCCGTCAAAGGAGACATTAAGAGGGCACTCTGATAGTTCATTCCGAGGCGAAGGTTACATTCAGTGTTGTGTAGGCGTTAAACTGTGCGACATGTATTCAAATCAAGAGCTGGCAGAAATACACTTCATGTACGGTAAGGCGGACGGCAATGCTGCGCTGGCTCGTCGTTTGTACCAGGAGAGGTACCCACAGCGACAATGTCCAGATCGGAAGACATTTGTACGTCTCCATTACCGTCTATGCGAGTATGGAAAATTTAACTCTCCTGCTTTGGGAAGGGGACGACCAAGATCTACAACTCCAGAAGTACAGGAGGAGGTTCTCGAGGCTGTGAACATGACTCCTTCTATCAGCACACGAAGGGTAGCGTTGCAAGTCAATGTTCCTCATACGACTGTCTGGAGACTGTTGAAAGAGTATCAATTGTATCCTTATCATTTGCAACGTGTACAGGTCCTGTCACCAGCAGATTACCCTGCACGAGTTAGGTTCTGTCAGTGGTTCTTGTAGCAGTGTGGTGTAAATCCGAACTTTCCTGCCTTAGTATTATTTACAGATGAAGCACAGTTCACACGAGATGGCATAACAAATTTCCACAATCAGCATGTATGGGCGTATGAAAACCCACGTGCAACTGTTCCATCTCATCACGATGGTTCAGATGACATCAACAAACCTAAAGTAACATGGTTTCTAGCTGCTGATACAATTTTGTACCAAGTGGTGCAAATAAAGAAAGACAGTCTTCAGAAATGTTGAGAACTTTGTATAAAAACATTACAGTCTTAATGTAGCCTATATACAAATTAAGACTGGAAATTCAAAAGGGGCTAAGTGCCATCTACTGAAAAATGAGATTTTGACGTGTGTGCGTGCTATTTACTTATGCAAATACTATACTTATTCATTTATTCATAGTTTTCTATCTAAGGGTAGGTCTTTTACTGCAAACCCAGCAATCTCCAGTCTTCATTATTTTCAGCCTTCCTCTTAATCTCTGCATTTAATCCATACATCTTAATGATGTCTACACGTGATTTCGTCTTCTGCCCCGAACTCTTCTCCCGTTCACCATTCCTTCCAGTGCATCCTTCAGTACGCAGTTTCTTCTTAGCCAGTGTCAAAGCCAAATTCTTTTTCTCTTCCTCATCAGTGTCAGGATTATTCTTTCGTCACACTCTCCATCCTTCTCCATATTCAAAGGTTTCCAGTCGTTTCTCTTCACTTCTTCCTAATATCCATGTTTCTGCCCCATATAATGCCACATTCCACACAAGGCACTTCACTAGTGTCTTCCCTAGTTATTTTTCCTGAGGTCAACAGACGATACTCAATTTTCTGTCAAAAGTTGCCTTTGCCTTTTGACGTCTTGACAGCAGCTCATGTTACTACTCATAGTACACCCCAAGTATTTTAAGCTGCCCGCTTGTTCTATTTAGTGCAGTGTAGATGATATCTGAACTTCTGGCTAGAACTTTGATACTGTAACTTACACTTTGGAACAGAATACAAATAATAATAATACTTACTTATTTACTGGCATTTAAGGAACCCGGAGGTTCATTGCCGCCCTCACATAAGCCCGCCATAGGTCCCTATCCTGAGCAAGATTAATCCAGTCTCTATCATCATATCCAATCTCCCTCAAATCCATTTTAATATTATCCTCCCATCTATGTCTTGGCCTCCCCAAAGGTCTTTTTCCCTCCGGCCTCCCAACTAACACTCTATATGCATTTCTGGATTCGCCCATATGTGCTACATGCCCTGCCCATCTCAAACGTCTGGCCTTAATGTTTCTAATTATGTCAGGTGAAGAATACAATGCGTGCAGTTCTGTGTTGTGTAACTTTCTCCATTCTCCTGTAACTTCATCCCTCTTAGCCCCAAATATTTTCCTAAAAACCTTATTCTCAAACACACTTAACCTATGTTCCTCTCTCAAAGTGAGAGTCTAAGTTTCACAACCATAAAGAACAACCGGTAATATAACTGTTTTATAAATTCTAACTTTCAGATTTTTTGACAGCAGACTGGATGATAAAAGCTTCTCAACCGAATAATAACAGGCATTTCCCATATTTATTCTGTGTTTAATTTCCTCCTGAGTATCATTTATATTTGTTACTGTTACTCCCAGGTATTTGAATTTTTCCACCTCTTCAAAGGATAAATTTCCAATTTTTATATTTCCATTTCGTACAATATTCTCGTCACGAGACATAATCATATACTTTGTCTTTTCGGGATTTACTTCCAAACCTATCTCTTTACTTGCTTCAAGTAAAATTTCCGTGTTTTCCCTAATCGTTTGTGGATTTTCTCCTAACATATTCACGTCATCCCCATAGACAAGAAGCTGATGTAACCCGTTCAATTCCAAACCCTCTCTGCTATCTGGACTTTCCTAATGGCATACTCTAGAGCAGCGTTTCTCTAACTTTTCTATCCACGGAACCCTTTTAAACCTAAAATAGAATTGTGGAACCCAGCGGAATATTAGTGATATATTAAATTACCAAATGTACTTTTACCACTAACATTACACATTTTTATTGATGTCACATATTATACTTATTTAAAAATTATAAATAATATTGTTGAACTATATTTGCTGTTATTACAAAGATTAGTAATCCTGGTTTACTTTTACCACTAAAATTAAACATATTTTTTGAACTCACACTTTATACATTCTCGTATTTAACATTTATTTAATGTTTCTTAAATATATTTGCTATTGTTACAAAGATTAGTAAATATATAACAAGTATACAAGAAATTAAGTCCACTTGCATTGTTAACACTGTTTTGTAATTCACACTAAAAATTCAGATACTTAATTTTTTCAGAAAAAAAACACCTATTTGAAATAGATCAGAGGGACGAGTGTTTTTGTTGTTTACGCCTGCATATTTCTTTAATATCGGGTTTAATGTTAGAAAGATAAAGTCTCATGTCTGGTTTGCATCCAGTCTGTTCCGGTATTTAGTTTTGATGGACGTACACACGGAAAACTCAGTTTCACATAGGTAAGTACTTACAAAAGGAAGTAGAATTGTAATAGCTTTCTTTGATAACACTGGGTATTCTTTTCTCAGGCTGTGCCATAAATCCACCACAGGGAGATTCTTAAACTGAGGTTACAGGGATGAATCAGACGTCACTTCCAGTAATGCTTCATATCCTTCAGAAGCGAGGGAAGAAGGTTTTTTTCTTTGATATCAAATGGATTTTTGCCCGACAAGTTTTGAGAATTGTTTTCACTTTCCTCTTCTGGAAAATACTGCTCTACAGTGTGGCGCATATCCTCCAAATGCTCTACAAATTCTTCATTGATTTCATCAAGTTCTCGGTGAGTTTCTTCGTTTTCCTCAAGGAACTCTTTCAAAGCAGGGAAGCTCTCAAATTCACGGCCGGCTAGACTTCTCATCCAGAACTGCAATTTTCTCTTGAAAGCCCTGATTTTATTTGCTGCATTGAATATATTAGCACAAAAATTGAGCTAAAAATGCAAATATCAACAGCCATTGTTTGTCACTCAAACTATCGTCCAACTCGAAATGGTGATCAATGAAGAAAGCCATCACCTCAGCCTTAAGTTCGAAGAGTCTACGTAAAGTTTTTCCGCGAGAAAGTCATCTCACTTCTGTATAGAGAAGCAAAGATTTTTTAAGGCTTCCCATGTCGTCACAAATGATTTTGAAGAGTCTTGAATTTAATCTTCTGGACTTGACAAAATTAACGATTTTTACTGCTTCATTAAGAACATTTTTGGGGGACAGTGGGATTTTTGATATGGCCAAAGCTTGACGGTGTAAAATACAAGGACTGATTTTGCAATTTTTTGCAACTGACTTTTTGCGCGATACTGCACCAGCTGTTTTCCCAGCCATTGCCTTTGCACCATCCGTGCAGACATGAACACAATTGTCCCAGAATATATGATTTTTTTCAAAAGTACTCACTAACAAGTCTGAAAATTTCAGATCCTGTTGCATTAGCTGGCAGCGGTTTACGTATTAGCATATCTTCTTCAATAGCATCTTCATAATGTTAATGGACGAACACTAGTACAACTCCCAGATCTGCTACATCACTTGACTCGTCTATCTGTAGTGCAAATTGACGTGATCTGAACCGACAGTTTAATTCTTCCTAGATGTAAGCTGCCATATCTTGAATGCAACGAGCCACTGTTTCATTTGAAAGCGGCACGGAAAATTTTGTTTAGCCTCCTTCTCATTGAGTATGCACTTAACCATGTCAATCGCACAGGGTTTTATTAATTTTTCGGCTACTGTGTGGGATTCACCTGCCTGAGCCACTCTGTAGCTTACAATGAAAGATGCCTCTGTTGCTTTTTTCATTTGATGACTGAGCTAAGAAATTTTGTGAATTTAGTAACTAACGACGTTTTCTATCAAAGAAAAAAATATTCTTGTTATAAAACTGAGCATGGTTTGTTTCAAAATGGCGACGTAATTTTGAAGGTGCCATCGAATTATTAGGTAAAATTCTGCCACATATTACACACTGAGGGCAATTTTTAGCATTCATGAAATCCAAGGCTAAGTAACTCTAATTATATTTACGTTTTTTAATTACAGGTTGATGTTATGTTTTTGATATTGGCTCCATCACATTTTCAGGTGACGAGAAGCTATTTTGTACACCTGGTTTCATCAGACCCACATACTTGTTTAGGGATAGTTGAAGTTTAGTGGCACAGTTGGATGTTGATTGTTTTAATGATCCTGTTTTAAGCCTCCGATCCATGATTCAGTGTCACTCTGTATTAAAAAAGTAGAGTTATGGTCGATATCACTCCGTATTAAAAATACGATGACGTAGCTCGCAATGATCGGTCTCGGTCTCTATTTACACAATTTTGCAGAAGGGATGACAAAACTCGCACAATTTTTCTTTAAAATATTTGAGCTTTCTCGAATATTATTAAATAAATGTTGAGACACAATTAAACATAACTTACCTTTATATTCAAAATAATGTTCTTTCTTCTCCAAAAAAAAAGTTTCATGTGCTTTCTTGAAGGAACGTCAAAACAACTCTGCGAAATATCCTTCACAGAACTTTCAATTAATTTCGTATACAATTTACACCTGTGCATTATTGTTGGAAAATGTGTTAGCTGCAGACACTTAAGTTATTTCAAGCGCACCTATTATTACAATGTGCATTAGTGATCGGATTGCCGTAAACGGTACCCGTTGTTGTCCTGATAATAGCCAATAGAATGGCTGAATAAACAGGTAGAGTTCTGTTCTTATTCTTTTTCATGTTTTTATAACATTATATTTTAGAGATTAAAAAGTAAATAATTTCACATCAGGAATTGCGCGGAACCCCTAAGAGTTGCTTACGGAACCCTGGGGTTCCGGGGAACACACTTTGAGAAACGCTGCTCTAGAGCAAAGTTAAAAAGTAAAGGTGATAGTGCATCTCCTTGCTTCAGCCCACAGTGAATTGAAAACGCATCTGACAGATACTGACCTATACGGACTCTACTGTACGTTTCACTGAGAGACATTTTAATTAATCGAATTAGTTTCTTGAGAATACCAAATTCAATAAGAATATCATATAAAACTTCTCTCTTAACCGAGTCATATGCCTTTTTTAAATCTATGAATAACTGATGCACTGTACCCTTATACTCCCATTTTTTCTCCATTATATGTCGCATACAAAATATCTGATCAATAGTTGATCTATTACGCCTAAAACCACACTGATCCCCAATAATTTAATAATAATAATAATAACAAATAATAATAATAATAATAATAATAATAATAATAATAATAATAATAATAATAAAGTTATTCTGGTAGTGTTCAGACCCTTCCACGCCACCGGACATACCCGTGCAAACCTTTACTAGCACGAAAGTACGACTGGCGTGTTAACTGGCGCCAGTAAATCCATGCACATGTAAACCCACCATTAGGTCATACCTAAATCATTCTCTAGTATTATACAAGTTCCTAAAACCGTTGCGCAATAGGTCTCTTATGCACATTCCTAAAGCCATTGCGCAATAGGCCTATTATGCACATTCTTAAAACCATTGTGCAATATCATGAAAGTTCCTATGAAAGACAATGATATTTATGATCATTGCTACTGATGCCAGCAAGGACAAAAGGGAATATGGGGTGAAACATAGCAGAAGAAATTATATTTATTGCTGTGATATATTTGTTACATTATTTTATTTTGTATTTAATAACAAAATAGTTACATAACACGTTACATCAAAGTACCTCGATAGAGCAAAGCTCGTTACATGTAACATTTATTTCCTATAGTTTATACACAATCTTGCATAATTTTACAGTTCATTAATGTTATTGCATAAACATTCATATTTAACTCCTAACAGCTATTTTCCATATGAACACAGAAAACATTAGTTAATGTGAGGTATATTTACTTTTGACATATTTCAGTTCGGAATTATTTACATGTAGACTTTTTGAAACTTCTTTCTTAAATACAGAAAAGTGGATGCACTTAATAACACTGTTAAAATCTCATAACCAGACTGCGGCACAGGGTACCGAAATGTATTAAGGTACGAACGCACGGACCATTGTGTTATGTAGATCAAGGGGGAATGGGAGATTGAAAGTGCAGTTATTCCTTGCCTCAACATGTAAACATTCAGTCACATTAGGGCGTAAAATAAATGTTCATGTTTACAAATATAATATATACGGTGCATTTCTAGTACAAAAAATAATTGTCTAACATTACATGTTCCTATTTACATTATATTGTACAAGTTTTAACAATATACTGTAAAATAATCATTTGTGTGTGAGCAGAAAAGAAAAAAAATATACAGTTCTTACACAAAATACATTTCTTCACAATTAAATGAACCGAATTACAAGGTACATTCACAACGTACCAAAAGAAAACTTTTTTGAAGATACGCTTTGAAATATTGTTGAAAGGGATGTTGGCATGTACCAACATTATACACAAATTTCGATGAAATCCTTTTTCATGTTTTATGTCTGATTTTGATGTTGAAAGCCAGTTTTGACTGCATAATTAAATATTTTCCATGTACCTTTTGCTATTACACTGCTTTTTTAAATAATCGAGTTCTATCTGTTCTTCTACTTTTTTAACAATTTGTAAAATTCATTGTTTTTTCCTTTAATAAGAAAATATTCCTTTCCGAAATTCTCTATAAGTTCGTTCTGAAGGAAAGGCTTGATACTATTAATTTTCGACATGTTCCTCAGTAGTGTGAATTATAAAACAGCGAAATTAACACTAACACAAATAGGCATGTATAAATAGTCAAATAAATAAATTAAAAGAAATAATATATACTTGTTTACTAACAGGATCTCAAGTACGTGTGGTGATTGCAAGGACCCACGCCAAGTAGAATGAGAAAGGAGGTAATGTAATTTCTTACGAAACCAACAGTACTCTCGCAGATAACTAATTCTAAGATCATAGTTTTTTTCTGTAAAGAAAGCAGTGTTCCTATTCTAGTACATAGTCTTATCATAATATTGCTACAAAAAAGTTATTAATGAACTATCAGCACAGTTTGAGGATATTTTAATTCAGTATCTTCATCTATATCCCATTTCCAGCCTGACTATTTTTTTATTTGTTTTATCCTGTCAGGAGAACAAAGAAGGATGTACAGATTGATATAAACAGTTCATCTGAACATATTATTTTCTCTTCTCGGTATACCGAGTGAATTCTAAGTAATGTAATTAATTTTGGTGGATGATTTCTCGGGTACCATTTTACCGTGTTTACATACTTTTTCATAAAAACGTGCAATTTTAAATATTTGAATTTTGCCATTGTGCAAAGTTGTAATCAGTGCACAGTAGTCCCTTGTTTTTCGGTGAATAACCCCTTTAACGGACGTATTTCGAATAGAGGAGTAGGAGGTCATTATCATATAGGTTCTTTTAATGTAAAAAACTACAGATGGTGTATTATTTTATTTCTTCTGTTTTGAACCTGTAGACAGAATCTGCAAGTAGTATTTTACTTAAATCAATCAGAAATAGTTGTCTCCCACTTCATTCTTGAAGTAGTTAATCGGTCAACTTACATTCCAGAACTAACTGCAAACTTTCTTTATGTTTACATTTATTGTTAAATTTCTTGTCTGCTCCTCCATCGTAGTAACGTATTACCCGTTCAAGGCGAGTGAGGGCCCGGCATTTCTGCGAACTAAACTGTTTATCTGTTGTGGCTGTGAATACATTCGCGTGTAACTAAGTATATCACTAATAATTATTCATTTTTTAAATTTTATTTATTTATGTAGATACAAGATTATGTCCGAGCAAAAATGATGTCACGAAATCTAGATAAATAGGTCGCGTAATCGCATCTTAATTATAGCGTTGCGTTAGTATCTAGTGCTTCAGTTGCCTCTACAGTTTGACTCTACCTCTGCAGCACGGTCTATTTCGTAAAACAACAAGTGGCGCGCTCATCTGTCAGATCCTCACTCGCCTTAGATGGGTAATACCCGCAAGCTTTAATACGTATCTGTTGATTCGAGTAATAATCTTTTACAACGATGTTACGGTTCCGTACAATTTAAAATTGCTCTGAGGGGGAAAAAAAAAAAAAAACATTTTTTTCGAATCTAGTTTCTGAAAATTTGAGGGAAGAATGAAGTCTGTTCAGTGATTCATCATCAGAATTCACTGTGTTCTTAAATTGACTGAGGATATTGGGAATTTAGTCAATGTTTTCCTGAAATACGCTACTAACGTTTAATTTAAAACATGTTTTTTGTCGAAACGTAAGCAAATTATAGCAGAATTATATTTCACTTTTCTGTTTGAATATATCCAAGGTTAAACGCTCATTCACAATGAAAATTAAACATAATGTAAGCGTTAACTTAACGTTACAGTAAAATCAAGAAGTCAGACCATCATTCACGATGGGAACATAAACATAACAGCAAACATACTTGGTAACCATGGAAACATAACAACGACGCCATTTCCTCATATTCTGTCGTATACTTCAGCGCTCCACGATTGTGTTCTGTTTGCAAATCACGTAAGCATAAGCATAAAAGTTTGGAGTTTGCAAACTTTCATGTTAACGTCTTACGGTAATGTTTATGTCAATGCTTATGTGAATCATTGTGAATGATCCCATTTGGTAGCCTGGGCGCAAACTTCTGTGCTTATGTTACGGTTATGTTTAATTTTCATTTTGAATTGGCCTTAACTCCCTGAAATTAATAACATGACTTGGTTCACTCTATATTGTGCTCATATCCAAGAATAATTTTTTACACTTATAGGTCTAATGCTTGTTGTTTAACTAGAAGCTGAGAGAAGGATACACAAGTTTACCTCGATGTGATATGGACTGCAAGAGAGTACAGAAAGAGGAAGAAAAATTAAATACTAGTAGTCGTTCTAAAGAAGTAATACTACTAACACTATATACGACTTCTGATATGGGACTGGAACTGGGCATGGGTTCGAATTCCGACTTGATATATTACCTAGTTGGTTTTGTTTTCCAAGATGTAAGGCGAATGTCAGATAATCCATTGCGAATTCTCGGTATCCTCACTATGACCTGTTCTATCGACGCTAGATAACTTTGAAAGTGGTACAATTTCGTTAAACAGCTGATTTGAAAATAAATACTACTGTTTAAAATGTATTTTGTGAGAGTGGTAAACCAAGAGGACACACAGATGAAGAAAAACGTAGATATCGATGGAGGGACCAATGCCATCTTTCTTGGATTACCGTTACAGATCACATAATCTAAAACGAAGTCTACTTAGCCTATCTGTAGATTTGTTTCATGTAAATCTTTTTATAGCTATTGGTCATGCATGATTCGTGACAGTATTGGTATTGCAACATTACTCAATATTCTCAGAAAAGTTTAATCTTATCTAACATAATTAAAAGAAAACAGGCTTTATCAGATGTATAAATTACAAAAAAACAGGTTTTATCATATATGTTTAAAGTACAATAGGTTTAACTAATTATTCCATATATGTGTCTTATATGAATGTTTTTTTTATTGCTTTGGCATACCTTCTCATCATACTACTCTGAATATAGACTGCTCTCCTCGTAGTGGAATCTTGAACGATATTTATTCTTGCTAGTAAAGTAAAAGCACTAATAAACTACTGTATTGATGCCATCTATACCGTAGCATGACAGTTTTGACATATATTATTATTTATTTTTATTTAGTTTTTTATCACGACGCTTTATCAACTGCTAAGGTTATCTAGCCTCTGAGTGAGATGAAGGTGATAATGACAGTGGAATGAGTTCAGGGTCCAGAGTCGAAAGTTACCGAGCATAGGTTGAGGAAAAACCCCTAGAAAAAATCTCAACTAAATAACTTCACCCAACTAGGATTTGAACCCTGACCCGCTCGCTTCACAGTCATACATGCTAACCATTACCACACACACACATATTATATAGAACAGTTATTCTTTTAAGTTTTTCTGTTGTGTTGAAGTTTCAATCAGTCCATGTGTTTCTTTGTTACTTCAATGAATACCGGTAAAATATATTACATAAATGTAGTACGTACGTTGAATGATGAATGTTACAAAATGTTTCGCAAATACAAACTCTTGTCTTTGATTCTGTAACAGTTTTAAGTTAACATTTCTTCTCATATCAATGAGAGACTGTAACTGAGCGTCAGACCAAGGATACATCAAGAAGAGAAAAAAATATATAATATCAGCATAATTTTTTTACCGTCCATGTACTTCTTCCTCTGTCCTGTGTAAAATATTTTAATACACTAAAATGAAGTTTACACATCAGAATAAGAATAAGAACGGCCCATGAAATTCCATAAGGGCAAAGGCTAGTCACAGGAATAAAGGCCCGCTCTCACTTAGCGTATCGAGCCGAACCGAATCGAAACGAAAAGTCTGCTGCCGCTCACATCTAATGAAATCGAATCGAAGCGTTTTGAGTATGTAAAATGGATCACGTAAAGCTTTAGCGTAGTTATGTGTTGAGGCAGAAAGAGAAGAAATACATAGCCAAAACAAGAAGCGGAAATACTAGATTAGTGATATTTTAAACTAGGAATATACGTGGAGATTTTCCACTTTATTTCACTATATTCTGAGAGATGAAACAAAGTTTCGTTCTATAGCGCTTCTTTGGATTTAAATTTTTGCCTTATGTTTCCGTTAATTTACTTATTTCGCTTCAAGTATTATCACGGGAATGATTGAGGAGCGTTTTTGCAAAAGTCGATAGATGCAGAAATTTTCGATAGTGAGTTACATATGGATAGCGTATGTTTTCTACCTCCGGAATCGATCTATGAAATCAGATTTACCAAAACTTGATTCATACCGTACGTAGAGACTACCACACCTTCCAGGTTTTTTCAAAACTCGATAGATCCTGTCACTTAGTGTAATTTCTGTAAAATCTTGATTTCTGCATCTATCGACTTTTGCAGAAACGCTCCTCAATTATTATGGTAGTACTTTTGTGTTTTGTCATACAATAGCGGATAATTCTGAATAAAATTTATTAATTTTCCTTCGTTCAAATGATTAAATTGTAATTTTCTGTATAACCTACGTACTATTTCAGCAATAAATGTCAATAAAGAAATTGCGCTACCCGAAATGGTTATGGCTTATTTGTTTTTTCACGCAGGCTTCACGAGAACATACGATCAGACTCGAAACAAGAAATTCTGTTCCAGCAGTGGAATAAATATTCTGCATCATAAATTGTATTCGATTGGACGGGCCTCTTTCTGCCATCTTTCCATTTAATTACATTGTGAAGAGAAATTCTATTCGATTCAGCTAAGTGGGAGCGGGCTTTAACTCGATTATTTTCAATTGGCGAGCCGATCAAGTTGAAATGTTTGCCTGCTCTTCCTGCGTTTGATTAATTGATTTCTTTCCGTTTGCGCATTCAGCTTTCACACTACATTCCATCTTCAATCTTTATTTATTATGTTATAAGATCTACTATTCAGATGCTTGAACATGTGAAGCACAGAGCAAATTCAAGTACTGAGCGACCAGAATTTCAGTACCCCATTTTAAGATAATCGTTTGCTCGGTCCTACACATTTACATTGTTTTGGTTTCAAGCGCTCTTATTTCTATACATTTCGAGTCTTTTCGGTGTATTGCTGTTCCTCTGAACAGATCTGATCAAAGCCGCCTCGGCATGCCTTAGCTTCTCATATTAATAATAAATTAGTTTTAATGTCTTAACCGTTTTCAAGAAGTAAAAACTTTTCATCCTGTTTCATTTTCAACAGTGCTGTCCATCCAAAGTTACTATCACCCTCAACATCAACACAGGCATTCAGTGCTTTTGTACGTTATTAATTTTATAGTTGATTAAGTTTTTACCACGTAATTTTTTAGTTGCACTCTTCAAGCTGGCTGTTCCAGCTATCAGACGACGCTATATAATAATATGAATATATGATAAACACTTATGAAACGTGTATTCTAAATTATTACCACACTCAATATGGACACCTTTTACAACGCATGTATCAGAAAATCTTTAATTGTCCTGAAAATCTTACACAAATTTAGCCAACTTCCATCCTCAAGTACTTATGGGATGATTTTCATGTAGGATTGCTAACAAGTAAAAAAAAAAAAGTTCTGATATTATTCTGTATAGCCATTTTAAAAAGGTTGAATTTCTTTACCTCAACATTAATTTAAGAAATGACATTTTTGTGGACCCATTCGCTTACCATGTGTTACTATTCCGATTTTAAGTGATTAATTCCATGACATGCGCGGGTTAGGCGTATCTCTTCCTGTATATGTAATCTCTTTTCTTTTGTTTTTGGTTTATTTTACAACGCTTTATCAATCGCTAATCTAGCGTCTGAATGATATCACTGTATTGAAGTTAAGAAATTCTCCCCTGTAAAATGTAAGAAAAGTGACTTAGTATGTTCTTTCCGTGAATCCTTCAAGTGTGTGCATTTTTCATATCGAAGGCTGTAGTTATTCTAAACATGCATTAGAAATTCACACTCTATAAGCCTCTTAATCACTCAATAACAATTTTAATGATTATTATTTCACCACAGTACAGCACATGACATATTTGAATATATTATAGGGCCTATTGAACTTAGATGATATGATATGATATTTATTCTTCAACCAACTTTATAATTAATATTTATAGTGGACCTTCACACTATTTAACTTAATTCAACACATTTTTCTGATATAAGTTACAATATAAGAAGCAAGTAATTGTTAATTTCAGTAAAATGGCAGTAATGCTTAATATATACATTTCTCAACAAAAGTAAACAAAACTGCAGCAACAACAAACTAATACTAGCGAATATAGTGTTATTTGTAAATGACGAGGAACAAACACTCCTAATCTATGGCTGATGTGAAATTCTACAGTCCTCGTCAGTAATCGAACGAAATTCTACAGATTCGAAGCCACATGCATTACTTAGGCCTATGTACTACAGATCCAAAATAATATCAATTCGTTACTAATTATATTATTATTAACTATCCTTCATTTTCCCAGTTAACATCACTACTACAACTACCTTCATAATCCAATGCTTCATTGACGATGCGTAAGTATGAAGGATTATTCAGTTAATCCACAAATTCAGAACAACTCGTCAGAATTACAAACAGGTGCAGAATTTGCTACTCTAAGTGAATCTCATATATTCACAATGTAGCAATCCTATTTGCCATTTATGTTGCAGTCCTTAATTTGACGATTGCAATGTCTTAAGAAATGTACCCATGTCGTAATCCTTAAGTTCTGAACAATGCGTCAGAACTGTAAACAGAAGCAGAATTGTTCTGCTTTAAGTGAATCTCGTACATTCACAATTATGGCCGGTAAGTGGCAACTTTGGCTACCAGAGGACGTGCTTCCACACATTGGTAACGCAAACGTTGCAATATTGTAGGCCTATAGGTATTTCGACAAACCACAAACTATAAATGTAAAATATTATCACATACAGAGTGTCTCACTCAAGCCGTTTATAAACTGTTTGAGACATTACGAACAACACTAGGGGGTGACACTTTCCGTCGTTGAGATTCTCTAATTCGCAGCGATTATATTTTAGATTTAATAACGATTGAAAACAGCTAAAATGATAAATAAGCATAGACGAGTGGACTGATTAATATATTGATTCATACCATGCTTTTGAGGAACGAAACATCCATTTCCAATACGTGGATCTCTCAAGGTAGTTCATGACTGTCATCTAGAGTAATGGTTCTATGTATATTTCGAATGCCTGTGAGGATTCGATCCCCGGTTCTCCTTTTCGTACACTTTCACTTCGAACTCCGATTCCAGGTGATTCTAGAACGTCCTAGTAAAAACTACTTAAAACTGAAAATACCTATGGAAGCTCGAATCCTGTCTTCGGTAATCATTCACGTTTCGAATCTCTGAAATTCATGACAAAAAAGCGAAAGATAGCGAGCGAATACTGTAATTATTGAACATAACATGTTCCAGGAAGCAGAATATATCGAGATGCTCCAGCTTTATGCGGGTTGTCATTGATCTTGTATGTCATAGACCATTTGGTATGTCATAGTCTGAATCCAACGTTTTTCTTGGTCTCCTAGGTTGTGACGTTCACATGGTGGTGTCGTTAGGAGTGAAAAACTTGAAATATATTTAAATTAATAAATAAATTGTGTTAAAACTCTACGCTGTCTTTTCTTTAAACTTACTTTTATGATGTTTGTTAGTTATTCCGAATGAAACAAAAAAAATAATCTGAGAAATTGGAGATAACTTACGCATTAAGAAATAATATCGGGATTATAAGAAAAGCAATTGACTCAATGAACACTATTCAATGATAAACGCGAATAGACGAAACATTGGAAAGCCGAAATAAAATAAATAACTAACAGAGTGATTGTACTTGTTTATCATAAAATTATCAAACGTACAACATTCACGAGGACGCTAATATATACCTCTGATTCCGCCTGCGAAATCATTATATACCTCCCTAATGTATGGACTAATATTTGGGCTGCGTAAACAAAAGCGAACGGATTAAATCAGACACTCTGTACAACTAAAAATGTTTGGAAGAAGATGACTGGCAATTTTGGAATCTAATTTCTTAAGTTGAATGAAGAAATAAAGTTTTAATTACTTATATTTGGTAATTTAATAGTTTAATAAGCGATACTGCGCTGTCTTTGTAACCGGTTTGTGGAAGAGCTCCCGCATAGCCAAAATTATTGCTGCTTTCCTATCGAAAGAGAATATGCTCATGTAGTACATTACAATACTGTAATTGACTACTGAATGTCTTAGGGATTGTAGTAACTTAATCCACAATTTCAGAGCAATTTGTCAGTATTGCCAACATGAGCAGGATTACTCTGTTGCAAATGAATCTCATAGATTCACAATTCTGGCATTAATTTGCCATTTATCGGTGGCGTGAACAGTCCGTGAAAGACTGAGGCCGACCAGCCGGCTGCTACCTCACGTCCACAAGCCTTAACATAGGCGAACGATCATGCAACCCGAACGGAGATATACAGGTTTTACCAAAAGTTTAAGGACACTCCTCCATAGGTGGTTTCACTGTGTCCTTATACTTATGTGAAACCACCTGATGTTTATATAGGGACCAAATGCCTGTGAAACGTCAAGTTTTTACTCAAACCCAGTCTATCTATTTTCCAAACTGTGGATTATATAACAATTTTTCTGTTAGAAAACTTATTGAAAAATTACTTATTGTGTAGGAAGAAAATTAATTACTTCAGAATGACTTAGGTCAATGAATTTTGGAATGGAGTTAGGTATTATCTCCAGTCATTCTTTCACATCCCAATAATCTGCGACTTCTCTCCACACTCAAATGACCTATTTTCATTTTTTTTCAGGGAAGAAATCTAATCTTTTTGCACTTGTAATAAACTCCACAGCTGATTACTAGAAATGGAGGGAATAAGCTGATTCACCAATGTTACCAATTCCCAATTTAATGTTGTAAATGGCAGTGGCGGACTCTGGTCTATTTGCCGCGAATTTCAAACTCAAGAGAATTTCAGAAAACGGCCATTTTTCCTGAAGGGGGAGGGGAATCAGTTTGGATTACAATGCCTGGACGAAGTGGCACAATTTTTTAAACAGAAAACAATAATTACACAAGAAGTCTTTCAGATATGTCTAAATCCATTACAAAGTTCACTGATCTAAGTCAATCCATCCTGGAGTAATTAATTTTTTTTCTACACAATATTTAATTTTTCAATAAGTTTCGTAACAGACAAATTGTTATATAATGCACAGTTTGGAAGACAGACTGATTGGGTTTGCAGTAAAAACTTCACTTTTCACAGGCATTTGGTCCCTGTATAAACATCAAGGGATTTCATGTATGATGGCAGGAGTGAAACATCACTTATGGTGGGGTGTCCTTAAACTTTTGGTAAAACCTGTAGTGTAGTCAGGATGATGATCCCCACAACCACTATAACTGGTTTTCAAAACTGATTTCGCTACCTGTTGTAGCTCCAAAAGTTTATCAGATGCTGGGTGGGCACCGATCCTATGCACTGGTTGGAAATTCATGAGAAAAACCTTCCCCATAAAGACTGAAACCGGTGCTAATTCTATAACGTGAGTCCAGGTAAGATACCTTAGACCACGACTCTACGGCTATTTATGTTGCAATACAGTAATTGACGATTTCAATCTATGAGGGATTATAACAAATCCATAATTTCATAGCAATTCGCCAGTATTGCCAACATGAGCCCATTTCCTCTGCTATAAGCGAATCTTACGAATCCACGAAAGATAATACTTTTATACTTCAATACAACATATTGACAGTAAAAACACACTATCAGAGCAATTTGTCAATTTTACAAAGAGGAACAAATTTTCTCTGTCATACAACACAAATTAAGTACTATAGATTCACAAAACAAATTAAGTACTATAGATTCATAATTAGCCATTTGACATTTAGTTTTAGAACGACTTAACTTTTTCAATGTATGAGAAATTGTTCGGTAATTGCATAGAGACATCTGACTTATGTTGCGAAAAATGAATAGATTTTTTTGTAATTGCATCAATTTTACCTCCATTTGCTCTATGAATGAATATTCTGTGGTTCTCAATTTAAAAAAAAAAAACATTGAATAATTCGAATCACTTCTGTGTTTTGTTTTTGGTTTTAGTTGTTTACTTTATTAATTTTAAAACAAAGTTGCAACTGCAAATTTTTGTGTTGAGTATTCTAAAATTCTAAACAGCGTAACTATTCTCAATATTTCAGTACAAAATTCTACCATTTTATCCTGTTAAATATCAACGTATTTATTATTCATTCATAGTTTTATGTCCAAGAGATAGTATTTCACTGCAAACCCATCATTATCCAATCTTTCTTTCTTTTAGTTATCGCATACGAACCACTTTTTTCTTGGAAAAGATAAATGCGGTAGCTTCCCGTTGCCTTCCGCACACCACTCTCTCTTTCGCATCTTAAAAGATCCCAGGGGGCCCCAACGTGGAGGTGAGGAGAGTGGATTTGACTAATTAGGCCCTCCGGACTTCACCGAAATTCACCGCAAGGGTTAAATATCAGTTCTATCAGGGTTTTTGACCTGATCAGAGACCGAGAAATCCCAATTAGTCTTTGCCCCCCGCATTTATTATTATTATTATTATTATTATTATTATTATTGTTGTTGTTGTTGTTATTATTATTATTATTATTATTATTATTATTATTATTATTATTATTATTATTACAGTAAGCCGACTCTTGTAGCATATAAGTAATGCATGTGACATAAGGGGACAAAATGCTTTTTCACGTTCTGTTGTAGATTAGATGTGTTCTCTTATCTTAAGAAAATTCTATTCAGCTCATGAAAATATCTTACGAGAATTTACTGATACTGATAAACCTCTGATGTAAACTTTTATTTTAAGACAATAACTATTCGTCATTGTGAGAGTTATCTGATATTGCACCCTTATCATAGATTAAGAAACGTTCTGAATTATACCAGTTGAATTTATCCCTTTCTTTTCTGCTTGAGTTATTTTTCACTTTTATACGTCTGTATAATAGAATCACACATAACAAAAGTAAAATTGTCGATACAATACAAATTATAATTATTAATGCAAATCCACTAGACATATTGTCATGACTCAGAATAGTTGCGTTAGTAGTTGGTGTAGGTATGGTTGGAAACGAGAAGAGTTTAGTGGAGGAATGGTCAGGTATACTATCATCTTCAGATGATTCTTCAATTGCTGAAGTATTGTAACTAGTTTCAATAGAAATATTTTCCAGTGGAGCGTATTTCATAGGTAGTGTTGATCCGTCAGAATGGTCAACAGCAGTAGTTAGAAGGATAATGGGAAAGAAGATTTCTACAACTGATGAGGTGGTTTCGTTAAACTTGGGTGATTCTGATCTAGAGATATATTTTTGACACATTTTTTCTTGATCTGAAGGGCTGAACACTCTTCTGTGCCCTGTTTTCAATTCGCACATTAGGAGAGAAGCTTGAGAACCTGACTTCCCATACAAGGAACAAACTAGTCTTTTAAAATGAGGACGACACTTAAATAAATTGTTGTTGAAGTTGACTTGACTGATGCGTAATAGTGACACAGCAGTGTCTTGAGATATGTCTTTTATACGATTGCTGCTTAGGTCCAAGAATTTCAAGCTAGTGAGATTTGAAAAACTTTCTGGGTATAATTTTGTGATTTTGCTGCGACTGAGATCGAGAAATGTGATTGAGCTTGATATTAGGATCGGAGAGTTGAGTTGTATCATTGAAAGTGGATTATTGCTTAATGACACATTTTCCAGTTCTGTATTCTCTTCAAATATCCGTGGCGAGATGTATCCTAAGTTATTGTTAGAGATGTCGATGCTTTTCAGATGTTTCATCTCATGAAATGTCGAGGAATGAATGCTTGTCACTGCAGAGTTCCTTATGTCCAGTTTGAACACGTTGACGTAGCCTTTAAAATCATGAACATTCAGCTCGTGTATTCGGTTGTAGGAGAGTAGTAGGATATTCACATTGGAAGCAGATACAGTTCTTGGAACGTAAATGAGATTTCTGTCTTTGCACTCAGCAATTAAAGTTAGATTCCAGTCATTTTTAATATTCCAACAAGTACATTCGACTGGACAGGAAGGAATTGCACGTTGCGTAGAAAATGACACCATAATTGCAAGAATCAGGATAAATCTCCTCACTACGGCCTTCATAATGTCGGTGAGCCTGTAGAGAGGAAATAGAATCAATTAGATATTTAAATTCATAACGAAACATTGAATGAAGTCATATTAATAATCCTGTGTTTTTTAATGGTTAATTTTTTCTGGCAGAGTTAAGGCCATGAATACATGATAATATAATACTAATACAAAAGAAAGTTATAGGTTTACCTAAGATAAAATCGAAACAGAAAAACATGCATAAGCCAGACGATTATCGAACTTAAATACTCAAACTAAACGACACATGTTTCACATGTTTAAGAAAATATCACCACAATTTATTTGAAGAACAGGACTCTTTGGCGAGTTTCATCCTCGCTGTTAAGAAATTAAACTAACGCAAGATATTCAGAAGTAACGAAACTATTGCGCCACATGGTTACGAAAATTTATTTAATATATATATATATATATATATATATATATATATATATATATATTAGTTCAGTGATCTGCAGATCAATGCTCTGTGACGTCATCGCTCAATTGTGCTCTCTTTTAAGAATATCGGCATCCTGAGTTCTCATTGAGTGGAAAAGGACTGATAAGCTTCAATTAAACTGTACAGCAGTGGTCGGCTTATCATGACTTGCGAGTCAACCCCTTAATACACAAGCAGGGCGGAGGAGTAAGAAGACATGATCTCCTTCCCCTTAGTAATCACTTTTCATTAAACGTTAAGCATTTTGGGTAGCTATCCTCCCTTTCCTACCTTCCCCTTTGCTGTGTATTGCGAGCTGCATTTTATATGACGTAATCTTTGCCGACCACTACTCTAGCGTATAGTGGCGACCTTATTTCGTGCACTTGATACATCAACAGTAGTACTCATAACACCATAAATTAATCTAAAACACCGATAGATGTTTTAATTATTTAAAGTTAGAATGTATAGTTTCACAGCAGAATTTTTAAGAATACAAAATTAAATTACTGCAGCAACTGCAATGACCTACTATATAAGCCGTCAATGAACTGCTCCAGCTTGCCTTCATACGATTGTTGTCTCTCTCTTCGGGGGGGGGGGATACTTTTGTTATAGTGGAGATCTAGTAAATTTTCATTTTTATTTATCAAAATGCATTTTGATATATGAGAAATATGTCGCACAAAATTTAATTCGCATTTATGTCCAGTTCAGCTGCTGCGACGCTATTTTTTTAAAGCTCTGATGCACAGGGTTTTCAAAGGATTTGTGTACTTTGTGACCTGGTAGAGTGTAAGAGAAAGCCCTACGACCTTAACTCTGCCAGTATAAATAAATAAGTTAATTAATTAAATAAATAAACAAATAAATAAATAATAAATGAGTAAATAAATAAATAATAAATAAGTAAATAAATAAATAAATGCATAAATAAATAAATAATAGAGTCAATAAATAAATATATAAATAAATAAATAAAAAAATAAATAAATAAATAAATAAATAAATAAATAAATAAATAAATAAATAAATAAATAAATAAATAAGTGACTGAGTTACTAAGTGAGTGAATGATTAACTGAGTAACTAAGGATATACATGAATAAATATTATTATTATTACTATTATTATTATTATTATTATTATTATTATTATTATTATTATTATTATTATTACTAAGCATTTTTACGGTGCCTCGACATCGGTTTAGGATTTAATCAAGACGTTGACTACGGTAATCTCAACCGGCCATATTCGAGCGGTTGAAGGAGATTAACCGTGATTTGTAGGCCTAGTAAAACAAAATGGCGGTCAGGTTCACAGCTGATTATTTTGAAGACGATTATTATTGTACTTGGATTACTTGAAAAGAGATGAGGTGAGCGTGAAGTTTTATTAGTGGAATGAGAGAATAATTCTTACCAGGAATTAGAAGACAGAGGGATTTGTTTATCAAAATCTACCTTATCATTTCTGCTGCAACAAATAAATCACTTGGAATAACCCACAAATAGTCATATTTCTCCTGTGAATCTGCTGCTTATATTACAATTCTGTGTAACTGATATTTACAGTATTTTAAGAGGGAACGCTCGAGTATATCTTTCCCTGCGTCGCAGGCTGAACGAAGAGAAGTTATGGATGGTTCTTAGAATAATGCACAGTTCTCTGGTTATAATTGGGGCCCTGGACTTTACACACATTTCTACTAATCTGCTTGATTTTTTTAAAGTTTGTATTTTCACGTGATGTTAGTTTTATTCCACTGCGCTCTCGTAATATTTTGCTCAAGTTCATTGTTTTAGAACAACAATTTACACTTAAATTATAATAGGCCTACACCGTCTTTCTTACGTCCATGAAACATTTTAGAAATTCACCACAAATAAATTAAGCAACGGATAATTGAAATTCTTATGCCGATAGAACGAGAAACTCTTCAAAGTTTTATTAGCCTGTATCGCATCATCATCATCGTCATCATTATTAGGGGGCGGATGTTGATGAAAAGTCATCTTCTTATTTTTCATATTAGGACGATGCCTATTAATATAGGAATCTTTTCTATGTTTATATCAACGTAAAAAAGTAATTTATTATATTGTATTTTATGCATTTTTTGACGTTTCTGAACTAATAGGTCATTTTTATATTTTTTCGGCATTTTTTTGGTCATTTTTAATACTTTGAAGAACTTTTAGATCATTTGGAATGCACTTTACTTTCTTCTTCACCAATAGATCTGTTAAATCGTTTTCTGAATAAGTGAATAACAGTGAAGTTTGAGTTTTATAGTTTGGAACAGACTCTAAAGTCCATCCCTCATTCCACTGAAGGCTTCACTTCACACAACGGAAGTAATATAAAATGAGGACTTCAGCCGCTACTGTTTTTTGTCGGTACGAGGGTATTTTTAGAATTTATGTTTGGAAGGGGGGGAAACTTTCACTATGTCCTGGACAGGACGTTGTGTCCTCAACATGGTTCGGAAGGGATCTCTACTGTAGTAGACAGTATTTTTAACACAAAGATTGCAAGAATGCACGCTGCGCCCCCAATTTGTTTTGTCATTCACACTCCCTCATCTGGAAGATCTGCTAACAAAAGTGAAGCGCGGAAGGAGGGGGAGACGGGGAATGAAGGCACTCACATGGACCACCCCTGATTGAAATACATTATAAACCCTCATTAAAATCTATGGTTTTCCCTTAAAACCTTCATTTTGTTGCATGTTCTTTTCCTTTATCTTAGCTAAATTCCAGGAAGTTGCCTCCTCTCTCCGAGATTTGCAGGGCAGTTATTGAAAAAAAAGGTAGCTAATTTTTAAAAAGTTGTGGTGCGAGCATGGTGAATAATATTAAATGTCATTTTCTTTTAATCTTATATCATTTTTTCCTTAGTTTAAGGGCATTTTAATGATAATTTTGAGTAGATTTTTAGGTCATCAACATCCGCCCCTAATCATCATCATCATCATCATCTCTGGCGCTTCAATCCTGGCCGAGCCTGCTTCCAATGGCGATTGGATCCTATCGATTGGCTTGTTCTTCCAATTCCTGACACCCATAATTTTAAAATCCCTCTGAACACAGCTCAGCCATCTGGTCTTCGGTCGTCCCACTTTCCTCCTTCCCTCAGGATTTTCTGAGAAGATATGCGTTACTGAGTTATTTGGTTCTATCCCGGTCGCATGACCTGCCCATCTCAGTCTATTGACCTTAATTTTCCGTACCAGGTCAATGTCTTTATACAGATCATAGATCTCACAATTAAACCTTAAATATCTTCCATAGCCTGTATCGCTTAGTTGCAATAATTGAGAATGTGCGAGTCTCTCCTGAGGTGAATGTCTTTTGCGCAATTTCTAAGGTGAAGGATTATGGATCATTTTTACTCACTGAGCGCACCATCACTGAGAGAACCTACTTAGACATGTTAGAAAGGTGACTGGTACCACAAATGATTAAGGATAGTGGTAATTACATTTTTCAACAAGACTGTTGTCCGGATCATTTCAATAATGACGTACAAGGCTATTCAACACAAATTTATCACAACGTTGGATATAACTCTATGGACAACAAGATAACGCCTTAATGCGGTGGCCACGCAGATCACAGGATTTAACACTTTGCAATTTTTTCTTGTCGGGATTTGTGAAGGACATTGTTTTTGGTATCCGCACTCCCCGCTAACCTTCAGGAACTTCGTGATCGTATCACCGCGGCTGTGACACTGTTCGATCGTGATATGCAGATACGCGTGTGGGATGAAATGAATTATCGGCTAGATGTCTGCCGTATCAGCAAGGACATTTCTGAGTCATGTGAAAAAAAAACTTGGAGAGTTTATCTAAATTTCTGTGTAATGAAGTGTAGTTTCCGTTGCTTAGTATATTTGTGGTGAATTTCTAAAGTGTTTCATGGACTTAAGTAAGACGGTATAATCAAATGAAGAAGATTAAATCACTTCCAAGTGATGACTCCAATTTTACATGTCTAATAGGTCTGACCAGGCTTTCCTTATCGAATGATTCTGTCTGCACCTCGTGCTCTATTGGCTATGATTACGCGTTTTTGATGTTAAAAGTCTTTGAGGATCATAATGTTAATTAACTATATTTTGTCTTTCCGGGTGTATACCCAATTGTAGTGTTAATAAATACATACATACATACATACATACATACATACATACATACATACATACATACATACATACATACATACATACATACATACATACATACATACATACATACATACATAAAGTTACAAATATTATTTTAAAAAGTGCACTAATTAAATTAGTGTAACATTTTTTATACATTTCACTTTATTTTTTTTTAATATTCCGTCGTTAACAATTTTATATAACATTAATGTTATTCAATAATTTCAGATGTTAAAAATGCGAAAGAAAAAAAATGTTTCATTGCTGTTAACTATTTTATTTAACTCTAATTTAAAAAAAATAATTTAAATATATATATATATTCCCGTTCTCCATTCTTTAAAGAGTGAAATAAATAATGATTTGATAACGTTAGTCATATTTTACAGTTGGCAGTTATAAATTATTGTTCTGGTCTATATATATGTTTCAATCATAAAATATGCTTCCAAGAGTATTACATATTATTGTGCCCCTTCTCATTTGACTACGAGATGTCGGTGAAAACATAGGTTATTGGAGTGTATATTGAATGACACCCTAAAACAGCCTTTTTCAGGGCTACCTAATTTTCCCGAAATGTATTCAAGAAATATAAATTAATTCTGAGTAACACAAGTTCAAATTGCAAAGACCCTAGTTAAAAGAAACAATCACGGCCTGTGAACGAACAGGAAACATTTTCTTAGCAGGCTACTGTACTATCCATTCAGCTGCGAAGGTGATACGAGATGCATGCATACAACGTGGAAGGCGATTTGCATATCGATGGCTAAGAAGTGATACCTCGCATCTGTAAATTTACAGGTGAATGAGACAAATGTTTAAACAAAATTAATTTTTCTAAAAATAGACAAACTTTTTATATATGTTTTTGCTTTACAAGACAGTCTACTCGAGGACAAAATATTAGTTAAGGGCACACCATTAAAAATTACAACTCTTTTTCCTAATCACTTTTTTCAAACATATTTTGAGAGCATGTTTACTACGTCAAGAACTAACAAAATCCAATTTTCGAACTCCCAAATTTTTATGGCTTTTGATTTTTTATTTATTTTATATTTTTTTTAGAAAAATTTTCAAACCCAAGTTTTTAGTAGAGGATCTTAATTTTTAAGCTTCTTTTGTTACATTCACAAAACATAGGGAAACATTTCTATACATTTATTTTATATCTTTTTATTCAATTTAAAGATATTTTTGAAAATTTAAAACTATTACTTTTTCTGTAATTCATTAAAAATATTAATAAAATAAACTAGCAGCATTTCTTACAAAATAAATGCATAGAAGTATGTAGCTGCCTCATAATTTAATCCAAATTGATTAATATTTGACATAAAAAAATTGGTGTTGAATGAAGAAAAGTAAACTTACGAAAAAATGGATTTGAAAGTAAAATGAATATTTATGTAACACATACCTATTAAAATTCTTCTCCCCTATGTTCATCTAGTAACTTCAGGGAGCCAACTTTAGAACAAAATGTTACTAGATTTGTAATCAGAAATTTGTAAAAAAAAATTCTTTGATGAAAAAATAATTTTGACAGCTCTTTAAATGTCTCGGCTCCTTACAGCCTTAATTAATATATGTAATCAGAATTGAACTAAATCCACTTGTGGTATGAAAATACACATTCTAAAGAAGTGAAATAGTCAATAATTTTTTGTTTTTTAAATTTTCATGATTTTCATTGGGGACTCCCCTTAACTATGGAATTTTGTGAACATAATAGTAAAGTAGTTATCCTAAATAATAATGTAGTTAAAGTAAATGATCATTTTTTACGAACGATGCATCATTTCTTAGCCATCGAAATACTAATATCTACAAGGATTTGCATATATATAGGTATAAATATCCCGAACATTCTAAATTTTGATTAGGGCCTATTACACATGTTCTTGTATACCACATCAACAGGATTAGTTTTAATTGTATTAATGTAACTTATATTTAGGTTGAATTTATGCAGATAACTGTGCTGTTTGGCAGTCAATTAAAAAAACAAGGCCAGTCACATATTTTTCCGTGAGCGTACATACCAACATACATACGTACGTGCGTGCGTACACGTGCGCACGTACAAACATAGATACACATACATACATACATACATACATACATACATACATACATACATACATACATACATACATACATACATAAGTATACATAAAATAATAGTAAATTTTAAATGCTTACACAACACAAACTAATGAACAACGTCTAGTGGTTGTTCAGGATGTTCAAAGTTTAACCCAAGAAAGTTTTTAGCCATGAAAGATTGTGTGTAATGCAGGTTGTTCCATACTGAACAGTGAAACTAATAATATCCAGTTCTGACTTATTTTTTCAAGTGAATAATTCTGGGATGGTCAAAAACAAGTATACAGTTATCCATTTTATTATTATTATTATTATTATTATTATTATTATTATTATTATTATTATTATTATTATAGCGTTATTAAATAACAATACGAATGTGAATACTAAGCATAATAATTAATGAAATACACAGAATACACCCAATAAAGATTTAAATTCATTTTCTTAAGTGTTCACATCAGAATCAGGAAAAAGCAGTATTAACAACTGTATACCTTCTTTTATCCATATCTGTAGGCATTCATTAGAATTCAGTAAATAAAAGTGTATTAAATTATGATTATTTACAAGACGTTGTTGATCACCTTATACAGTTGTTTTCTCTCTATTTCGTATTACTTTAGTAAATGCACTTACTGTTTTCCTCTTGTAGCTCCTGAAAGCAATGAACACCACAGTACTATCAGACAACGATTGTTTCTCATACTGAGTAGGAACTGGGTAAATTTGTCCTATATTAATTGCTATCTATAATTTTCTACAACATTCTAGGCTATCCATTTTAATCCAATCGAACGTTCTGTACTAATCAGTTAAGATTGATCCCGATAAGACGGAACTTTCGAGACATTCTTATCATGGTCGCTTCTATGTGATGCAATGCTGCATTCTATTCAACTGTCATGCATAACGTCCAGTCAATTCTGATTCTCGTAATTTAGTTTATTATTAAGAAATTAGGTGAATGTTACGAATATGGATGTAATCCAGTTCTTATTTACCTCTCGTTTACAAAATATCAATTACTAGTATAATCAATTTATAAAGTTGTTCTTGGAAAAAAATGGCATTAATTATTCCAGGCTAAATTCAACGGATTTTTAGTATATCTGAATTCCTTGGTGAAAAATAATTTTATTGTAGTAGAACGGCGCCAGCCAAAATCGTGTCTGACTTCAACCGATCACGTCGTAAAACATACGCAGATCATAAACAATCTTAACTCATGCTGTGAAGCTGAGTTTCTGACGGTTACCATGCTGACATTGCATCCGAAGTTCGTGGCTTCAAACCCAACTGAGGGCGAATGATTTTGAAGTGCGATGAAATCCTAAGCATGGCCTCTGTGGTAGGAAATAAAACCATACGTTTCGTGTCGTAGATTTACGTTTTAAGTCTTCGCTTTCTCCTCCTTTTCTTACTTTTATGTGAATTTTTTTCTTTTCGAAAACGTGATGTCACAAGAGATGCTTTTGTTATAAAAAGGAATTGCTTATAATGTTATATTTAATCTACCTTTTTTTCCCACTGTTTCAAATCGGGTTAAATGTAAATTATTGACACTCAATTACATTTTTACCCAATTTCTATCTGGTCAAGGTAAATTTGGTTCCTTTTTTCTAAATATTTCACATTAATAACGAAAACGATTATCTTTGCAGATGTAACAAATCATTACAGACTGTTTGTTTGTCATATTCTATTTGATTGCACAATTTTCTGAAGAGAAAGATACGAGTGTAAAGTAACTTCAAATTTATATTAATGTAACATCACATGCTGTCCTCCTCTTTTCAAAATATTTGTTAATCCTTGCTGTTTTATATATTTTCTCAATTTCACTTGCCATATTTTTAAAAGATTGTAAATATATTTGTATTGTTATGTATTATGCTTATCATTAAAACTATAATCCTAACATAGCCTACCTTAGGTGCAATAAGGTTACTTGTCAATTTTGGAAATTCAGTAATAATAATAATAATAATAATAATAATAATAATAATAATAATAATAATATATTTAATCTATAGAAATACATTTTTATATTTATTTTGATCTACAAAAGTAAATTTTTGTACGTTGCTCGTTTATTACCTGTTCTTTAAGTTCGTATTCAGTTATAGTTCAGTAATGTGGTATCAGTAGGATTTCACAAAGTGTAATTGTAATATTTTGCGTAGTTTAATTATGTATTGATTGTAATTTATGTAATGGCGATTAATATAATATTAAGAAGTATTGCTACTTCGTTTTTTAAGTCGTTGATAACTCCGGAATGAAGACAAATTTGCAGGGATAACACCTCAAACCTTTGACAGTTCTAAATATTCACTCTACGTTACAAATTCCTACTTCCACTCTTTGTATGATTATACCATTTCGCGCCAAGAGTTACAAAACCATTATTTCGAGGAATGAATTTGCAGAAAAATATATGGACGTAAAACTGTCTTTTACATGTATTTTCCTCCCCGTGTTCACCTTTTTTTTTTCTGTCTCGTCTATAGATATGTCTTTTCGTGTAACTACCTGTCTTTGTCTATTTTTCTAGTTGTTTTTTGCCACCATTTTCTGAATACAGTATAATATATCTATATGCAAGTCAACATATGTCTTCTATCCTCCTGTGTGACCCAGATGTATACAAACATTTAGTTGAAAAACACGCATTGCAATGATTCAATCGATCTTCTTGTGCTTCCTGTAAGTTCCAAGAGATGTCAGGAACTTTACAAGCACAGAAAAGAAATGATAGATATAATCGATTTTATCTAGTGGGAAATTTGAAACTAAGTTATGAAGTATAGTATACTATACTCAAAGTCTCAAAAGGCTATATGCGTATCGGCATGCCTTCAGTATGCGTGCCAGTTCTATATACATGCCTTTGTATGTCTATATGCATGTCAGTGTATGTATATGCATATCAGTGTTATGTATTTATGTATGTATGTATGTATGTATGCATGCTCTGTGTATGTATGTATGTATGTATGTATGCCCTGTGTGTATTATGTATGTATGCCCTATGTATGTATGCATTCATGCCCTATGTATGTATATAATGTAAGACGTCTTCTTGGATTTTTCGTCGTCTCTTTCGCCCGCTCTCTCTCTCTCTCTCTCTCTCTCTCTCTCTCTCTCTCTCTCTCTCTACGCGATATAAAGGGTAGGATGGGTAGGGATAGAACTCTACACAAATCGACTTTTAATGCTGCTAGTTATCTGCTTTGGTTGTAAAATTTCTGTTAATTTTGAAAACAGAAAATATCTTGTTAAAAGGTATTAGCACTTAAAATATAATTAGTTTGAAACATTTTTTTGGAAATAATGTTATTCCCTATTTAAACTGTAATGAAGTACGAGTAATTATGTTCTCCTGCTATCACTTGACAGTTCAGTCATAGTTTATTGTTGCTATTCTTCTTCTTCTTCTTCTTCTTCTTCTTATTATTATTATTATTATTATTATCATTATTATTATTATTATTATTATTATTATTATTATTATTATTATTATTATTATTATTATTATTATATGTAATAATCTTTTCTCGAAAAACATCTTCACTGAAATTTAATTATTATCTAAATAATGTTCTAATAAACAGAACTGATTGGGTAAGAGATATGGGAATGTATATTGACAGCAAACTCTATTTTCTTAGTCACGTTACAACTGCCAGGTCAGAAACTTATTCTCTTTCCGCATCTTTTGTTTTATTGATCCACTATACATTGGTGCGATCTGAAGAATATACATCTGTAATTTGGAACTCGATTATAAGTATTGCTTCGGCTAAAAAAGAAAAAAAAAATACAATGAAAATTTATATCTTTATATTCATTCAGATTTCTGCCCATTAATTCCGGGTATAGTTATGAGAGAAAATGCGAACATTTTATTTGTCGAAACTTATATGCTAGACGTCATGAGCACGATTATTTGTTCTTTTGAAAGATCCTCAAAGGTCATATATCCTATGACTCTTTCTTAAATAGTATTAACTTACGTATATCGACGAAATATATGAGAGCTCACAAACTTTTCTATAATAGAAATTCAAAATTTCTTTCATCAGTCTCCAGATGCTTAAAAAATCCCAAAATTCACGGCTGCAAATTCAATCCCTTTAATGTGTAGACTTAGTTTGTTATTGGCAATGACTTATCATATAAGTATTCTTGAAAAAAAATATTTAATTTTCATTGTATCATTTATAGAATTCTCTTAGTATAATATACCATAGATTAGAAAAGAATTCTTCGCTTAAGATATTTTTAATTTCTTTTTATGCTTCCATTAATTATTAACATTACAATCTTACTTATTTTAATATTTGCATTATTGTTATTTAAATTTTTAATATTTGTATTCAATTTTTAATTCTGTTCTGTTATTGCATTACTTGTGCTGGGCTATTATTGGCCTATGGCTGTTGACCAGCACATTAATAAATAAATAAATAAATAAATATATATATATATATGTATTTATTTATTTATCACTATTATTATCGCTTATTTTTATCATTATTATCACTGTTATTGTGCATAAGGAAGTAACTTGCAAGGCCATGGTTTGATCAATGTGTGCTCTTTCATTTCAAACGTTTATTATGTGATTAATATCCTTAACTGGATTAATTCTTGATTATCCGAAGACTTTCTTATTTCGTTTGTTCATGTGTATATTAGGAAAGTTTTTCATCATGTGAATCTTCAAGAAATTCAGTGTGTGTTTTCTAGTGACTTTATAGGCTTGTTGATTTTACATAGCAACAGTGCTTACAAACATTAATTCGTTTTATTTCGTTTTTGTGTAGTTTATTTACGCGTTTTAGTTTAATTTATCAGTGATGTCAACCAACATCCCTCTGTCTACTCCATTTGATTTTACTAACACTTCTTCTGTCACTTGTACTTTATGTGATAAATCTTTTACTCATCGAGGCATCAATACCCACATTTCGAGATGTCACACATCAGAAGATTCTTCGCTGAATATTACCCCAGCAGCAGCAGAAAATCCTTACGATATTTCTACACATATTAGTGCTACTAATCAACCTGATGATAATGATTCATCATTACGACAAAATAAAATTGGATGTATTTATTGCAAAAAGTTATATGATAAAAGGGGTATTCATAAGCACATGAAAGTGGCTCATGGTATACGGTCAACTGCACTTAACATCTGTCCTCATTGTAATAAATTTTTCAAAGGTGTTAAGCAGCATATTGCTAAAGCTCATCCGGAAGAATTTCGTACTAATCTATGTTCTAGTTATAATTCTAATAATCAGAATGTTTCCCTTGATATACCGGAGATACCACTCCCTAATCTCGAGAGTGAGAATGTTTCAGACAAAAATGATGTTCATGGGTTTCAACAAAATTTGGATGAGTGGATTCAAATTTTTCAGAGTAATATGGACGAGGAAAACTTTCAAAAATATACGGAAGATTTCAAAGATTTTCTTGGTACTGCTCATCATTTTCTCCCAGGCCCCAAACACCCCGCCACGCGGTATTATCTAGCACGCAGACGTGGTGACTTCAAAAATAATAATAGATACTATACTGAAACCACAAATCCGCAAAGGAAATCCAAACGAGAAAAGCAAGTCAGACTAGAAAAATACAATTACCAGGTGACACAATTCCTATATTATAACCAAAGAAAGAAAGCAGTTCGTCGAATATTTGAACCAAAGAAATGTCCTTTAAGTATTCCGGTAAATGAGATTGAAACTACGTTTAATAATAAATTTAATAATGTAAACCACCATCACTTGGATAATTATCCGAACCATATTACTGAAGTTGACAAAGATGATATTAACAACAAATTTCTGGATACTGTTAGTAAGGAAGAAATTCTTAAAGCTATGCAAGGTATTTCGATTGACACTTCTGCAGGACCAGATAAAATATTGATGCGAACTATTAAATGTGAAAAAGTTGCAGTAATTTTAGCATTAATAGAAACTAAAATGTTATCACACAATTGGGTACCTATTTTTTTTTCGGAAAGCTAGAACTGTTCTTATATATAAAGGTGGAGAAAAAAAGGACCCAAATAATTATCGACCTATAACCATTTGTTCAGTAATTCGAAGAGTTTTGGAGAGGTGTCTTTGTTCAAGAATGCAACAATACGTAGAATTTAATGAAAACCAACGAGGATTTGTATCTACTGCTGGTGCACAGATTAATGCCTCTATATTAAATTCAGTTCTTCGTAAGGCCAAAATCGAAAAAGAAGATGTCACCATCTTGTTTCTTGGTGTGCATAAAGCTTATGATACTGTTGGACATCGGCATTTGGAATCTGTCATTCACAATTCTGCCCTTCCCCAAAAATTACAGGATTTAATTATAAATTTACAGTGTGGAAATGAAACCCAGATAGAGGTTGGAATCCATAAAACAAAACCCATACCGTTTAAACAAGGGGTTATGCAAGGCGCTCCTCTTTCCCCAATGCTTTTTAATCTCAGCATAGACCACATTTTTGATGAATTATCCGAGCCTAGTGTGGCTGAAGAATTTGGATATGACCTTGTATCGGATCTAAATAATGTAGTAACATTAGGATTTGCGGATGATATTGCACTTGTTGCTAAAAGTACAATTGCTGCATCTGAAATATTTACCATGACAAAACGGTCATTACAGCAGATCGGATTAAGTCTAAATGAATCTAAAACTCAAACCATCGTTATCGAGAAAGGAAAATTAAGTAGTACGACATTGAATCTTGGAGGATCAATTGTTAATAGTATTGATGGAGATGAACGAATCAAATACCTTGGGATTAATTTTTCTGATGAAATTAAGTTTGACATTGCCAAAGTAATCAATAATTTAAATAATAAGATCCAAGCTTTAACATCTACTTATCTTCTGAAACCAGAACAAAAACTCAATGTTTTAAATATGTATATTTGGCCTATACTTGTTTATCCTCTTCAAAATGCTCCCCTTCACCAGCTTTCTGACCGGTTTCTCGAAGATGTGGATAAGTTAATTAAAAGTTCGGTGAAGGAAATTTTATGTTTGCCAGGAGACACGCCCGACGCGATGTTGTACACCGAACGTAAATATAAGGGTCTCAGCCTTTTCAAAGCTCAATGGGAAGCATATTTACAGCATCTCAATATTTGCAACACATTATTGAGAACCTCGAATCCTCTTGTCGTTTCTACAAGGAACATAGCAGCAGAAAAGAAAGTATGTTCCAGGAAGTTAAAAATTCCACCTGAAGATCTGGATATAAGTAACATCAATGTCCATAAACTACGACAAAATCTTAGGAAACAAGAGCACGACAAATGGTGTGCGCTTCCACATAAAGGAAAAGGTGTTATTTTATTTCAAGAATATACTCCCGGAAATAAATGGATTTTTTCTAAGGAGGGTCTATCTTCCTCTGAATGGCGGGACGCAATTAAGATGAATGCTAACGTAGCACCAGTGAGAAGTCTTCATGGGAGATCCTTGGACGGTTTCCGTTGCAGATACTGCAACGAGATTGAAACCATAGCACACGTCCTAGGATCCTGTCAGCATGGAGAACTCCTGAGAAATTCACGCCATCATAACATCCGAAAACTAATAGCACAAGCCCTTAGAAACAAATCCTTCGAGGTCCATGAAGAGGTGCACTGCGTTGCGTCTGAAGGCGGCGGAATTAGAAGAGCGGACATCGTGGCTCTAGACAAGACTAATAGTAAAGGCTTTATACTGGACCCAACTGTTAGATTTGAGATGAGCCAGACCCAACCATCCGAGGTCAACAAAGAAAAACAACAAATTTATGAGCCTACTATTCCGTATTTTCGAGAAAAATATCAGATGGAAGGCACCTGGGAAGTACATGGTTTAATGATCGGAGCGAGGGGCACCATCCCACGATCAACTGTAAACACTATCAAAACATTTGGAATCCATGACATCATTCCAAATATAATTACTTCAACCATTAAAGGGTCTATGGCAATTCTGAAAAATCATTTATACGGAATATCATAATACCCCCCCCCTTTTCTATTCGTTAGTGTGTGATTGTTACAAATATATGTACAAATTTATTATTTCTTAAACTTAAGCTCCTAGTTCACATTTAAATTTGGCTCATCTATCTTACTGTAATCATTACTATTCTTATATGTGTGTTATTCTGTGTTTTTGGCAACCCAGGATGCCTGGGCAGACTATTTCTTGAAATAAATTATATATAAATCGTAATAATTATCATCACGATCATCATCGCTACCGGTATCGTCTTTATTATAATCGTCACCCATACGGGTAGATTAATATGAGAGCAACTTAAAAGAAAATTATTGCGCAAAAGTATTTATCTAAGATACCGTTACTTTTATCTACGAGATAAGAAAACTTTGAAGTATCATCAATGCTTGAATTAAATAGAGAACAATGGAAGACAGAACTGTTACTGAAAGGCAAAAAAAAAAAAAAAAGTGAATGAAGTGTCAAGTAAACCACTGAATATGTCTGTAAATTTTATGGAATGACTAACAAAACCGCAACTTCACGTAAAGCTGAATCAAATTAATGTATTAATCACAAAAACTTTAAATCATATCTGTCCTACTCTTAGTGTAAGTCTTAGTTTCCAGAACGTGTAATATAGTCGTTACATGTTTGTAAGTGAATTCCAAAGATTTGGGTGTCTGAAAGGCGCACAGAGCAATTATTGCGATGAACTCTTATGATTTCTTCTCGGATACGCAATTAGATTACAACGCTGGTGCATGGGATGAACATATTTCATGTACTTCGATTAGAACAGAGGTGAAAAGGTAAAGGCATTTCGTAACAATTCGTGTCCATTATCATGTTGCGAATAATGTTATCGCTTATAGAACTATTAAGACATATTAATTATTCAATACAGACTAAAATAAGGAAATCAACTTTCGAGTTCTGGATTATACACTAAGAGCATTTTCTACAATCCCCAAGTTAAGGTAATTGTGTAACTTCATTAAAAATTGTACAATTTATTATTTCTTAATTATTTATTTAAACAAACTTCCCCTAAAATAGGGGTTGCCCTGAAGGACAAATTATACCAAATATGAGAGTATACCAGGAAGGTCCGGAGACGGAAACCACTGTCGTAGTTGCGTCAGTGAGATTGAAACTCTTGGCCATGTTTTGGGTGCCTGTCCTTTCAGCGAGACGCTGCGGAACTTTAGACGTCACAGAATAAGGTCCACGATTGCCGAACCTTGAGGAAGAAAGGTCTCACTGTACATGAAGAAGTCCATGACATCTCTCAAGAGGGATCCTGTCGGCGAATTGACATGCTTGCCATTCCACCAGACTCTACATCTGCCTACATTATGGACCCGACAGTCAGGTTCGAGGCACAGGAACAACAACCCGCTGAAGTTCACGCAGAAAAATGCAGAATTTATGAGCCCACAGTTCCATTCTATTTGGAGAATCACCTCACCTCCACTGAAGTAGTTGGACTAATGGTTGGCGCTAGGGACACAATACCTCGCCTTTTTGTCAGTTTCTGCGAGAAGTCCCAGCTGAACAAACGACTTCAATCGTGATGTTTCCCTTACTGCTATCAGAGGATCACTCGCCATTTTAAAATACCAACTGTACTTCGTTTTCTAAAAAGGAAGAACTTTTGTTTGAACGTCTAATCTGGTTGTTTACTATGTTTAGGCCTAAGTTATATGTATGCTATTATCCTTCCTGTCCTTAATTTTCCCCTTTTTGTTCATTCCCTACATTTCTCTTTTGTGATCTGTTTTGCTTTCACTCTGTGTGTTAGTTATGCTTTGTCCAATGAGGCAGTCCCGTTATTGGGAAAGCTGAAAGAGTGTCTTTCATATTATTATTTTAAACTAGCTGAAAGTACCCGGCGTTGCGCGGGTTTTCCTTTCTACTTCTATTTTTAATTGAACTGGTTATTAAATTTTCGGAAATCTCGAAAACCCAACTATAGACAACCATAACAAATTGTCTTTACTAAGCTTTCCTCGTCCATAAAGATGAATCTTTACTTAACTTCACTTTCATGAATTAATGAACTCCTTAGCCAAATGCTTGCCAGGGTTAACTCAATTTAAAACAGTTGTAGATCAGGCACCGAGAGGAAAACATTTCATCATGTGCTTCACATTTAATTTTTTTTATTTATATATTTATCTGTTTTGTTTATTTATGTATTCTGGTGTAGATAAGATCATTAGGCCTTGTCTTCCACACCGCCAGAAATACAAATAAAATAATAGAAAAATCAAACTACAGTATAAACAAAATAAAACCCAACGAAAATATATACAGGCTACAGTCACACAACCTTTAAATGAGTTAACATTGTCTTGAAATTCAGCGAAACAAAAACACACCCTTCGATCTCTATACACTCCCTTAGGCCGGGTGCACACAGAATCAGACGCGGCGCGGCGCGACGCGACATTTTGTCTCGTGGTACTTGTCTCCCATTGATTTCTTATGATGCGATGCACACAGAATCAGACGCGGCGCGACGGTCGCTAGGAGACACAAGGCGACACGAAGAGACAACATCGAATGACTGCTAGAACTTCGTCGCGAGGAGACTGTCTGATAGCTGCAGTGTACTGCGCATGCGTTAGTAGTGGCTATGATTGCACGCTTTCATTATCTACAAAAAATACTATTGTTGTGTAGTGCACATTATTCATAACGGAGCTCGATGCGGATAAATCAGTTGTTTTAGTACAGGAAAGATACGTTCTGTACAATCTTTGAAACAATATCACGAGAATAATGTGGTTTTTGAAAATATGTGAAAAATTGCAAATGAGATGAAAGCACCAAGTGAATAATAATTCATAATAATAACACTGCGTAACAAATGTTAACATTTTTTTTTGCGCTAGGCATGTGATATATGTTTTCTATATAATTTGAGCCTCCTGAATACGAATATGACAATAAAAACAGTTGTTGGTTACGGTTTTTGAGAAATTTTGGAATTTATATCTATTCAAAATATTGTTTTATATAATGACAATAAGGCTAAATATTTACTGTTCAGAAGATTACAGCTTTCTTTTTCTGCATTTTCTTTTACACTGGACATCAGGTACATCACGAGCTAAAGTCCAACAATAGTCTGCTAGCATATTGGTACTCCATTGTCCTTGGTATCTTTTTTCCATAGTTAAAATTTCTTCATGGAAGCGTTCATCATGTTCATCACTGAAACCCCACAATTCTCGGGAAAAAAAGTCAAGATGTGAGTGAAGGAAGTGAATTTTCAGGGAAATTTTACAACCCCTAGTTTAATACGCCAACAGTAAATTTTTCACTAGTTCTTTATAGTTCTTACTTCTACAGTTATCCAGAAAATTAATTCAACCTCCTTGAATGCAATCCAGACGGCTGTCTCTTTTCCTTCCAGCAAAGATTCGAAGTGATTGTCTATTATTTCTCTAATTTTTGGTCCATTGAGAACTCCCTCTTTTATTTTTGAATCACTAATAGCATGAAATGTTAAGGAATGCGCGCTGGTCCGAGTCCTCATGGGGGAAGAAATTTTCTCATGAACAGGCTTCGAGACTTTGGACCCGATACAATAAGTTTACTGTGCTTGTACTATAGGTTGTTGACTCGCTGCAGGTACTGAAAGGTAGAAATGTGTTGAGGTAACAACGTTGCTATTTAGAATAGAGTACGGTAGTATGGGGAAACGCACACATATGGACATTCTGAAAGTAAATATACATTACACAATGACAGTGTCAAAAGAATGTGAAAAGCATTTATTCTCCTGTCTTTGATAAGCATTTGTATTTAATTATACGCAGTGTTAATGGTGGAAATAAATATGTAGCAATTTTAATTTCTTCATTTATCCTATTGGTCGTCTTTAGGAAGTGCAGTTAAAGTACAGAATTACAATGTACTACAAGATACATTTTCAGTGTCTCAAACGTAAATCTTTTTCAGTTGTCTACCAAACACAGTGTGTACTGTGAAAACATGCGTTCTACGTCGCATGACTTTATAGGAGCAAAACGAAAAAACCTAACATCATTGCAATCTCTAAGAGACAATCCTTCATTCTCGGGTGACTCTTTGTCCACTAATTTGCTGTTTATATTACACAATGTTCCATATCCGTTATTTTTACATAAAATTGATTTCCACTTCTGTTTTACACGTTCAGTAACCGGTGTACTTGGTGTATCATTAATTCTCTGCGTCATTTCCTCAACTAATTTGAGGACTTCCGGCATCTCTTGCTCTGACTTTTCTAACCGTGTAATAGTTTCAGGCACAGTTTGAAAATAGTTTGTATGAAAACCAAATTATTCATCAGAACCTTCAAATCCAGAGCGTTTTCCTTTGCGTATTTGTCGTAATTCATTCTACAGTACCCCCACCCAATGCACGCTTTACCACTATACTCAGTTCGGCGTTATGCGGATTTCCCACTGAACTGCTCTATCGGGTCCGAAGTCTCGAAGCCTGCTCATGAAATTTCGGCTAGTGTATGAGACCGGTGCCCACCTAGCATCGTGATGTACTTCGGGAGCTACGATAGGTAGCGAAAGCCGGTTGCGAAAGCCAGATATAACGACTGGGGGGATCATAGTACTAACCACACGATACCTCCATTCTAGTTGGATGATCGTCCACCTCTGTTTTGGCATGTGGACGTGAGGCCAGCAGCCGGCTGGTCGGTCTGGGCTCTTCACGGGTGTAGCGCCACGGATTATTAATAGCAGGAAATTTTTCCTGGGTATTTTAAAATCCTTCAGTTTTATAATTTATCCCTTTAACAAAATTCTTCATTAACCCATTTATGCCCACTGGGTCGTTAACGACCCAGTGATTATAATTTGTATAAAATATCCCGGTTGTGTTATATTGTGACTTCTATAAATTAGGTTGGAACTGAAAGTGTTGTCTTGAGTTATAAACATGTGTGTTTGATTAGTGCTGCACCATTCACATTTTATTTGAAACTATCTCTCAGCTTGCGTAATTGACTAGAATTCTGCAGCACATAGCTAATAATTTCTATTTGTTGCCATGGAGTGTGGCTCATTGTCGAGCTTCTGAATACGGATCTAAAACATCAAAATGTAAGTAATACAATATATCCTGATAGCATTGTAACAGTTATAGTAATATAGCAACAATGACAATAGTTTTTAGAGTGGGTCGTTAACGACCCAGTGGGAAAATGAGAGGTACCATTTTGTCTCTTAGTAATATTTCTGTTTATATGATTCTTTTTCGTTAGTTACAGTTTATTTTTGTTTTTATATACTAAGAAGGGACTGAAAACTCATGAAATACTGTCTGAACTTGAAGCAACAGACACGAGGAGCAATCCTGGAGAAATTGATGTTTATACTGCACCACCTGTACATGGAGAAAGCGATGGGGATTCTGGAAATGAGGAGTGTAATAATCCAGACTGCTTGACGAGGACATTGTTTGAAGCAGAAGCTGAGGTAAGGTTTTCAAATGAAACAAGAGATGATGAAAATGATTCCCCTGAGTCTACTTTGGAGGCTACAGTATTGTTGGAAGTAGAAGCTGAGTTAGAGACTACAACTAAAACAAGATCTGTACTGAATACAAAATATATTCCGCAGTGGAAGAAGGGTCAGACCCCCCCTAATTTTCCACCAGATTATAATCCTGTCCAGTCGAGTCATCCATTATCACTTTCTAAAGACAGTCATCCAGCTGAATATTTTGACAGTTGTTTCAAATGAGTTTGGCGTGCACCCTATAGGAACAGCAGATCGGTACTCAGCCAAATAAAAGAAGAGGATATCCATTACACAATCCACCCCATCAAGAAATACAATAGTTTTATGGGAGGTGTTGATCAGATGGATCAAAACATAGCAGCATACAAAATTGGAATAAGAGGGGAAAAAATGGTATGTTCCAATTCTTTTGTGGATGTTTGATGTCGCCATGAATAATGCATGGTTAACAGCAAGGTCAAAAGGAATTTCCTTGGATAATTTGTCCTTCAGACGTACAACTGTAATCGCTATGATGCAGAAATATGGAACACCAGTATCTTCACCGGCGCTCAGAAAGCATCTGAATGTGGGAAATATGGTCGCAGGTCCAGCACGTCGCAATGCTGGACACTTGCTGGCGGTTGGTCAGCCACGTCGCTGATGCGCTGTCTGCAAAAACAAGACTACTAAAGGCTGTTCCAAACCTTCATGCCCGGCTCCGCTTCATGACAAGTGCGTCAGAGAGTTTCATACATAACATGGTAATTATGTATTTGGATAATATTGAGTCATTTATATTTTACTATACGTATTTTTATGACTAAACTTTATGTGAATATGTACTTGTGCACTGTAAAATTATAAATATTACATGTAAAACATCAATAATATGTTGATTCAATAAGACAAAGAAATAATATTCACAATTATTGTCGTGACATGTAGTAATTTAGATATAAATAAAAAGAAAGAAAAAATGTATATCAGATTTTCCCACTGGGTCGTTAACGACCCACCCTGAAAAAGGGCCTAAATGTAAAAATTCATCTGTGTTCGCTCATTTACAATTAAAAATGTATAAAAACAAAAACTATGTGTGACATTCACAACATTTGGACAAAAATAAAGTTATGGGCATAAATGGGTTAACCGTAACTTATTGTGTAAAAGGGGTAAAATTACTTGCTTTGAGGTACAAGGGGTTGATGTATAATATTTTTCTTTCTTGGCTCTAGAGATTTTCGTTTTATTTTATAATGCTTATCTCCAGCGCGAGTCCACACCTGTGGAGTAACGGTCAGCGCGTCTGGCCGCGAAACCAGGTCGGGGCCCGGTCGGGGCAAGTTACCTGGTTGAGGTTTTTTCCGGGGTTTTCCCTCAACCCAATACGAGCAAATGCCGGATAACTTTCGGTGCTGGACCCCGGACTCATTTCACAGGCATTATCACCTTCATTTCATTCAGACGCTAAATAACCGAGATGTTGATACAGCGTCGTAAAATAACCCAATAAAATAAAATAAAAATAAAACATCTCGAGCGCGACTGTCCAATTCGTACAGAAAGCAGCAACATTTTATGTAGCCTAATTGCATTCCAAAAAACAATGCTACAACCTTCAAATTCCCACATATAAACCATTCGTACTTTGAATATTATTATTAAAGCACACTTTAAAGAAATACACGTCTTACACAGAATACTAACACCACAGAAATATCCTGGTAAACTAAAGCGTTTTCATACGGCGAACCTGTTTCTTCCCCTCCAAATGGAAACGAAAAGAGCAATAAAACAATTTCCGCTTCTAGAAGTGGTTTTGACATGGTGATATATTGCAAAATATAAACTACAGTAATGTAATTAAAGCTCACCGTGAAAGAAATGCACATCTCAAGTAAAATCAGGTAAACTCAAGTGAATTTATACCGCGAACCTGTTTCACTCCCTCGAAATAGACTCGTAGAAGGGCAATAAAATAATTTCCCTTCCTACAAGTGCTTCTAACAGGGTGCCCTACTTATACTAGTATTGTTTTCACATAATGGATCTTCACATTTGTAAAACAAAATAGTTACACACGAAATACGGTGATTTCTTAAATAAAATGCATAGAAAATTAATTATATTGTGCATCTCGAAAATCCGAAGTGATGGAACATTTTGCTTGTTATTTTTTAATTCAGGAGGTCGAAATTAGTAAGAATTTGTTAGTTTTATGTCTGGCGCAAAATGACTGTTGACCAGTGTAATTTGTAGTAAGCCTAATTCTCTGCGCTATACTCTCACTCATTATTGATTTAATATATTATTTTTCTTTATCGTGAGTCGTGAAGTAGTCATAAACATAAAAATGACGTTTGTGCAGTACATTCTAATTTTAAGACTCTTTAAATCGTATAGATTTTTAGGAGCTTGCGTCCGTAGGAAATAATGAGCAAATACAATAGAATTTTTCATATAGATAGTCCTCTATTATTGACGCCATTTTCTAGCCTAGGCCAGTTTTCCAATTCCACAGCCAGCAAATCAGTTGTCGCGAGCAGACAGTTTTAAGCTGTCGCGAGGCGTTGTAAAGCAAAACGTAACGTCGCGCCGCGTCTGATTCTGTGTGCACCCGGCCTTTAGTGTTGACTCAATGTTCTACGGATCTTACATTTTAACTCTGCCGGTCAGTTACCGCTAAATGTCAAGTGCCTTATCTTAGTCGTGGCTGTCAGCGTATTAAATAATTTTTCTGCCGTCTCCTTTCCTCCCCATCACAAATATGACGTTGTACTGAGGCAGAGATAAAATAATTATAAGATCTATACATTGATCTGAAGCTGTGCTGACATACATTTCACGTAATTTTATGTCTACGTTTGCTTTCACTTGAACTTCAGAGAGCTGACGGTAATTAGGGAATTCCCTTGTTCCCAGTGTGAATCCGTTGGGGTGTCATCGTGAGCAAAAATTTGTCTGTCTATCGGTCGTACCAAAGAATCAATATATACATATATAATTCAGTTTATATTGGAAGATTTTTTACCCCTTGACAGCTGTACGTCCGCTTATATCATACCCGGACTTTTTAAATATGACTCGAGATATTACATCTAACAAATTCAGAACATATTAAATACATTACTTTTTATTTTATATATAGACTGCAGATAGAGTATAATTTTGCAAGAAGTCAACATAAATAATAATATTCTGAAAGACATGTTATAGAAATGAAGTGACTGTTCTTTCCACAGCACTTAACATTCTACACTGGCAACATGATTACACAGATAGAATTTCGCAATAACACATTATTGGACACGGACAATAATATTTTGAAAGATACGTATTTTACAATTAATAGCCTATAGTATTATTTTCAGTGGGCTTACGTATATTCACATACTACATTAGGAACATGACAAAAGTATCATTGATATGCATACAATTCGTTTTTCCCTCTTTTGTATAAAGGTGTATATATGTTTAGGTGTGCTCACTCGAAAGCAAGTTACGCAATTTATTTACAATGTGAAAAACACGGAGTTTTGAGTGAATCCCTGCAACTTTCAACGACTTTCTCTGAGCTTTATTTTACTACGGTCATTACGAATGCTAGTCGCACTGAAATGACAGTTGCTTAAAATCGAATGGCATGTTACTGGCTACCATAGGAATATGTGTGATAAAATCATCTTTTCTTTTCGTTTTGCCAGTTAATACTATGACTTCTGTTACGTTTGGCATGAGTTTTTTCACACCAATTCCTGTTCCATTGCATACTTATTGTGGATCAATATTTCGCAATAGTACTATTGTTGATTCAATATTAAGTATTCAATTATGTGTTGACAATCCTTACGATTTCAAAGAATTCAAGAATTCAGTTTGATAAAACACAGTCTACTCACTATCTGCAACTATCTCGAGAAACACATAATACGGTTCTGGACTGCATAAAGATACTTAATGCATGAATTGTCTAGATTTTGGCCTTCATGATGTATCTACAATGTTATTTTATATCGTTTTGCTTTTTCCATGGCCTCTTGAAAGTCGATGTTGAATACAACAAACAATAATAAAGAACACTTGACTGTAGAAGATTGCATTTAACATTATCTATACTAATAATAAATCTGTAGCCGAAATTTTTCTGGTAATTTCCGATTTTCCAAAAATAATTGGTCCTAACATATATAATTAACCACCCTGAAACCGAAAATCGCTTTTTTGACATTTTTGTTTGTATGTCTGTCTGTCTGTCTGTCTGTAAGTTTGTTACCTTTTCACGCGAAAATGGCTGAACGGATTTCGTTGAAAATTTGAATATAAATTAAGTTCGTTATAACTTAGATTTTAGGCTATATGGCATTCAAAATACATTATTTAAAAGGGGGGTTATAAGGGGGCCTGAATTAAATAAATCGAAATATCTCGCTTATTATTGATTTTTGTGAAAAATGTTACATGACAGAAGTTTCTTTAAAAATAATTTGAGATACGTTTTATTCCTTGAAAAATTTTGATAGAACTGATATTTAATGAGATAAATGAGTTTCAAAATTAAAATAAGTGCCATCTAAGGCCCTGTAATGAATTAAAAAACAAATGACTTCGTCTATAAGGGGCCTTGTTCAGCAACAATCGAAAGCTATGAAAGATAGTCTACAGAGAATGTTTCTGTGTTTGTATGAAGTAATATCGGAAGCTAAATTAACCGATTTGTATAATTAATTATTATTTCACCATTGGAAAGTGTAGTTTCTCTAGATGGACATAATGCTATAATGTTATTACAGTATATAATTTATGTTATTTGAAGGGTTCAGAACCATAGTGGGCCAAGCGCCATTTACTGAATACGTAGAAAACAAGGGTTAAAATTAAGTTATTACCATAATTCAATGCAAACCTATAACAAGTGAAATAAAATATACACATTAAATGTAAATGATGTCAATCTTCATTAAACTATGGTTGCATGTATTAAAAATTAAGAATCATGTTAAAGGAATTGTCATTGCACCAAATGAGTGTCTCTGGACCAAAATGATTGCATTTTAATTATTTGGATGAAATTTAAATTAAGTAACATATTAAACGATTTATCCTTCTATCAAACACGAATGTTCCCTGGATCAAATGTCCTATTTTAATTATGTAATTACTTTATATTTATTTCTAACTGGTGCAGCGGAACGCACGGGTACGGGTAGTACATTAATATTTGACCGTATATGTTTTTATGTTTTTATCTTTTCAATTAATTTAACGTCTATTTGTCCGATTTTAATGTAGCCTATGTTCTTCTCCTGCTTATGAAGGTTAAATGTGCAAACTTTGACACAAATCGGTCAAAACATGTAGATTTGTATAGAGAACATACACAGACACATACATACATACCCACATTCACTTTTATATATTAGATGCGTACAATTTTATGAAAATCTTTCCGTGAGAAATAATTATTATTGTTGTGCTATTAATTTACTTCATATATTATGCGATTTCTCAGAAGATAGATTGAATATTTTAGAGCTGCCAAAGAAACAGTCTTGGCCAGAGAGTATTCAAGATTGAACTCTTTGCAGAAGTTAATAATTTCTTTTTGTAATCGTGCCTCTAGCACCCACTAATAATCAAATAATTTCAATAGTTTATAACATAATTATATATTTAAATAATAAGGAATAGTTGGGCCATAAATTTGACTCTTCTCATTGTTGACATCTTCCAGTTGAGTTGTATTCTATTACATAGCCTGTTGCGTCGTTGTTAAAGACTAATATAGACTATCAACTCGCCGACCGCTTCCTGGATTTCTTCATAAGGCGGTATATCCCTTGTCGCGAAGAGCTTGAGCGATTGCGGGCCTGATTTTGTGATGCCTCGCATTGCGTAATGTCTCACCATGCGGGCAAGATCCAAGAACGTGGGCAAGAGTTTCTATCTCGTTGAAGCAGTAGCGACAACGGTTACTGTCCATGGATCTGCCCGGAACAGCGCGTACAGTTGCAGTTGTATATGTAATTACATTTTTACAAACTTACATAAAACATTTATAAGTGTATTGTCATCATTTGAGCCGTTGAGAGCAGAAGTGGTGTAAGTCAAAAATGGGTAATGAGGGTTAAAGTAAACATTCTGTAAAATACAGCGCAAAGCAGCAATTAATATTGAATTTATTTAAACTATTAGTAATCAGTGGATTGCACTAAGGACATATTAATTGCTACTTTGCGCTTTATTTTACAGAATTTTTACTTTAAATCTCATTACCCAACATTTGACTTACACCACTTCTGCTCTGAACGGCTCATTTATAGTATTATTTTTCTACTTATAAAAATCGCCATTTCAAAGTGATATGAATGTTAAAATATTTTAAAGCAGGCGTCGCCAACCTATGGCACGCGTGCCAAGAGTGGCACGTGGAACCATTTTCAATGGAACGCTGAGTGAATTGTAATACAATAATTATGATCTCATAAAAAATACAATTTTAATTTAAAAAACACACTGAATTTTTTTCTGTATTTGGATTACTTAAAAATATAAGTTGTTGAACAATGGAGAAAAGATGAGAAGTCTGATGCAAACCGACTGAGTGTGAAGCAACAGTGTTTGTCCTTGACGGAGTTCTATTTTCGTCCTATCCTTCCCTTTCTTCCAACCACTAGAGCTCTATATAGACAGAGTACCGCAACTGTCTTCCCTACTGCTTGCCGACAATGCGGCGCTCTGATTGGTTCACGTGACCTCACGCGCTTCTCTGGACCCAAAGCCCGCTAGTAGTAGCATAAGAAAAGTATTGAATTCAGTTAAATATCAATTTTCTTCTAAGTTTAATGGCAGTAAAATGCCACAATGTTGTGCATATGGATGTTACACAAGGCAAGAGAAAGGTGTACATCTTTATCGGATACCTCAAGAGCAGAGAGATAAGGAAAGAAGAAAAATTTTGCGTGGCAAGGATAAACCGCGTGTCCATTTAGAAAGTAAATTATCATACTAAGTACGGATTATATAAGACAAAGGTAGCATAAAATGGACAAGCTTACCTTGGAGCTCTGTACTGCTGTATACTAATATTTCTATAATTTCAGTAATTGGATGCACAGCTATGAAAATAATACTTTATAATTTCTGTCATGGAGGAAGTTGCTGTTACTTCGTCTGACAAATTTCTCTGAAGTTGGGGAAAATTGAACAAAGTTGAATTCTCTGTCTGGTGCAACATCCAGGTGATGACGGTATTCTGATTTTTTTCTTTGTCACCTTTATTGTTTTTATTAGCCGTAAGTTTATTATGCTAGAAACTGTAGCCACACGGTCTTTCATACACACGTTACACAGATTTTTAACACAAACACATGGATGAATATTAATAACTAATAATTACATTTTTTGTCATTAAACCCTATGCGCTTTTCCCTACAAAAGGATCCACTTCCACTGTTCGAAAAACGCACTAACTTAACACAAAGTAATGTAGAACAGTCGAGAGTGACTATCAGACTGAAGCGCTCAGACAAAAAAAAAAAAACTGACGTTTAAAGTCAAAGTAGTACTGGAGAAGAATTTTAGAAAGCTGAAGGACAAAAAAAAATCTTTATTTTGAAAGGAAAATTGACACATGTAAGATTCTTGAAAATAGGCCTAAAATCTTTGTTACACGTGCACTTAGAATTGGGAGAGAAATAAAACCATAAAAACGAGACATGACGGTCTCACAAGTTCAATGAAAAGAAGGAAAAACGGCAGACCTTGCCCTTCAACATTTCTGAAAAGTAGAGACTTTCATTCTATATATAAAAAAAATGAGTTACCCATTTTTAAAGTTATTGTTTTCGTAACCCGGTAAGTGGGTTGGATGACACTTTCAATGTTTCGTTTTAGAAATTCGTGGCTGTTTGAGGATCACTAGAAGAAAAAACATTACTTGAGCTCTAAAAATCTGTTTCCTTTTAACATCTCCCTTTAGTTACTGCTTACAGAAGGTCAATATTTTTCTTCCCCTTTTATGACTCTGCCTTTCCGAATACTGTATTCAACAAAACTCTTCCCCTTTTACGATCATGTATTCTACGTAGCGAAGAGGAGATTTTCAATGTAAAGATACAACACATTATTGGCCAGTATAACTAAAAACTATCCTCTAAATAAGTCTCCGAACATATTACAGATATTCCTAAATGAAATGAAACAAAATATTATTTTGTTATTAATTAAAAGGGCATGATAAATCGAGGAGTAGTGCAAAGTGTGGTATTAGAAGTGTTGGAATGAGAGAGACAGTTCGAACTTTGAAATAATTTAGGTCCCATTACAAAGATTACAATGTTAAAATTGACAATATGGATGGAAGAACTCCCTAAGTCAGGTTACGTACTTATTTCAGATAATTACTGCAGAATATGATTCTCTGGTGCCTGTAGAATGTAACAATAGTTCGAACTAAGTCATAAACCTTGATATTACACTATTTTATTAAAAACAAGCATCTGAAACTGGAATAATGACGTAACTCAAGAAAATGAGAAACCATAGACCTAATAGTAAAATTAGGTACTAAACCATCTTTCACTATTGCTACTTCTCGTCACTGAAATTTTCTGCCACCTGAAGCCAAGAGCTGCCGAACTTTATTTTCTTTTAAATGGAAATTAGAAAAATATCTTATGATGAGTTGCCAGACCTAACGCGTTGCAAATATTTAATGCAATGTATTCCACTGTATTTACTTTTATTTTTTGTACCTTATTTTTATTGTTTAATCGTGTAAATCGTGTTTATTTATCACTTAACACCAATATGTATTCCACTGTGTTGTTTTATATTATTTATTATTATTAGTCTATTTTTTGTTGTGAACATTTTATTCAATAGTCGGTTTCTGCTTTAATTATGTGAATCTTACTTAGGCCTACTTGTAATCTGATACTAATATGTATTCCAATGTGTTTATTTTTATTTCTACTGTGTACATTTTTTATTGAATTATCGGCTTCTGTTTTTGTGTGATTATTATTTGATTCTAACAACATTAATATGTATTCCACTATGTTTATTTTTATTTTATGAGTAAATTTTTATGTAACTACCTATTTTGATTTCATTGTGTACATAAATCGTATCAGTATGTAATTACTTAATTCCGATCCAGTTGTTGTTCAACTATGTAAGCAAGTTTCAATCCTGGTTGAGTGTAAGAGAAGGCCTTACGGCCTTAACTCTGCCAGGTTAAATAAAGCCATTATTATTATTATTATTATTATTATTATTATTATTATTATTAAACCGTTAATAATTGAGTAAAGTGTAATTTCACCTACGAACTATTGTAAAGATTCATTTATGAAAGTATGAGAATTTTAACTAACTTTTTTATTGGTGCATTTTTTTACTAATTTTCTCATAACTGCATTTTTAGCTACGCACTTCTTCCATCAATCTCGACAATAAATGCTAGCCTTACAAACATATTTCAGGCAACGCATTTTACTGAGAGTGACCGAAAATGGTCATGATTATAATAATTTTATATTCGAGTATTTGCTTCAAATAATTTTATTTCAATGTCATAATTTATTTATCTATAAGTTTGTGTTTGCTTTAAAAACAAATGTACTAAAATTACTAAAATATTGAGCTTTTATTGGAGAATATTGTAAACAAATATGAAAATGAAGAGTTCCAATGAAACTGAATAGGCCAGTCACCTATTTCATGTATTCTGTTCGATATTGTATGTAAGTAACTGCCATCAAACTACATAATATACTTCTTAAAATTCTACTTGTAAAACAAGAGTGTTATGGTCTGCCAGAGTTTCCTAGTTCAAAACATATCATGGAATAATACTTGCAGTACGCCTACATTATATATTTGCTCTCCCTTCTTGCCAGAGCTGATGCACGAATAACATGTATTTGCAACGCTTCTAATTGAGATATTACATTTAAAAGTTCATAGTGTCATGCGTGAGACATTTAGCTACATGTCAGTATATTTACAATTATTATCAGTGCTCTAGAATGGAATTTACAGCATAAAAACTGAGAGAGCGCGTCAATTTCCCTATTCCAGCAATGTTAACAGAGCGAGCGCTTGGGTCCACCGTCGACCTTCGCGGTACTCTGTCTATATAGAGCTCTACCAACCACCACTCACCAGCGCCACCTCTAGAGTTCTCTGAGCTAACTGTGAGCTGTCGCATGTTCAAGCCAGTACGACCTGTGGAACGTTACACAAAGTTTGATATTGTCATTAAGTAATACGGTGCCGTTAAAATGACTCGAAAAAGACAAAAACTTGGAATACGCTCGTTTCAAGACTTCTGGACAAACGAACTTGGATTCATACAACAAAATGATCTTGCTGTTTGTGCCTTATGTTTTATTGTGAATCTGTCATGTGCCATACGTCAAGTGTACAAAGACACTATCAAACCATGTTTAAAAACTCTGAAGAGGAAATATTATGGCTACAAAAAACAAACTACTATTTTCAGTAAAGTAATTGCAACCAAAAATAAAACTACCGAATGTAGTTACAAAATAGCTCAGTGTATGGCTTCAAAGGTCAACCATACACAAATGGAGAATGCTTCAAGGAAACTTATTTGAGTAATGCTGAAATTCTGTTGAGTGATTTGCCAAATAAACAATATTGTCTCTGATTCGAGAAATACCTACTTCTGCGAGATCAATTTAGAAACGCATACCTCATATGTCTGAAAATGTGACAGTAAAAAAGACAATCACGTTGCAACAATCTTTTGTATTTACTGTCGCTTTTGACGAAAGCGTCGATCTGAATGACGTGGCGCTTCTAGAAATATTTGTGAGATATTGTGACAACGATCGTATTTATGAAAAACCAAGAAAGAGGACATTAAAACTACATGTATAAGCTATTTCTAAAATAAACAAATCAACATTGAAAAAATATTCTGTGTTACTACTGATGCCGACTCTGCAGTAGTCTGAAAAACAAAAGATTTGTTAAGGTTTTTGAGGATCATATGGACATCAAATATTGAGCTTTATTGGCACACTGAGTAGTTTGGAAGCGTTACTTCAACACAGCACTACAAGAAGGTTTGCGATGCCTGTTTTTAGACTGTCATACACTTTGCCGTGAAATATGTGTTACGAGAAGGAATGCTAATTCTATAGCTAAGAAGCCTCTTTTCTAAGAATAGTGAATAGCTGGCCTTTGTTTCGAGACTATTGGTGCTCGTTGGACTGTGAGAAATTCACAACGTGAAGTAGAAATAATATTTTATTTAATAGAAACATTTCTTAGAAACATGGGGTTTGGACATCTCTGCGTCTTGTGCAGGAAGCAAAATTAAAAAGATAATATTTCATATCGACTTATATTTTAATTCATGTGTATTTTTTCCGGGTAAATTGTCGTAAATATTAAACATGAACGAAATCACCTCAAGAGTTTTAGAGAAATTGCTGTACATAGATTGACGATGAAACAGAAGGGCGACTTCTCCAAAATTACATTTTTGGCATTAGGAATAATGTGAACAATTTTTTCCGCGAAAATATCTGAATCGATATTCTTTAGTATCACAGTATTTCCTCAAAGGAGAATTTGAAAGCATAGGAGTGTACCTCGCTGCGTTCATTGCGCCTGAAAAATGTACAGAGCGACATATTTCCTTCATTTTCTTTTGCACCATCTTCAGTCATTGTCTTATGATAAATAAGTAAGTGGATACGAAGGTAGATGAGTGTGTAGATTAGTTAAGTAGGGAGGCGTAGATAGATCAGAAAGTATGTAGGTGGGTAGGTAGATAAATAAATAGATAGGTAGTTGAGATGGATAAATAAACAGATTTGATAGAAAGATAAAATAGGTGGATAAGTATATTTGATAGATGGATCAAATAGGTAATAAAAGATTTTATAAATAGGTGAAATAGGTTGGTATATAGATTTGATAGGTAGATCAAATATGTAGATATTATGTAGATTAGGTAAGTAGAACAAACAGGTGGATATTTAGATTAGGTAGATAGATCAGATGCGTAGAGTACATAAATATATTCGATACGTAGATCAAATAGGTAGACAAGTATATTTTATTGGTAGATAAGGTAAATTTTATATGGTTAAATAGGTAGGTACATACAGGGTAGATGAATTGGAAAGCTATGTATGAAGGTGGATAGGTAGATAAATAGATTAGATAGGTATTAAGTAGATTAGATATGGAGGGCTTGGGGCAAAAAAGTGACAAGCCACAATCAAATTTTACAGGAAAACAGCCAGTAAGTCTTAAAGATAAGAATTGTTTTCCTGTAAAATTTGAGTGTGGCTTGTCACTATGTTGTCCCAAGCCCTTCACATGTAGTAAGGAAATGGGTGGTTTAGATGCGTAAATAGGTACGTAAGTAAGGTAAGGAAGTTAGATATGTTAGACGGAGGGATGGATGAAAATCTAGGTCGATAAGTAAGAAGATACTTACGTAAGCACGTAGATATTTAGGTATGTTGGTACTACGTTGGCGCGTAAGTACGTGTGTGGAGTAGATACGTGCGTAGTAGGTCGGACCTTAGCCATTAGGTGAAATTTTATTTTTCGTAAAAATTTAAATACATCCTCTAGAACTGTTACATATATTGAGAAAATAATTCCCTGAAATCTGCAAGGGATTGAGTAATAAGACGTGACGCATTTGAACTAAAGTTTTAACCATTTTGTTAAATTTCTATGTTCAACTGCAAGGCAAGTATTTATGATTGTTTTTGTGTTATCCTCCACCATTAATGGTTTTATTTTTCTTGAAAGTCTTTAGATAACAGTGATTTCTTCACATTTGGATAGCGGCGCCGATATTCTACACTATTTGCAGAATGAACTGTTTTTTTCTTCTTTCGTTATTGTAGTTTGTCATCAGTTTCACTCCCCGTTCTGCTGCATCGTTTATAACTTTAAGACATTTTGCGATATGCAGTCTTTTTTGGAAATTATCGTTCTTTCCCATTCTGATGGACGTGTTTCCAAAAGTCATCATACTTATTGAAAACCTTTAAAAAAACTCCTTGAATCTCAGCAAATGAAGTTTTCAATGCCTTTCCCAAATATTGATCTAAGAACTTTGATTTAACTGATAACATTTTTATATTTCTCTCTATACTCTTCACATTTCAGAGCTTCTACAATCATTATTTTAGTTTCAACTGAAAGATTGGTATCAAAGAATCCCAGTGCCTTTATTTTTGGTGCAAGGTAGCCTACCATAGAAGGTTATAAATTTCTGCAAAGTAATTTTGCCAATATGTTTATTAATTTCGCTACAAGAACGAAAATAACAAAGAAATTGTTAAGTCCTGAAGAGGAGATTATGTTGGAATAGATGAACGAATCCACGCCTTCACACAATGCACACAAGAATTATGCGCGTCTGATTCTCTTTCATTCGCCGGAGGAACGAGGAAACTGACGCCAGAGAACATTTTTGATGCAGTAAATTGCTTTAGTCATTCACCTTGCTTGATAAAGAGATTCTGGAATTCTGAACAATATTGCTCGTGGGGGCGTTTCTCCAAGAAACATTTTCATATGTTTCAGCACATCTTGATAGTTCTCGAGAGAAAATTATTCTTTAAGATTTGTTAGGGCAAAGTGAATCAGTTCATCACTGGTCGGCAATCTTTCTTTGATGTATGCACCTAAAAATACCCGGAAAAATTCCACTTTATTTATTTTAGATCAATATGCCTGGAATTTCTTGAAAATTAGAATAATAGGCTCAGAAAACTTGGCGACTATAGGATCGAACACTTACAATTAGTTGAAAACAGTCTCGCAGATATGATGCCTACATGGTAACTAGAGAATATATTATCTTCCTAATATCTATTCAAGTAACACACAAGTTCATCGAAAAGGACCTAGGTTTGGCGTATTTTAACCCTTTTAGTCCCTTGTGAAGCAATGGGGTCATCTGCTATACTTAAGTCGCTAGGTTAAGGGGCATTGCTTGAACAAGGTTATCCACCTGGCTTCTATGGATGGAAAAGACTCATTGTGTGTTGTTTCTTCTGCAAATAAATATCACTTTATGTCAAATATTTACTATTATTCAGTTATTTTAAGTAGCTTGTGAATAAATTAGAAGTTCGTCTCATTGTGATATAAAACTAATTCTGGTAACATTCACTATATGCAACATGAAGTTTAGTGTACCTTCACAGTTTTTATTATTAGTTACTTCAGTTGAACTATGAAAGTAATTAATTAAACATCACCGCCATTAATAATAAAATAGTATGAAGTATAAGGAGCACTCAAAAAGAAACGAGCCGGAGGTCTAGGAACAGAAACCAGTACCTGTATGTCAGAAGCATTGGCTCTGGCTGCTGAGGCACTTGTCCCTCTGCGACAAAAGGCGGTGAATGGCTGTCTCGTAAAATTCCCGGGGCTGCGTTGTAAACCAGTTCCGCAAGTATTGCTTGACGTCGTCGTCCGAGGTGAATCGTTTTCCACTCAGAGCCTTTTTTAGAGGACCAAAAATGGCGTAATCGCAGGGAGAGAGGTGTGGACTGTATGGAGGATGACCGAGAACCTCTCACTTGAATTTCTGCAATAATGCCGTGATTGTGTTGGCCGTATGAGGCCTTGCATTGTCTTTTGCCATTAGAGCTTTTTTAGGGAACCAAAAATGGCATAATCGCAGGGAGAAAGGTGTGGACTGTATGAAGGGTGACCGAGAACCTCCCACTTGAATTTCTGCAAGAGTGCCTTGATTGTGTTGGCCGTATGACGCCTTGCATTGTCTTTTGCCATTAGAGCCTTTTTTAGGGGACCAAAAATGGCGTAATCGCAGGTAGAGAGGTCTGGACTGTATGGAGGATGACCGAGAATCTCCCACTTGAATTTGTGCAATAGTGCCTTGATTTTCTTGGCCGTATGAGACCTTGTATTGTCTTTTGCCATTAGAGCCTTTTTTAGGGGACCAAAAATGGCGTAATCGCAGGTAGAGAGGTCTGGACTGTATGGAGGATGACCGAGAATCTCCCACTTGAATTTGTGCAATAGTGCCTTGATTTTCTTGGCCGTATGAGACCTTGTATTGTCTTTTGCCATTAGAGCCTTTTTTAGGGGACCAAAAATGGCGTAATCGTAGAGAGTGAAGTCTGGACTGTATGGAGGGTGACCAAAAATCTCCCACTTGAATTTCTGCAATAGTGCCGTGATTGTGTTGGCCGTATGAGACCTTGCATTGTCGTTTGCCCCTTACAGCCTTTTTTAGGAGAACAAAAATGGCGTAATCGCAGTGAGAGAGGTTTGGACTGCATGAAGGGTGACCGAGAACCTCCCACTTAAATTTCTGCAAGAGTGCCGTGAGTATGTTGGCCGTATGAGGCCTTGCATTGTCTTTTGCCATTAGACTCTTTTTAGGGGACCAAAAATGGCGTTATCGCAAGGAGAGAGTTCTGGACTCTATGTAGGGTGACCGAGAACCTCCCACTTGAATTTCTGCAGTAATGCCTTGATTGTGTTGGCCCAATGAGGCGTTGCATTGTCGTTTTTGCCCCTCACAGCCTTTTTTAGGGGACCAGAAATGGCGTAATCGCAGGGAGAGAGGTTTGGACTGTATGAAGGGTGACCGAGAACCTCCCTCTTGAATTTCTGCAAGAGTGCCGTGATTGTGTTCGCCGTATGAGGCCTTGCATTGTCGTGAAGCAGAATGACCCCACAGGTGAGCTTGCCTGGTCGTTTCGATTTGACCGCTTGGCGAAGTGTGATCAAGGTTTGCGAGTAACGCTGGGCATTCACTGTTGTCTTGTGCTGCAGGAAGTCTATCAGAAGGGGCCGTCTTGGTCAAAGAAGAATATCAGCATAACCTTTCCTGCACTTGTGTGGATGGCGTCGGATTTTTTTGGTGGTGGTGACCCTGGATGCTTCCATGGCAGACTCTTTCGTTTCGATTCTGGTTCGAAGTGATGACAACAAGACTCCTGCAGCACGTGACATCAGTGAATGCCCAGCGTTACTCGCAAACCTTGACCACTCTTCGACAAGCGATGAAATTAAAACGACCAGACAAGATCACCCGAGGGGTCATTCTGCTCCACGACAATGCAAGGCTTAATACGGCCAGCAAAATCACGGCTATCATGCAGAAATTCAATTGGGAGGTTCTCGGTCACCCTCCATACAGTCCAGACCTCTCTCTCTGCGATTACTCCATTGTTGTCACTAAAAAAGGCTCTAATGGCAAAAGACAATGGAAGGCTTCATACGGCCAACACAATCACGGCACTATTGCATAAATTCAAGTGGGAGCTTCTCGGTCATCCTCCGTACAGTCCAGGCCTCTTTCCCTGCGACTACGCCATTTTTGGTCCCCTAAAAATGGATGTGAGGGGCAAAAACGACAATGCAAGACCTCATACGGCGAACACAATCAAGGCACTATTGCAGAAATTCAAGTGGGAAGTTCTCGGTCACCCTCCATACAGTCCAGGCCACTCTCCCTGCGATTACGCCATTTTGGTCCCCTAAAAAGTCTCTAATGGCAAAAGACAATACAAGGCCTCATACGGCCAACACAATCAAGGCACTATTGCAGAAATTCAAATGGGAGGTTCTCGGTCACCCTCCATACAGTCCAGACCGCTCTCCCTGCGATTACGCTATTTTGGTCCCCTAATAAAGACTCTAATGGCAAAAAACAATGCGAGGCCTCATACGGCCAAAACAATCACGGCACTATTGCAGACATTCAAGTGGGTGGTTCACGGTCATCCTCCATGCAGTCCAGACCTCACTCCCTGGGATTACGCCATTTTTGGTCCCCTAAAAAAGGCTGTGAGGGGCAAACGACAATGCAAGGCCTCATACGGCCAACACAATCACGGCACTATTGCAGAAATTCAAGTGGGAGGTTCTCGGTCATCCTCCATACAGTCCAGACATCTCTCCCTGCGATTACGCCATTTTTGGTCCCCTAAAAACAACTCTAATGGCAAAAGACAATGCAAGGCCTTATACGGCCAACAAAATCAAGGCACTATTGCAGACATTCAAGTGGGAGGTTCTCGGTCACCCTCCATACAGTCCACACCTCTCTCCCTGCGGTTACGCCATTTTTGGTCCCCTAAAAAAGGCTCTGACGGGCAAACGATTCACCTCGGACGACGACGTCAAGCAATACTTGCGGAACTGGTTTACAACGCAGCCCTGGAAATTTTACGAGACAGCCATTCACCGCCTTTTGTCGCAGAGGGACAAGTGCCTGAACAGCCAGGGCCAATAGTTCTGACATACAGGTACTGGTTTCTGTTCCTAGGCCTCCGGCTCGTTTCTTTTTGAATGCTCCTCATACATCTGACATTGAATTGACAATTTTAATTTTTAAGAAATTGCAGTAAAATTGACTTGCATTGACATTTCGCTGAGCCACTGGTATCATATGGATTCTTTCTGTTGCTGACGCAGAATACTTTTAATTCTTTCTCCATCACTACGCAATCTCTTCCTTACGAAGGATTACTTTTATTTCTTTTTCTATCAATACGTGATCTTTTGCTATCATTGAACCTGGTCTACGATGTTTTCCTTTGGCTTAGAACAAAATTGGCGGTCTTCTTCAATAGCAATCATCAGAAGGGAAACATCGCATGTCCAACATCGCACAGATGATCTAGTTTTTTTCAGAAATACCTGCTCTCGTATTGAAGTTGAAATCTGCGTTTGCACTCTTTCGTATCACTTTCCACTTTTATAGAACACCTCCAATTTTTCAACATTGTGTTGAAACTTCATTGTAGAATTTCCTGCTTTCTCCCAAAATGCTTCTACTTCTTTCATAACCAGATGTGCACTAGAACGTAAGTTCTGTATTACTTTACGCATATTGTAGAACAACACTTTTAAAACTGGCAATTAGAAGGCAATTAATTACACTGGTCAACAATGATTTTGTTAAATAAATAATTTCGGGTGTTTCTTATGTATTGGCATCTGCTGATTTAAAAAATGAAGTCAGAAATTTTCCATCACCCACCTTTTTTTTTAATTTTGAAAATAATTTTGTTTCTGTTTATTAGCATTTCTGGTATATAACAAGCTGGTTAGAAGGCGTATTTTACATTTATATTTCATTGCATTGTATCAACAATTGACTTGTAACGTTTGGTATAGTTGCCTGTGAATTCGCGAATAACAACAATGACATTTCCCTCACAAAACTGTGATTGTAAGGTAAATTTCCCAGGTGAATAAAAGCTTTCTTTAAAGAAAGAAGTTAATCCTGTGCTCTCTTCCGTTATCAATTGAATTGTGATAGAAGTATATAATACCATACCTAATAGTGCATTGTAAGGAGTAGTGTATAAGTGTATAATGTGTAAGAGACATGTCTTGAAAGTGTCTCATTGATAGAAACAACTTCTGTTAAGTGTGTGGTGAACTCACTTTAAAATAGCAGAGGCCAAATTTTACTCCTCTAGTTAGAAGAGCTTATGACTGTTATTTTAACAACAAAATAGACCAGAAGAATACATTGGCCCCGGAAATCTATTGTGCCAAATGTGGAACACTATTAACTTGCTGGTTAAAAAGATCCCGTCATATGCCTTTTGCAGTCCCTATGATATGGCGCGAACCTAAGGATCATTTGACAGTCTGCTACTTCTTCTTGACAAATATATCTGGAATAAGTTCGAAGTCCAGACGCTGTTAAATATCAATCTTTAGTTTCTGCAATTCGGCCGGTGCTTCATGGGTCAGGACTTCCCATACCAACTCCACCAGATGACATAACATTGACAGACGTAATTCAAAGTGTTCCTGATATTCAGAATGAATTACAGAATGATCCAGATTTTGTGGAAGATGATATTATAAATGAACCTCACTTTCTAACACAGGACGATTTAAATGATTTGGTTCAGGATCTTGGTTTAAGTAAAGGCAAGGCAGAATTACTCGCCTCATGATTGGAAAGCTGGAACCTGCTGCAGGTTACACCAAAGTAAGTTTCTTTCGCCAACGCCAAAAGGAATTTGAGCATTTTTTTCTAAAGAGGAGGACCTAGTTTTCTGCAATGAAGTTGAGAATTTGTTCGAGTCACCGGGTATTGAGCATAAACCTGAGGATTGGCTTTTGTTCATAGAATCCTCGAAAACAAGTTTGAAAGGAGCGTTACTACATAATGGAAACAAATATCCATTTAATGCTTTAGCCCATGCAGTTTGTATGAAGGAAAATTACAAGAATATGAAGCTTTTACTATCCACTAACAAATGTGACAATTTTTCTGAGCAAATATGTGGGGATTTGAAGGTAATAGCTATCTTACTTGGGTTACAGCTTGGCTGTACTAAATTTTCCTGCTTCTTGTGCAAGTTGGATAGCAGAGACAAAAGTATTCATTATATAAAAAAAGAACTGGACAAAGAGAGAGTCACTTTAATCCAGGACAAGGTAATGTTCTCCACCAACCACTTGTAATTTCTGAAAAAATCTTATTGCCTTCACTGCATATCAAAGTAGGTTTGATTAAGAATTTTTTGAAAGCAATGGATCGTGATGGCAGTGCATTTCTCTTCCTGAAAAATAAGTTCCCAAGAATCAGTGAAGCTAAGCTAAAATAAGGCATATTTGTTGACCTCAAATGAGGGAACTGATGAAAGATACGCAATTTGAAAACCAGTTAAATATGCAGGAAGCAGCTGCATGGTTATATTTAAAAAATGTTGTCACGATCTTTTTAGGAAACTTCAGGTCTGAGAACTACAGAGAAGTTGTCAGTGAGATGATTGAGAACTACAAGATCATGGAATGTAATATGTCGTAAAAAATACACTTTCTGCATCCCATCTCGATTTCTTTCCTGAAAACCTAGGGGCTGTGAGCAACGAACACGGGGAGCATTTCCACCAGGACATCGTGGAAATGGAAAGGTACTACCAGGGTAAATGATGTCCAAATATGCTGGCAGACTATTGTTGCATCCTGCAGAGAGATGTTTTTCAAGCAAAGTACAGCCGAAAATATGTTTCACATACATTTTAGGTCAATAAATGTAATTTCAGCTAAGATATCGTAATATTATAATGTATACTGCGTGTTCAGTTCAAAGTGTGTCATGACTCGCTGTATGTCGTCATGTGGCTAGCCGATGAGCCTAGAGAATTCAATCTTCCTACACTTCCGCATACGCGTATTACCTATGCGCCAGAGAAGTTGCCTGGCAAGTACGGGGTTCATTCAGAAGAGTATTTACTGATACGTACCGTAACGCCGGTAGTGGCAGGAATGTGAACTGTTTGGAAACACGTACTGAGGTGAGTTTTTTTTTCTTACTGTCGGGATATGTGGAGAGGGTTAAGACGATTATTTACGTACTTATTTGTTGACATTAACTTCGACGGTCAACATGGACACGGAGCATTTGATTTGTGTTGTGGAATGTTGCCGCCGTATGCAACCGATGATAACAAATACCCTGCGTGCGACTTGCCCGCGCAAAACACAGTTCGAAAGAGGTTATGGTAGCACACAGACCGTACAGACCGCCATCTGTTGCTACGACGTTTAAGTTATACCGTACACGTTCTCAAGTTCAGATTGAACGCCTTTATTAACAGGCAACTTCTCTGATATAAAAGCTGAAACTCGCTTCAAATCGCTGACTCACAACAGTGACGTCATGACACACTTTGAAATGAACACCTAGTAGATACGAAAAATGTTTTTCATGTGATTACTCTAAAACCGTGGGTGATGGAAAAGTTCTGTAAGAAGATTTGAAATCAGCACAAAAAAGTCACTTAGAATCGCCCATTGTTTCCCTTTTAACAGACACAAGTTTAAATTTTGTTGACCAGTGTTATTATGCACTTACTATTTGTCTCATCGTATAGTAAGAGAAACAACGAATCAGACTTTCGTGTTCCCATTTTATATTACATTAATAATTATTATTTTCTGTTACACAATTATTATTAAATCGTACTAATTTCCATCACTATCTTAGCAGTATAACAGTGCAACTACGCAATGCTAAATACAAATTTGCCACAGTAGGCTCTCGCCAGAGGGGAGGGGGTTCCCACTCGGAGCTATGCGACATACGTTACTTTCTTCTACGTTTACTAATCTAAATACGTTCTTTCCGGTTAAGTGAACAGGAAATTTCTACTGTTGTTTTTAGAATCCAGATAATTCAATAGTTACAATTCAACCAAATATCCACCACAAGTCATAAACTTAACCTTTTATATAACTATATTCGGAAATGTTGCTCCTCTGTTAATGTTCAGAAAAGATGAGCTACCACTTACCTTTGTTGGATCGACTTCAAATTTCGCACGATTTTTTATTTGTACCGTATGTAAAAACTTTGAGGGGTGTCCTGAAGAAAATTCGGAAGTTCAATATTAAAGGGCAATCCTAATGCGTAGTCAGTCTAAGCTAATTAGGTGGGTGGCTGGGTTGGTAGTTAAGATACTTTTGCTGCGAAACTTTTCTACTGAAGCTGTAAAAGTTGCGACTGGAGGTTGCGAGACAAGGCACTTCTTTTGCAGCCGCAGTTCAGCTGCAGGTTTGCATTTCTGTGTTAGTTCTTCAATGTATTTTTTGGTTCTGTTCACATGAGGATTTCAAATTGTAAAACTCGTGCGACACCTTACTTATGACATTTTTTGTAATTTATAAAACGCAGAGCAAAACATGAAACTAAGATGCTGGGTCAAAGAGAGAATAAAAATAAAGAAAAGTGTGAAGTTACAAACTCCTTCTGGAACTACGATGAAGGGGATTGTTATAAGAACTATTTTCCGAGTAAGTTGTTACAAAAAAATGGGTGTCGTGGGTTTTACGTTAATAAGTATTGACAGATATAAATGAGATGTTTCGTTTGGCACCAAAATTAGAGCGCTAGCACATCGGAGGTATAGGTCTACTGAGCGAAAATTTTCGCGCACGCCCAAAATGGCTGCTAGTCGCCGTGGGCCCACGTCGAGTTCATACTCGCATCGTAGTAGTATACCCGCGTTTATTTCAGTCGTGTTATTAGTCACAAAGTTATAGTGTCGGAATGGATCACCCTGCAACGTTACATCTTTACATCGTAGTTTCCGTCGTAGTGGTAAGGGAGAGTCGGGTAGTATCGGATATCGGGTAATATCGGACAGTGAGTTTCTTTCATCTACCACATGATGATAGTACCTGATTGACATGGTTACATTTCTGTGATGTCGCATAGAGAAACGTAACCATGTCATTCAGGTACTACCATATGGTGGTAGATGAAAAACACGCACTGTCCCATACTACCCGACTCTCCCCTATACCCACGTTAATTTCAGTCGTGTTATTAGTCACAAAGTTATGATGTCGGAATGGATCACCCTGCAAACGTTACATCTTTACATCGTAGTTTCCGTCGTAGTGGTATACCCCCGTTTATTTCAGTCGTGTTATTAGTCACAAAGTTATGGTGTCGAAATGGATCACCCTGCAACGTTACATCTTTACATCGTAGTTTCCGTCGTAGTGGTATACCCCCGTTTATTTCAGTCGTGTTATTAGTCACAAGGTTATGGTCTCAGAATGGATCACCCTGCAACGTTACATCTTTACATCGTAGTTTCCGTCGTAGTGGTATACCCCCGTTTATTTCAGTCGTGTTATTAGTCACAAAGTTATGGTGTCTGAATGGATCACCCTGCAAACGTTACATCTTTACATCGTAGTTTCCGTCGTAGTGGTATACCCCCGTTTATTTCAGTCGTGTTATTAGTCACAAAGTTATGGTGTCGGAATGGATCACCCTGCAAACGTTACATCTTTACATCGTAGTTTCCGTCGTAGTGGTATACCCCCGTTTATTTCAGTCGTGTTATTAGTCACAAAGTTATGATGTCGGAATGGATCACTCTGCAAACGTTACATCTTTACATCGTAGTTTCCGTCGTAGTGGTATACCCCCGTTTATTTCAGTCGTGTTATTAGTCACAAAGTTATGACGTCGGAATGGATCACCCTGCAAACGTTACATCTTTACATCGTAGTTTCCGTCGTAGTGGTATACCCCCGTTTATTTCAGTCTTGTTATTAGTCACAAAGTTATGATGTCGGAATGGATCACCCTGCAAACGTTACATCTTTACATCGTAGTTTCCGTCGTAGTGGTATACTCCCGTTTATTTCAGTCGTGTTATTAGTCAGAAAGTTATGATGTCGGAATGGATCACCCTGCAAACGTTACATCTTTACATCGTAGTTTCCGTCGTAGTGGTATACCCCCGTTTATTTCAGTCGTGTTATTAGTCACAAAGTTATGATGTCGGAATGGATTACCCTGCAAACGTTACATCTTTACATCGTAGTTTCCGTCGTAGTGGTATACCCCCGTTTATTTCAGTCGTGTTATTAGTCACAAAGATATGGTGTCGGAATGGATCACCCTGCAAACGGTACATCTTTACATCGTAGTTTCCGTCGTAGTGGTATACCCCCGTTTATTTCCGTCGTGTTATTAGTCACAAAGTTATGATGTCGGAATGGATCACTCTGCAACGTTACATCTTTACATCGTAGTTTCCGTCGTAGTGGTATACCCCCGTTTATTTCAGTCGTGTTATTAGTTACAAAGTTATGATGTCGGAATGGATCACCCTGCAAACGTTACATCTTTACATCGTAGTTTCCGTCGTAGTGGTATACCCCCGTTTATTTCAGTCGTGTTATTAGTCACAAAGTTATGATGTCGGAATGGATCACCCTGCAAACGTTACATCTTTACATCGTAGTTTCCGTCGTAGTGGTATACCCCCGTTTATTTCAGTCGTGTTATTAGTCACAAAGTTATGATGTCGGAATGGATCACCCTGCAAACGTTATATCTTTACATCGTAGTTTCCGTCGTAGTGGTATACCCCCGTTTATTTCAGTCGTGTTATTAGTCACTAAGTTATGACGTCGGAATGGATCACCCTGCAAACGTTACATCTTTACATCGTAGTTTCCGTCGTAGTGGTATACCCCCGTTTATTTCAGTCGTGTTATTAGTCACAAAGTTATGATGTCGGAATGGATCACCCTACAACGTTACATCTTTACATCGTAGTATCCGTCGTAGTGGTATACTCCCGTTTATTTCAGTTGTGTTATTAGTCAGAAAGTTATGATGTCGGAATGGATCACCCTGCAAACGTTACATCTTTACATCGTAGTTTCCGTCGTAGTGGTATACCCCCGTTTATTTCAGTCGTGTTATTAGTCACAAAGTTATGATGTCGGAATGGATCACCCTGCAAACGTTACATCTTTACATCGTAGTTTCCGTCGTAGTGGTATACCCCCGTTTATTTCAGTCGTGTTATTAGTCACAAAGTTATGGTGTCGGAATGGATCACCCTGCAAACGGTACATCTTTACATCGTAGTTTCCGTCGTAGTGGTATACCCCCGATTATTTCAGTCGTGTTATTAGTCACAAAGTTATGATGTCGGAATGGATCACACTGCAAACGTTACAACTTTACATCGTCGTCTCCGTCCTGGTACCCCATATATCGGTCTGATTTTAAACACGTATACGTTAAACCTGATATAGTAACTACTTCAGTGTTAACCAATAGCACTATTCTCGTAAATATTGTTGGCAACTCTCGTATTTCAAACTATAACAGACGCCTGGATTTAATGTTGCTAATTATGCCAGGTGATGAATACAATGCGTGCAATTCTGCTTTGTGCAACTTTCTCCATTCTCCTGTAACTTCATCTCTCTTAGCCCCATATATTTTCCTAAGAACATGATTCTCACACTCCCGTAAGCTCTGTTCCTCTCTCTAAGTGAGAGTCAAAGTTTCGCAACATAGAGAACAACCGGTAATATAACTGTTTTATAAATTCTAACTTTCAGATTTTTTGAAAGCATACTCAACCGAACAACAACAGGCATTTTCCATATTTATTCTGCCTTTTAATTTCCTTTGTTACTATTGCTCAAAGTTACTTGAATTTTTCCACCTCTTCGAAGGATAAATTTTCAATTTTTATATTTCCATTTCGTATAATATTCTGGTCACGAAACATAATCATATTCCTTGTCTTTTCGGGATTTACTTCCAAACCTATCGCTTTACGTGGTTCAAGTAAAATTTCTGTGTTTTCCCTAATTGTTTGTGGATTTTCTCCTAAAATATTCACTTCATTTGCATAGACAAGAATCTGATGTAACCCATTCAATTCCAAACCCTCTCTGTTATCCTGAACTTTCCCATGGCATATTCTAGAGCAGGCATGTCAAAACCCTGCACAATGTGCAGTCGCACACATTGTGCACTTGTCTGTGTGCAACGTGCAGTTCCTATTCCCCTACCTCAGTGACCGGCATGTTCCGTGCTCTGTGACGTCATACGACGTAGCCGCCTTGCTCTTTGCTCGGCAATCTCTGCATACTGAGCACAGCGTGGAGAGAAGGTTCATCTGAACAGTGGTGTGCGGCGTCTATGCACTGACAGAGCGCGATCCATTCTTCTGAGATAGTATGGGAACAGCACAATTACAATACATTTGTACGAAAACAAAACTGTACAACCTTCATAAATCAATGTAACAAAATATTTTGGTTTGTAATCAAATTTAATGTACTTACAATAACATTAAACTCATAATACAGCCACTTGCAGAAGCGTTTGTTTATATAAATGAAATTCCGAAACTGCTATAAACATACAAGCATATAAATAAATACTTTAAGCAGTACTGAAACACTTTGTCTACTCGGAAACTTGAAAACAGTCCAAGTGTTTTTTAACACACATTTCTCTACATAATATACAGATTAAACTACATAGGCCCTATCTTGGTGAGTAGTATGCAAAGTATACTGTATTTAAACTTTTGAAACACACCATCACTTTGTGTAACTACTGTGCCCAAGCTAAACACTTTGTCGAGATTTTTTTTCTCTTTTTTTCGCGCACTAATTTTGCAATATTTGGAGTCATAATCTGGCTAACACACAAGCGAAGAAATGTTTCAAGTTCAGATCAGACAGGTGGTTTCTATGTTGTGGTTTGCAGATCTTCATACAAGAAAAGAACTGTTCACATACATACGTAGATCCGAATATGCTCAACATCCTAGCAGCAAATCTATGCAATCGAGGGAATCTTGCCTGGGGAAATCTTCTATAAAATGTAGATAGATCCTTTTTGTTTTCAAAGCGGTCTTTCATTTCAATATCATTTTGCAAATCAATGACTTCCAGTTGCAATGATGATGGAACACTGTCAATATTCACTGAAAATGTTGTCGCAAATATGGAAATACCAGATTGAAGATTTGCAAACTCTTGAAATCTGCAATCAAATTCCTGACTCAGTTCTTCTAATATTTGTAAATACTTATTCGTGTCTGTAATTGGGTGACATACTGTAGACAGACTCAACTGCTCGCTCTCCCAAGCTCTTGCGATCTGACTGGCTCTTACGTCACAACTGCAGCATCTGCCGGCAACTGCCCTACCTGGATGGAGTGAATCGGTTTGGAGGGGAACGCGACAGGGCTGTACATTACCTGCAATAGTAGAACAGCTTTGGTTTCAGTAACACAGACCAGTATGGGTGTGCTCATTGAACTATAATTGTGAATGCGTTATGAAAAATAAAGTGAGGAGTCTACAGATATAACGAAGAAGATAAATCACGAATCATATAACGTAACTGTTATGATGTTTTCCTCAGCCCACAGTAATTATTTTCAAATTAAAGGCTTTCATCATATCATGTGGAACTAATAGTGATGTGAGAATTTAAATCAGATTAGTAAAGTTCTCAAAATATGATATTCGCCAACTCTTATTTCTTAATCAGTAATCTCACGGCAAAACAAACATAACAATGATATTGTTTTGGAGTCTGTACTAATACAGCTATCAATGGTTAGACGACTTACAACTTTTATTTGATAAGCTGATAAGTGATGAGAATATTGAGTGAGGAATACATGTGAGGGTCTTGAGGTTGTAAGGGAAGGAAGAAAGCAACTATTTGTAAGGCGGAAAATTTTTCTGGAAAAAAAATATATAATGGCGAATTTTCCATCTCACGTTACTATATTATCTTAATATACTTACGTTAATAAATCTTTAAATCTGACATAAAGAAAATGTCCTCGCTTCACAGCTTGTGAAGTACTCTTTTAATTCAATTCAGTAACGCTCCCAACTTGCTGATACTTGCTCTCAACGTGTTCCAAATAAACTATATATAAATTTAAATTCAAGCTTAATTTATCCAATTTATTAATAATAATGTGAATTTATATTAATATATAGCAAGGAAATGATACCAGTGTAAAAGCCTCACAATGTCCTATTACATGTAATTGGGAGTGAAATATTTTTTCAACATTTGTGCACCAATGGTCCCAATAATGCTTGAGCAACAATGAAAGAGTATTACTTTGAAATAATCAGTATCTACTACGTAAAATGAAATACTGTGTTCGTTTTTTGTTGTTTCGAAATTACTGCAATATTTATATTTTCTTCAAATATTGTATACAAATCATGTAAATAAATTATTCTTTACAAACGACTGCTTTGTGAATTGTAACTGAGTAAGTCTATTGTTTCTTGTGTTACAATTATTATCAAATATAGACAATGACAATAATTGTGTTTTTTCCTTCTGCTAAGTATGTTTATAATAAATGTAAATTTAATTGAACACTAGAAGCGCAGAATAGATTCTTGTACACCCCTCCCGCTAAGAACTGGTAAGAGCAACACGTGAATGACGCAATCTGCACAGACTGGCGTTCCGCGCACATACACTGTACATTCAGTGTCTGATTTCTGACATGCCTGTTCTAGAGCGAAGTTGAAAAGTAAAGGTGATAGTGCATCTTCTTGCTTCAGCTCGCAGTGAGTTAGAAAAGCATCCGACCGAAACCGGTCTATGCGGATTCTGCTGTACGTTTCACTGAGACACATTTTAATTAATCGAACTAGTCTCTTCGGAATACCATTTTCTATAAGAATATTATATAAAACTTCACTCTTAACCCAGTCATCGGCCTTTTTTAAATCTATGAATAACTGATGTACTGTACCCTTATATTCCCATTTTTCTCCATTATCTGTCGAATACAACAAATCTGATCAATAGTCAATCTATTACGCCTAAACCCATACTGATGATCCCCAGTAATTTCATCTGCATACGGAGTTAATCTTCTCAAAAGAATATTGGACAAAATTTTGTACGACGTCAACAAAAGTGATATTCCTCGAAAGTTATTACAGTTAGACTTGTCCCCCTTCTTAAAAATAGGTACAAGTATGGATTGCTTCCATTGTTATGGTACAATTTCCTTTTCCCAAATAGCAAGATAAATTTCGCTAGATAATGCGCATCCAGCCTCTTGTATTAATTCTGCTGAAATTTGATCAATAGCTGGAAACTTGTACTTTTTCAGATTTTCTATCGCAATTTCGACTTCAGAAAATGTGGATTCCGTATAAATGGCTCAGCAGTTTGTATTTGAATTTCGTTCCGATCATTTCTATTTGGCCTCTGTATATTTAGTAGTTGTCCAAAATAGTTTTTCCGTCTGTTTAGGATTGAATGAGAGTCTACAAGCAAGTCCCCATTCTCATCCTTGATCACGTTTACCCTTGCCTGATATCCGTTTTTAAATTCCTTTATACCCTTATATAAATGTCAAATGATTTTATTCCTACTATTTGTTTCTACCTCATTCAGTTTTTCCTTCAAGTAACCCCTCTTTTTATTCCTAAGTGTACGACTTGCATTCCGTCTTTTATTGAAATAATTATCTCTATTCTCCTGAACTGGATCTGTATGAATTTCAATTTTGCCTATTTCCTTCTTCCCACTACCATGAAACAATCTTCATCAAACCACGGTTTCTTTTTCTTGCTTTCGTAATAACCTATGTTCTTCTCGGGTGCAATTTTGATACTATCTCTGATATTTTCCCACACGTTATTAACATCTAACTCTTTCTCAATTTCATTGAAACTTCCTAAAGCTGCACACCTATTTGAAATTTCTACCTGACTATGTTGCTTAGTTTCCTCGTCCTTTAATTTCAGGATATTGAATCTACTAATATTAACTTGTTGCTCTGCTCGCTTGGCTACTGATAGTCTTTCTCTTAATTCTCCAATTACCAAATAATGGTCAGAATTACAGACTGCCCCCCTGAAGGTTCGAATGTCTATTATACTAGCATCCGATACAATTTTAATCTACTTTACAAGTACGCTGAAAACTAATAATTGTACCAGAAACCCTTTGTTTATGGCATTAATCAAGCCCCTTGTCTCTTCAGCACGAATGTTTCTTTCATCAACTATTGTATGGAATTCACTATAATATCAGGCAGTGTTTTCTTAACAGCTTCACAAGCCACTGAATGGCAAATCCATTTGATATCACTTAGAGTTTTTAGTTCTATCACACATTTCCTCATATTACGTTATACGCTTGTAAGACAACAAATATCTGGACGCAAAAATAAAAACCTATAGTATTCTGAATTTTAATAATCAAATGAAACAATATTTCAAAACAGAATGGCATTCACACCTAAAGTAAACTACATTCAAAATATGCATGGTTTCACAATGTGATAAAAATAAATACACTGGCAATAAGCTGCTTGTGTATATGATAATTTAAAGAGTTTTACAAACCATATGGGAATGACATTTTTATTACATATGTAATAATTTTAACTGATGTAAATATGAATGTTCATATGTTAGGACAGCGGTCATCAGCACAGAGCACCCTGGGGCTAGTGTCGCTTACCCGCGGAGAACACACTGCACTATGGTGCATTCGTAAATGCTAGCGGGTATGCTCTCTACTTCTTCCAGCTGCACTACGGGGCACACGGGACAGCTCCGCTTACCTTTTATCCATTTCAGCGAGTGCTGATGACCACTGTGTTAGGGGTTTGCATAAAAGAATACAAGTGTATATACAGTAGGTTTTTAATAGCATAAATAAGTAAATAATATGCGGTTTATGAATCAACATGTAAATAATAATAATAATAATAATAATAATAATAATAATAATAATAATAATAATAATAATAATAATAATAATAATTAGTTTGTGCGATATTTATTTAGCAAGTGAATGTAAAAGCTGAATTCAATAACGTAAACCTAACATGAATGTAATAAAGGAAAATGATATTAAAAATCATGAACTTGACACATGTAATTAATATCAATAGGAACAGTGAAGCTGGGATACTTTTTTTTTTTTTTTTCGAAAAGCCTTTCTTCATAAAGAGAACAAGTTGTTATAACTGTATAGATGGTCAACAAAAAAAATTCATTTCTTTAAAATTTCTCTCACGAAAATATTTCTTCAATGTTATTGAAGACATAATAAAACATGCATAGGTCTGCATCGCTATGCGACAATGTGGAATCTTATACTGACTGAAATAAATACTTGTATGCTTGGTTTTGCTTGCAGGGTGACATACGATAAGTCAGATGCTATAGCAGTAGTCATTAGCACAGTGCACCCTCGGGCTAGCGTCTCTTACCTGCGAATAAGAAATGCACTAGCGTGCATCCGTGGCTACTGGCGGGTATACTTACTCTCTCCTCCTTCTGCACGACGGTGCATATTCTGATACACTCCTTGCCCGTTATCCATTTCAGCGAGTGCTGACGACCATCACACAGGAAGGGAGGGAGCGCTTCACATGTCGTATAGCCAACAGGGGCGAATACAGACACTGAGCTACTCAAGCGATTTTCAGTATTTTTTACATCTCCTTTTGAGGACCTTGTAGTTCAGATAATAAGCCAATATTTTGGTATTTGCTTTTTCATTCCTCCATCCTCCTTTGTACGAAAATAGAATAAAATCTGCAACATGGCAGGTTTTTTAAGGTTCCTTGTAAGGAAAAGAGAATAGATGACTGAACCGACACATAGGCGTAGCTGTGAGGTGTACGAGTGCACACGCTAATAAGATTATCAATAAAAAAATTATCCATTTTCTAAAGTATTCTTACTTGTATATCAGCATAAGCTTGTATTTTGTTATATTCAGAAAAAAAATGTTTTCTCGAATGTTTAACAACCTTTTATTCAATTTTAAAGGCATGTTGGTCCGTTAAGTACAATATCAATTAATGGGTGAGTTTATTTATACAGTCAATACTTAAGAATATTACATGCATTAAATCTTTATGTTACTACATGAGATAACATTTACAAATAATGACAAACGTTTTCACCAATAAATTGGCATCTTCAGGTCAAAGTAAAACATATTGACATGAAATGAACACTTAAGATATTTTAGTTAAAACAGTCGTTAAAAATTATTCCATACATCCATATTCAGCAACACGACCGTCCTATATTGTAGCATTTTTCATCCTTTTGGAACTGTACCTGCAAAACTTGAAGAGGTCATGCTTTCTTTCTTCGCCACATATACTTCTATGTTAATACATCGTCCCCAGTATATCTATGACATCTGGATAACTTTATCTTGCTACTTGTTTTTAATGGCATATTATTCAGATTGCCTATTATACCATTTTAATTTTTTAACTACTGTTTTTAGCTAGAATATCTTAAGTGTTCATTTTATGTCAATATGTTTTACTTTGACCTGAAGATGCCAATTTATTGGTGGAAACGTTTGTCATTATTTGTAAATGTTATCTCATGTAGTAACATAAAATTTAATGTATGTAATATTGTTAAGTATTGACTGTATAAAGCGCACCCATTAATTAACCTCTTATTCGGTAACTATTGCGAGTAGAATCGTGATTTTGTGCATATCAGTAGGCAAACTAATAAAAAATAATTCATCCCTCTGCGTATTTCAATATTGTGCACGGTTTTCGTGTAAATTTAATTTTAAAAACCTCTAAATTAATGTTTCTGCACGCTGCGACTTGGTTGCAACACAACGCCAGAGAACAACGTATCTAGCGAGACATACCGAGTTACAGAGTTCGTTGACCTCTTACATCTGTATCACGAGAAGCGTGTGTTCGCGACGATGTTGTCGGGCTGCTGAAACTTCAAACTTAATTCTCTAATTAACCGTGCATTTAATCACAAAACGTAATATAAGTTTTCATTCATTTCAGTGTTCAGTGTATATGCAGGGTGAAAGTGAAATAAAGTAAAATAACCGTGGAGTTTGAAAGAGATGATAGGTACACGTAAATGAATAGAAAACCTGTATTACGTTTTTTGACTAAGTGAACGATTAATTAGAAAATTAAGTTTGAAGTTTCAGCATTCGGCAACATCGTCGCTAAACACTCTACTCGTTTACAAATGAAAGAGGTCGACGAATTCGGTGAGTCTCCGTACGTAAGCTGCCAAGAACGTTGCCAAGCGTTCGCTTGGTGCAATGGTTTGAATTTACTTAGGGGTTTTAAAATTAAATTTACACGAAAACTGTGCACGCTATTGAAATACGTAAGAGGAATAAATTATTCTTTATTATATTTCCTATCGATATGGACAAAATCACGATCCTACTCGCAATAGTTACCGAATAAGAGGTTAATAACATTTGAAAAAAAAAAAAAAATTTTTTTCTGAATAAACTATACGAACTTTCCACCAATATGATATTATAGTTTTTTTTTGTTACATACAACATGAGCTATTCGCTCTGAAAATCTGCAAGGCTATTTCACTTCCATCCTGTGTGTGTGTGTGTGCGCGCGTGCGTGCGTGCGTGCGTGTGTAATACCGCGCTCTTTCAGAGCAATAGCTCTTCCTGATCATAAATCGCTCATTTTCATACATGAACAGCCATCTTAAATTTAAGATGACTATGATATATGCCATGTGGAAGAACTGATGTAAGTTATATGGGAACATTGTAGTCGGGGCGAGTTGAATGACCTTTGGCATACCCATATGAAAAGTTCTGGTTATGCCTATGATTAACTTACTTACAAATGTCTTGTAAGGAACCCGCAGGTTCATTACTGCCCTCACATAAGCCCGCTATCGGTCCCTATCCTGTGCAAGATTAATCCAGTCTTTATCATCATATCCCACCTTCCTCAAATTAATTTTAATATTATCCTCCCATCTACGTCTCGGCCTCCCCAGTCCCATTCCGAGGCTTATTGCATGGATTCGTAACTAGCTGTTTTTTATGGTGATGGGTTGTTAAGCCTTCGCCCAACTCCCAAGCTGGAGAACCTATGATTAACATGAAAGCAAGTAGAAAAAATTTGCAAAATAAATTGTTGCAATTTCAACATTCTTGCACGCATCCACCATTCGCCAGAATAAATAAATAAATAAATAAATAAATAAATAAATAAATAAATAAATAAATAAATACTACTACTACTACCACTACCACCACCACCACCACCATCACCATCATCACCACCACCACCACCACCACCACCACCACCACCACTACCAAATTTAGTCGGTGGTTGGCACAATGACTATAAATTGCTTTAGGTACATCTTTTCGTAAAAGGGCTTGCACACCATTAACGAAACCTTTCATGACATTAGCTCCATCATAAGTTAGATGTATATAGTTTTGAATGTTTATGCCATATTTAGGCTATTTAAAGTTTCCTTCACATAAGCCTGCAGTGATATGAAATCTTGAGATGCAGCAAGGTGAAATCCCAGAAATCTCTAGAATATTTTACCACTCAAATAGAATTGGACCACCATAGATTAATTGAAGAGCTCAGGGCCAAAGGTGACTAACCCACAATTAAAAAATGAGTAAATAAGAGTTGATATTAAGAGGATCCTTACAAAAATGATTTGTTTCACAATTTATTTTAAATGGTCTACATTGAATATACACAAAACAATATCATGAATCTGTAACAACATGTATAGTTTTGAAAAAAGGGCTTAATAATGAACAATACAAAATTGTGGGTTGATCGCCTTTGGCCAGTTTTGCTTATAATCTTAAGACTCGTCGACAATGATAGCATAATAGGCTCTCCAAACTTTTTGCGACCCACTTTTGAGCTAAACTTCAGTTTGCGCAACCCCTCCATTACCGTGTCGGTTCTTGACTCTATTCCAAAAATACAAATCCCTGTAAAATCTTAAATAATTATAATTTTACTCAAATTTTACGCGAAGTACGATTAAAAATAAACCAGCTTTTTTAATATTTTCCGAAAAAATCTTAAAACAATTACGACAGTCACAGATGGATACTGAATTCTTTTCATTAAACTGGCTGAATTAAAAAAAACTTAAAAATTCATTGAACTGTATACCTACTGATGGAATGTTTAAACTAGAGCGTTGACCAGTTTTACATCAAAAGAGTAACTCGAGATTGCAAAAGGAGCTCTTAAATTTTTGATAACATTTACAACCTCTTATTCTAGCAAATTCAGTTTCTCTTCTATGATTTTCATAAAAATGAGCGAGAAATCTTGAATTTCAAAATGATATCACTGTATGTGTATCGAATATTTAGTCCAGATTTGAGAGGCTACGTTCAGAAAAAACAGGCACACTTATCACATTAATTATTTTTTTATCTATATTGACATTTTGATCAGATATCTTACAAGTAATCAGACTTTTATTAATGCATTTTTCAGTCTATAACTTATCTTGCATAAAATTCGACTGAAAGCATAGTTAACCATTTAAAATAATAATTATTTGAAGTGTGGAGGACGAACGTTTTCGCCGTTACGGCATCATCAGGTCCTATTTCATTTGTTTATGAACATAAGTTTCTTAACAAAGAATTAAAAATGTGATTATTTATATTACATAATTACATAAATTTACAGCTAAGTCATCCAGTTGCAAGATATATATTTGAATGGCAATGGGTAGATTACTTTAATATATAAGTTTACGTTCTCAAAATATTATATTTTAGTTGGGTAGTTTGACATAACAGGTTATAAAGTTTTACCATTTTTAGCCTGCGTAATGTTATGTATAACATAATTGTTAAATTGGTGACAAACGAAGTAGTAATTCTTTGAATTAAAATTGTGATTAAAATGCAACATAAAATAATCTTTGGTTAGATTAATGTATGTACGTAATTTTTTTAATGAAGCATTTACATAAACATCATTTCATCTTAAAAAATTATGTTAAGGCTTGTTAATATTATTTCCATGCATTAAGGAACATATGTTCCTAACAAATAGTGTATGAAATAGGACCTAATGATGCCGTAACGGCGAAAACGCTCGTCCTCCACATTTATATAAATATTTTAAATGTTTGACTACACTTATAGTCGAGTTTTATGTAAGATGAGTTATAGATTGAAAAATTAATTAATACATTTCTGATTATTTGTAACGTATCGAATCAAAATGTCAATAAAGATATTAGATGCCAGCCAGAGAAAACTCTTGAACTACATAGAATTAATGCCAATATTTGATTCACTAAACAATATCTAAAACACAAAATTACTTTTTACTTTATAACTGTATAAATATTTTTTTTATTTTTATATTCAACATTGTTTATGTTTAAGAAACGTAAAAAATTATATATTACAGTTATATGAACACTAATAAATATAATATAATTATTAAAAACTTAGTAAAAGTCAGACATGTTTCGGAGATGCTTCTCCATCCTCAGTGACTTTACCACGACGGCTGGTTCAGGTGATCGAACCGCGTTGTTGCTTGGCTGTTCTATGCCCTCATACACATAATGTCAGTCGAATGGAGCTGTTGTAATACGTAATACAGGCCCAGCAAGGAGGGGGAATCTTTGCTTCAAGGATCAATGTAAATATTATGTTAGATAGAATACAATGTGTTATCGTTAATAGTAATAATTTATTATTACCAGGAAATCAGAACATGTATTTGTAAATGTACATGAAAAGAAGCGACATAGATACAGTAAATAAATTGTAAGTCACAGAAATAAACTTGTATTTTTTAAATTGAATTATTTTACCACGCTTTATCAACTGCTAGAATTACTGGTATCTAGCATGTGAATGAGATACAGGTGATAATGTCAGCGAAATGAGTCCAGCGTTCAGCGCCGAAAGTTACCCAGCATTTGGTCTTAATGGATTAAGGGAAAACTTGCCTTAAAATAATATGATTAATATTAAAGAAAGAACTTTTATATAACAGCATGTTCTATTAAATATAAATCTAACCCCCGTACGAGTAAAACTCGTGTTCGGTGGGGGGGGGGGCAATTGAGCGTACAGTAGCTTAATATATAATTTCCAAGAAAGGAAGGTAATATTATACTTAAAATGAAAATAACTCCAATATTGTATTTAGTAAGCATTTAATATTAGTAAGAAGCCTGAATGAAAGTTTTCTAGGTAAACTTGATCGTAAAAGAGTAAACTGAGAATAAAATTAATTGAAGTGAAACATCATCAAATCATAAGATAATTAAAATATGTAAGCAAAAAATATGATAGTAATTTAAAGAGCGTATTCTACATATTTCTTTTTTATTTTAAATTTTAATTTAAATGTTAGAGTTTTAAATATACGTAGATGCTTCGAAATGGCTCATTATACATTTTAATCTATAATTAAAACTGCATTCTTTGCCAGCAATTGTGACGCATTTTGTCTCTTCAAAATATATTTCTTTTTGTAAGTATTATTTTTTTCTTTCGTGGAATAAAGTTAATAACGTACGTAGCCTACATTTAAACATACTTTTAATTGAATTTCCCTTTCGATATAGAAATGACTTCACGTTCTCCTTACTCTCCCAGCTTCAATGCTAGTACGTACGAAACCTCCAACCAAACCTTGACAGAGAGCGTAAAGGATAGATCCGATATGGAAAAGTAAACAAGCCCTAGCCTGTTTTCCCCATCTTCGTCCACTACTCCGCCATCAGTTACCATGTATCTCTCCGACTGGGACCCGAACTTCGAATTCTTATTATCACCTGAAAAGCACAGAGGAGATTGAAATCTAATTTGGAATATATTGAATAACACTTTCGAGAATTGTCTATGTACGTATGATTGTCGCAACAATGTGCTGAACTGCAAAAACTTATCAGCACGCATTTGTGATTAGCACGCGTACCGAAGACTAGAAACAAAAATTAAAACGGCAGTCCGCAAAATGCAGTTAATCATCATATCTTCTCGCATTGTTCCTTTAGAAGTGCAAGAATTAGCGTAAAAGATGTTTAACGAAACATTATAAACAAGTTGGTAAAGAATGTAAGACTAAAACATTTAAAACTTATTTTGAAAGTCTGGCAATAAAATTTCAGATGAGCATAAATGTTAGTGAACACCTAAATTTACCAAATTCAATTTATATTACACTCCGTTAACGATGCATAAAAATAAATAAACTTTGAAGGAATCTCTCTTTCTTAAGTTAAAGCTACATTTAATTCATCATCAGTCTATTCATTATTAAACGTTATAATATTAAGATTATATTTTTATTAGTTACTTAAAAGTCGTACTGAAGAGTTTGAGGAAATTTCAGAAGAGGTGTGCCGTTTCTGTATAGTAACATTCGGAAACATTTTGTTCACAATAAAATAACAGAAAATAAAGGTGGGCACAGAAAATACTGCCGTTAAGATAATCCAGAGTAAATAGGAAATGTTCTCCCCAGGTTCCGGTGGGCTTGTTGGCTTCGGCTCAGAATCCGGGCTGATAGTCTTTACGGCAATTGACTCTCTCCTGTGTGACAATGTGTCAGAGATCGTTGTAGACGACTCTGTGTGTTTGTTACACAATTTTATCTTGTCTTCCTCTCTCCACTCCCTCCAGCTGAAGTCTTTATTCCTACACTTGATAGGGCGATAATGACTTTTATCCCAGAAGTGTATCCAACACAGTAGGTCTTCAAACTGGCGTCCACACTTCCATTGGTTGCTGCGTATGTTTAACTCCTCCAGATGAGGAAGCGAAGCTAAGATTTCCAATCCCAACACTTTCAATCTGTTGTTGCTTAGATTGAGGGACTTCAAATTGGGTATTTGTGAGAAAGAAGATGGGGAGATTTCAGATATCATACAATGACTGAGGTCTAGGGATGATATTGAGGGTGGTCCTGACAACAGAGGAGTCTGTGATGTTAATCTGGTGAGAGGGTTGTGGCTGAAAGACACGGATTTGAGCAAAGGATTCTCAGAGAAGATGTCTGCCTTTATCCAATAAAGATAATTGTGGGAGAGATCGAGATACGTAAGGTCTATAAGCCTGACGAATGTGCTTATGTCAATAACCTCAATCTTGCAATAGGCGAGAAGTAGTATCCGCATTGTCTCGTAGCCCCGAAAGGTGGTGTTGTTGAGTTCCCCTAGATCATTGAAAGACATGTTCAGCCTGAAGAATGAAATTCCTTCGCCATTCGGTGGAGGTACTTCCTGTAGTCCTCGCTCCCCGCATTGCGCATCCACTGCCTCATCCTGGATCGAGCACTGGCAGTGGAGTGGGCAAAGCTCACAGAGGTTCACTTCATGCACCAGCAACAACAAGAAGGCGAACTGCTTCACTCTCTTCATCAAGATTTACATTCAGTTCTGAGACGTTACGTTTCCGCTTCTGTAGCGCGTTGTTGTGTTTTCAGTTTTTCTGAGGGAGCGGAAACATCTGAATTCTTCCCGACCTTTCTTCAAAGTTCTGGAAAAAAAATTTAATAGCATATGTTTTATTTCTCAATACGATGTAATAAATATTTATGTTGGTAGTGATGTTGATACATTATTGAATAATAATAATAATAATAATAATAATAATAATAATAATAATAATAATAATAATAATAATCCACTGTTTAAAGCTCCATTAAAAGTAACAAAGTTCTGAATGATAGCTAGATATTAAACATAAGTTTAAAGTTACCAAGATAAACCAGAAAGTGCATAATTACAAATAGAGGTTAGTAGGCCTAGATATGAAGCAACAGATTTGAAATGCTGACTGATGACTACAAGGCAATGACAAGATAAATTACGGTAGTCTAGATAGCCATGGACTGAATAAAGAAAAAAAGAACTACCGATTTAATACTTGAGAATAACGATTATGAATACGTTGGTTATAGTGGCACTCGTGACCATTTACAATAAACTAGACTGGTCGGGAAAAAGAGTAGAAGTTAAAGTATGCAACTTTTCAGTACAATCAATTTAATGGTTCACAATCTTGCTAATGTTACGTACTAGAAAACTGATTTTTACACATTTATTGCATGGAAATGAATACTTTGAATTAAACTAGAGAAACGGTTATGGAATTATATGGAAATAAAGAAAAGTTGACTTATACTGTCTGGACCACAATCTGACAGTGACTTATTCTAAACAGATCCAGCCAGAAGTACTAACTTATGCAACATTTTAATACTCTTGTTACTAGTAACAGTGAAGTAATTAACAACTTTCTTTTCAGCCCATGACCTTATTGCACTAAAACAATAAAAATAAAATTTCTCATCATTAGAAAAAATCTATAAACTGGGGCCTCCGAGAACAATCTTCATTCATTACCTGTCACTTAGTGGTCTCATAATGCTATTTACAATCGCTGAACATAAAACAATAAAAAAATTAGTGATTCGAAATGTCATCACCTGGTTGAATATTAATTTAATTAAACGTGAGAGAAATCATCCTCATTACAATACATATCTCGGGCCCCTGAGGTTTTCAGTGTCATATAGAATTCATGGAACACTAGATTTATCAATGACAGAAGGTTCAAAGATCTTTTTTTTTTCTCTTTTCACACAGGTAAGGTACTCTAATACAACGTCCTGGGTACTAAATCAACTTCTGTCTGACCTCTTCGCAAAGCACAGATGGTCCTGAATGGTTCTACCTCATTTAGAGAAGTTTCGAACAAAATATTTCTTGTGTCCTTAACATAGCGGAACCATTTGATATCATGCCAAAGAAAGGCATTACCACTAGTCACTAGTGCCTTTTTTCTCATCATCATACTAGTCTTTAGTAAATCAGCAAAATCTAAGAAATTTCTATGAAAAAGTTTCACTACCTTAAATTTATTTTTCTTTCTAACTCCACGCATAACTGGTACCAGACACATGGGTGTGCTATTGGAACATCCAGACGTTTCTTTTGCTTCTCTTTTAGACCATGATCCACGGCCCATTCCATATAACTGTGGCCACTAGCCATACATTTATGGTCAATCAATTCAAGATTAGGATTTTTTTCATTGCTATAAGAAACATAATTGACACATGCGAATTTTTATTTTGTCCTTCGCATGCGTCTAAGTAAAGAACTATTCTACTTACTTCAGGTAGCAGTGAAGTAATTTCTTTGTAGACACAAGTCCCAATTTGATTGCCTCCTCGTCCACCTTCAGCTTCATGCTACATGACATACTTTTACGTCTCCACTTCTTGTTTCATATATAGCCAGATTGAATGTCCATAGTTGTCTTTTGTAAAATGCAACAGATGAATTGAGAAAAGGGATTGGTAGACACTGTTGCAAGTCAAAGATGTAGCAGCGTAATGCACTGTCTGTCTTCGTCAACTTCTTATCTTTGTACTTCATAAGATATCCATTATATGCTTCAGCATAGTGCATATTGATCTCCTCTTGAATTTGATTTCTCTCTGTTTCATCCTGCGAAACTTTCAGTTTGTTTGCTAATATGTCATATTTATAGCATGTATCTACTTTTTGGTTCTTTGAATCAAATATGGGTCTTGAAACTGGGTGTTCCTGGTATTTTACACAGTATAGTTTGTACATTTCCTGCAGATTGAGTTGTCGTGGTAAATATTTCCTTGTGATATTTCCACGAGTGTAGTGAGACTCGTATAATAGAAAGGAGTGAATATGATCCTGAACTTCCTTAATTTTCTCTCACAATGCTTGTTAGATGGAGATTCAAGGTCTCACTTGTCATCGCATACTTGGCCTGAAACATTTACGTTTCTGTTTTTAAGTGCAAGGCTTATGAACTCATTTGTCTCATCAAAAGTTTTCTTGAAGTAACCTTTACAAACAGGAATTTTCTGACCATTGACGTTCAAGTGAAATATGTATGTAAATAAACGAATTTTTTTTCTGGATCCTGTATCCTCTTTCTAGATGTTGCAGTAGATTCAGAATCAATCAAACTAAGTAAGCTACGAAGGATATAACAACAAACTGACTTATACTATTAGAGCCAAGGAAGATCTGAAGATTGGTATGGTCATAATAAAAGTTGACTTGTATTCTTTTTCCCAAGCAGGATTTATCTCATTTTATTTATATTAAAACAACCATTCGTGGCCTTGGTTTGACAAGGTTCTAACTAACAAAATTGGCAAAAATGTGCTTTTCATTTGTAATCACTCTTTATAATACTGTCTAGCTTATAAATACATTTCAGCACCATTTGTTGAAAAATGAACGAACTAGCAAAGTGGCAGATTCTATCTGATGACAACTTTGGAAAATATTTATTTTGACAAAGTTCTAACTGCAAACTGCTACTACTCTCTCGCAAATATCCAGGAATTTAATTTGTGTTATGCACAGCTAAGCATGATATCATATTTTATTTGTAATTTTCATGGCATATTGACAAGTATATGAGTAATGTGTTCAGATTATTGATAATTAATTGAAAACAAATATAAGTATACCGGTACTTTTTTCTATAAGAAACAGCTATCAGCATAAAGAAAGTGGGATATCAAAGTTCTGACGATATGTTCCGTGATGACTACCCTCATGATTACATTCCTCCTACTTCATCTGATAATGAAGAAAAAACCCCAAGAACGTAATGACCTAGCTTGAGTCGTAAGATGTGATCTACAATGCTATTTGTGAGTTTTGATAAGCTATTACAAATTAAGACTCTGCATTTATAATTTTACAGTGAATTTCCTTCCAAAGGATATGGTTTCTTTGCCAATAAATTGTCTGCTTACCGTTATATGCCTGAAATAAGGCATAATGAAGGTATAAATTGGAAGGAAACAGAGTGAAGTTGACCACAAAGTTAATTAAAATTGAAAGCGTTTGAAATACATTTTCATCATCTCAGCAATTTTTTTCAATTAGGTGAGGTACACAATGAAGAAAGTTTTGCGAAAATAGGATAGCCAAACAATACGTAAGATGATTTTTATATTCAATCCCTTCGTTTTCCACTCAGCTATTTTGTTCACGTGTTCATAACATTTACACACATTACTTAAAATATACATTACTTAAAATATACATTTTTTATTCGTCAATAATAAATATGATGACTATATTCACTTCCAAGAAACTGCTTCTTAAACCAATATTTTTAATTGTGTAATTATGTGTTTAGTTAAAAAAATATAATACAAACAACATAAAATATATCAATACATTTAAATAATACAAACGACATTGAAATTATAATAGGTGTAATAACAACAAAAAATATATATGTAGCTATTAACTTCAGAAACAACCAACAAAATATACCAAAAAATAAAGTAGGGAAAATAGTGTCTAAACCGCAGTCATGGAATACAATATTCGAAGTAGACATTCTCCACATATAACATCAAGTGAGGCTGGCCTTCCGTGAAAAGTGATATAACAGAGATCTGATTGTTTTCACAAAATATAATTTTAATTTCTGTAATTTGTTGTTGTTGATTAGTCAACTGTCCGAAGACAGGTCTGAACCTCACAAGTGATACAAGAAGTCACCAGTTATGAGGCAACTAGGCCAGGAGAAAATGGGGTAGGGTGGTCAGTTCCATTCCTCCTCCATTACATACTTCGCAGACTAGCTACGTATTATACTAGTCAGACTTCAGATGCATACAAACAATTGTTCTTCCTCTGACATATATCGTCAAGTGAGATGTACTGCCTGATAATAGATGCACATATCAGTCAGAACCTCAATCAGAGGATCTTCTGTAATTTATTTAACGTTAATTGTTATCGAATTATAAATTAAAAGAGAACAATTTTTTTCAGAGTTTAAATGTTTTGTGTAATGAATAAAAATAGTTTGACAAAGTTCCATCAGCACTTAGAACCTTATCTCACCCTGAAAATTCATTATGGAAGGATATAGTTCTAACTGAAAAATTAGATATTCTAAATGAAATTAATAAGTGGTCTAATTAGGCTATGAAAGTATGTAATTATAAGTTCAATGCTTTAAGATACCACAAGTAACATTTCATAAGTATAAGAAACTAAATGTTCATATTACAATAAATTGAAACTTTGAAGCTCTGTATCTCAAAAGTATGGAAAAAGCAGTTGCAACCTTGTCAAACCAAGGCCACGCATTGTGTTTTACATTGAATTATTACATTATTTTGCTTACATTGTTTATAGCAATCGTAGAACATGTCATGGTGTAACATAATATTGACTTATCTTATTTTTGCAATATTTTTACTTATACTCTTTTTCCCGAGCAGTCAAGCATTATCCTTAGGACATATCGTTTCCATTCTAGTAAGAATTGTATTATAAACTAATCAGACATTCACAAGTAGAGGGCTCTTTGGTTATGTAGTTAGTACGACACATCTCTGCTTGAGACCATATAGAACTAACATAAGGCAGAGGCTATACACCTAGATTGACCGATGAGAATCGAATTACACTAATGCTGTTCAAAGTTAATGTGATTGTTCTCCTTCCTACGTTTTGTATCGTCTCTACTTCGTTGTATCAGCAATCAAACAATTACGTCAGACTCGCAGTCTCAACGGGCAGCAATACATTACAATACGAAGTAAATGCACAGTTAATTATTATAAGTAAAAATGGTTTACAATAAAAATAAACATGTTCTAAATTATAAATAAGTAATGTTCAAAGAGTTCAAAATAAAGGGTTCTTACAACGTCAAATGTTCAGTTCTTTTTATTCTAAGAAGCCTTTTGTTCCTATCATTTCAGCTTTGATTCGACTCTTTTTCTGGATCTTCTTATTATAACCTCGAATGTATAGTTGTTCAGAATTACAATTGTTCGCATTGGGAGTAAGTAATTACCATGACAACAAGCATTCGTTAAGCTTAACTAAATTACCGGAAAATTATCAGCACTCGTATTGTAGAAGATAAATTACATACCAAAATGCTGTATTAAGAAGCAGCTGTACATATTTACTAATTATTTGGTCAGTATGGCACATAGCCATCGCTTGAGATAACACAGTTAAAATACAATATAAAGTTTACATGTCCAGCTTCAAAGAAAATTAATTCTCCATCAACTGTTTTTGTAGCTAGAAACTGTGTTGCTTAGATCACATAGAGAACGTATAAAATAATAATAATAATAATAATAATAATAATAATAATAATAATAATAATAATAATAATAATAATAATAATAATAATTTTATTTATAAGCAATTATTAAAATTTCGTACACGATTAATTCATAAATGCTAACAGCTGCGCTAATGACGTTCGAGCAATACAGTATTTCAACATAAACGTAATGGACTGTTAGTTTAAAAAGTATTTTTTTTGTTAAATTTGTAAATATTATAGTACCGGTATTTATAATTATTATACATAATATTTGTTAATGGGAACATTATGAAAATTATAACATTCTATTATGAAAATTATGCATAATTTTCACAAATAATTACAAGCAAAAGATACATACTGTACTATATACTAGGTATATAAAAATCCCATTACCTGTAGTGGTTATTGTAGTAGTGTGATTTCTAGGAACAGTGAAGTTCATTAATAATATCACTAATGAGTTCGTAATCATGTGTCAGGATTTGTGGCCACCCGGAAGTTCAGTTGGTAGAGCAACTGGGTAGGTACAGAGCTGAAATCTGGGTTTCAAACCCATATAGTGGAGGGATTTTTTTGGTTGCCGAACTTCCAGAATCACATCTTGATTCTACTCAGCAAAAAAGCGATGGGAGCAGTGTTGAATTCAGATCTTTTCTTCCGGATAGGATTTATACTAACCGGGTGTGGGGGTTGAGATGGTACCGACAGAACAAATTTCATACCTTACCAAGAACAACAGAGGCAGTTTACACAGAAGTTAACATGGAAAAAATGTAGTCATTTGAAGAATTGAAGCTTTCGATCGTTTATAATTTTTAAATATTACTAAATGTTAATATAGACATCAACATGTAAAACATGGTGAATATGAACAATCCTTTGGTGTAAAATTATTATACAGAGAGGGTGTTCAGTGTTCTTCTTACGTAAACCGCCTAAATTTAGTACAACTATAATTACGCGTCAATTACATTAGATGAATGCGTCTTCCAGTAATGTTTCCAAAGTTCTTAAATATATGTATTAGAGATGAACAAAACTAACTGCCGCTCTCTCGCTGTGTTTGCTGCATTTGTCTTTCGAGTCTCGGCTCGTCATTCTCGTGATCTTCGAGTCTCGCTCGTCATTCTCGAAATAGCATTTGGTCGGCGTTGAAAGACTTCGTAACTTTAAATAACATACATAATTGAAATAAATAACATAAATGTTTAAATAAGACAAAACAGAACAGTATCTTAGTTATCAAAATGTTCTGGTTTTATTATATGATATTATATATGGTTATATAAATATAAAAAAAACAATTCTCAAATAAATTTGCATTTCTAAGAAACATATAACATGACATTAATATCGTTTTACTTGAGATCGCACACTTGATCTTAAACATATGAAAAGAAAATTCCTAGCCTTTTAATAAGGGCCTGGTAATTAAATAAAGACTGGAGAACGGATTATTATACATTGAAAGGTAGAGATGTTTCAAATAGGCTACTTGATTGTTTATACATAGGCTATAATAACAGTTGCCAAAGTAGATAAAAGTTCAGTCAGGTATAAACAACTGTGGCGATTCAAGACTGTTTGACTTCGGGATTTCGGGAGATGATCAATCGAGTCTCGTAAGACTCGGAAGTCTTTACGTCAAGGACGCGACGTAATACAAAATTATCGTGCGGGTTTTCGGCTTTGCGGGCGCTGTTAGTCTCGCTTTCTCAATCGTTGTTCATCTCTAGTGTGTATGTATGTATGTATGTATGTATGTATGTATGTATGTATGTATGTATGTATGTATGTATGTATGTATGTATGTATGTATGTATGTATGTATGTATGTATGTATGTATGTATGTATGTATGTATGTATGTATGTATGTATGTATGTATGTATGTATGTATGTATGTATGTATGTATTTATTTATTTATTGAACACTACAATTGGGTATACACCCGGTGGCAGTGATATATAATGTACAATAATAACATTACAATAAATATTAATAAAATTTCCAATAATTGCAGGAATAAAAATAATAATAAATAAAATAAACGTAAATCTCATTCTAACTATAATTAAATAGATGCAATAAACCTAGGACTGTAAATAAAAACTATGCTATAATAACGTCTACAATAAGCAAAAGTAATTACATATCACCTTAATTAATTACATATAAACTTAATTACATATCATCTTAATTAATTAGATATCAAATTAATAATACAACTTAGATAATTACACTGGACCTTCAATTACATTTTCAATCTAATCTTCTCAACCTCCTCTTAAATGTATTGATTTTGAGAGGACCACCCCGAAAGATCGCCGCAGGTAAGCTGTTTCATTCTTCTATTGTGCGGTTAACAAATGAAAAATTTGCCACGTCCGTTCTTTGTTTTCTGCATTTAAACTTCCTAATATGATCAGCCCTGCCTAAGTATGATGGTATTACTAATCTAGCATTGATGTCGGTCCATGTTTTATGTCCCATTTGTGCCTTAAACAATTCGGTCAGTCTGGTTTTTCGTCGCCTTGATTTGAGAAATTCCCACCCTATGTCTTTTACTATCTCTTCGCCATGTCCCCTTACCATTTTTACTTATTTTTCAGCCCTGTGTTGGACCTTTTCTATTGAATCGATTTGGTTTTGTCTGTACGGATCCCAACCTACTGCTCCATATTCCATAATTGGACGAAGAAGGGTTTTGTACGCTAATTCTTTTGACCTTCGATTAGATTTCTTGAGAATACTCAGAGAGAAATGTAGTGCTTTCCAGGCTTTCCTTGTGGTATTAGTGACTTGTTACTAGTGACTTGACACTGATATTAACACCTCGTCTGTTTTTTCTTTCCTAAAGTTTCAAGGTAAATGTTGGATTCATATCACACAGTTTACAAAATACACCAGCCCCAGTACGGTCGAAATACAACCGATCCTATTTTTTAGTTTCCCATCGTTTTTCATATTTGATTTCAAGTCCAACCGTTTTATTTATTACCAACAGCTCTAGATGAAGGTAACCAGATGGAATTACCAGTTCACAGATTCCACTTTCACTTATAGTCAATTGAGAATTTTTTCATTAAATGTATCGGAGTAGAGCAACAAGTTAATATTACTAAATTCAATATTTTGAAATTAAAGGACGAGGAAGCTAAGCAAAATTATCAGGTCGAAATTTCGAATAGGTTTGCCACTTTAGAAAGTTCCGACGAAGTTGAGAAAGAATTAGATGTTAATAGCGTGTGGGAAAATATCAGAGATAGTATCAAAATTGCAGCTGAGCAGAGCATAGGTTATTATGAAACTAAGAAAAAGAAACCGTGGTTTGATGAAGATTGTTGCATGGTAGTAGAAAGAAGGAAACAGGCAAAATTGAAATTCTTACAGGATCCAGTTGAGGAGAAGAGAGATAATTATTTCAATGAAAGACGGGAAGCAAGTCGTACACTTAGGAATAAAAAGAGAGGTTACTTGAAGGAAAAACTGAATGAGGTAGAAACAAATAGTAAGAATAAAAACATTCGAGATTTATATAAGGGTATAAAGGAATTTAAGAACGGATATCAGCCAAGGGTAAACGTGATCAAGGATGAGAATGGTGACTTGCTTGCAGACTCTCCATCAATCCTAAACAGATGGAAAAACTATTTTGCGCAACTACTAAATGTACATAGGCCAAATAGAAATGATCGGGACGAAATTGAAATACAAACTGCTGAGCCATTTATACCCGAACCCACGCTTTCAGAAGTCGAAATTGCGATAGAAAATCTGAAAAAGTACAAGTCTCCAGGTATCGATCAAATTCCAGCAGAATTAATACAAGAGGGTGGGAGTGCATTATATAGCGAAATTTATAAACTTGTACTTGCTATTTGGGAAAAGGAAATTGTACCAGAACAATGGAAGGAGTCCATAATTGTACCTATTTTTAAAAAGGGGGACAAAACCAACTGTGGTAACTTTCGAGGAATATCACTTTTGTTGACGTCGTACAAAATTTTGTCCAATATTCTTTTGAGAAGATTAACTCCGTACGTAGATGAAATTATTGGGTATCATCAGTGCGGTTTTCGGCGTAATAGATCGACAATTGATCAGATTTTTTGTATTCGACAGATAATGGAGAAAAAATGGGAGTATAAGGGTACAGTACATCAGTTATTCATAGATTTCAAAAAGGCTTATGACTCGGTTAAGAGGGAAGTATTATATGATATTCTTATTGAATTTGGTATTCCCAAGAAACTAGTTCGATTAATTAAAATGTGTCTCAGTGAAACATACAGCAGAGTCCGTATAGGTCAGTTTCTATCTGATGCTTTTCCAATTCACTGCGGGCTAAAGCAAGGAGATGCACTATCACCTTTACTTTTTAACTTCGCGCTAGAATATGCCATTAGGAAAGTTCAGGATAACAGGCAGGGTTTGGAATTGAACGGGTTACATCAGCTTCTTGTCTATGCAGATGACGTGAATATGTTAGGAGAAAATACACAAACGATTAGGGAAAACACGGAAATTTTACTTGAAGCAAGTAGAGCGATCGGTTTGGAAGTGAATCCCGAAAAGACAAAGTATATGATTATGTCTCGTGACCAGAATATTGTACGAAATGGAAATATAAAAATTGGAGATTTATCCTTCGAAGAGGTGGAAAAGTTCAAATATCTTGGAGCAACAGTAACAAATATAAATGACACTCGGGAGGAAATTAAACTCAGAATAAATATGGGAAATGCGTGTTATTATTCGGTTGAGAAGCTCTTATCATCCAGTCTGCTGTCGAAAAATCTGAAAGTTAGAATTTATAAAACAGTTATATTACCGGTTCTTCTGTATGGTTGTGAAACTTGGACTCTCACTCTGAGAGAGGAACATAGATTCAGGGTGTTTGAGAATAAGGTGCTAAGGAAAATATTTGGGGCTAAGCGGGATGAAGTTACAGGAGAATGGAGAAAGTTACACAACACAGAACTGCACGCATTGTATTCTTCACCTGACATAATTAGGAACATTAAATCCAGACGTTTGAGATGGGCAGGGTATGTAGCACGTATGGGCGAATCCAGAAATGCATATAGAGTGTTAGTTGGGAGACCGGAGGGAAAAAGACCTTTAGGGAGGCCGAGACGTAGATGGGAGGATAATATTAAAATGGATTTGAGGGAGGTGGGATATGATGATAGAGACTGGATTAATCTTGCACAGGATAGGGACCGCTGGCGGGCTTATGTGAGGGCGGCAATGAACCTTCGGGTTCCTTAAAAGCCATTTGTAAGTAAGTAAGTAATGTATCGGATGCATTTTCCGTTACTCATCAGTACGCATTTTCTTTTCAGGAAAAGTAAACAATCTGTTGTTTTGCCATCGTACAGAGAAATACTTGTGTATATATATATATATATATATATATATATATATATATATATATATATATATATATATATATGCTATGCTACAACTATTTTAGTGAAGAAAATTATTATATTTGTTAAGCAAAACTAACACTGGAAATTATGTCAATAAAACACAACACATCTCCCTTCTTTAATAGTAACAATCAAGACTGAAAGTTCATACCGTTTGAATTTCAACTATTCGAGATCGACCGGCAGACTTAGCAATGCGAATTGAATCGGCAACTGTGTTTTCTGTAATCTCCTACATTTAAAAAATTGTCTTTCAAAGAAACAACTACCTGAATATCTATATAACGGAATTTATTTTAGTTACTGAAAAGCCATATCAAATTGATATGTAATATTGTGTAAATGATATTTTTTAATTTAAAAAATCTGAGATAGAGTGTTAGTTGAGAGACCGAAGGGAAAAAGACCTTTGGGGAGGCCTAGATGTAGATGGGAGGATAATATTAAAATGGATTTGAGGGAGGTGGGATATGATGATAGAGACTGAATTAATCTTGCACAGGATAGGGACCGATGGCGGGCTTATGTGAGGGCTGCAATGAACCTGCGAGTTCCTTAGGCCTAAAAGTCATTTGTATTGCATATTGAGATCTCGTGGAGGGACATCTGGAATTCGTGGGAGGAGGAATTTCCCCCATGGGCTACCCTCTGAATTCATCACTGGGTGGAAGCGTAATGCTGACAACATTCTGGTGCTAAGGTTATGAGATCATAGAGATCTACCTATATATTCCCTAATATCTCTGCCTGTCATGACTGATATAATGGTAATGTGTTAAAAATTATGTTAAGGAAATTACTTAGTGCACATTATCTTCGAAAAGGATCAGTGATTAATGTTTTCAGAGCGAAAAAACCTTCCCATTTAGCCTATAAACGAACGAAAGAAAAATAAACACTTTTTCAGAAGGTGAAAATAACTTAAATTTACGGAATAAACAAGAAAATATCGAAAAGCTATATTTTTCGATAAAATCGTCTTGTGTATTATTTTATTCAAGAATAACGTTATTCATAGAATATAAATTATTGGATCTGTTCCATGTGCATTACTCCCGAATGAGTTCACAAAAATAGAGACAGACGTCATGTATGTCAAAATATATCTTCTCAATATGATTGTGCAATGAAGCGTATTTTCGTGAAAATCACGAAATTGATTTATGTCGCATAAAATGCTCTGTTTAAAGCAAGTGAACCCATAAGTAAAAAAGCATTTGTAACACATCCCAATATGAGTTTTATGCGTTTCGTAACAACTCAATTTCTGTATCAAGTTGTGAATGTTGTAACTGTCTATACTTCATTTTCTTGAACTATTATTCAAAAGTAATACATAAATAAAATCATTATGAGATAATATGCACCCAAGTAAGAAGCTGTTTAGGTATATGTGAAGTGATCCCCTAAAGGTCATGAAGGTCCACATAATAGCGGGAGGTTAAGACTCCCAGCAGTAAAGTCAGCGCAGTGGATTTTTAGAGAATGTAAACAGTCAGCAAGGTAGTGCTGCTTATGATTAGGTTTTCTCCGGAGCGGTTGTTTTCGAGGTTTCAATCGGAGACCTCTGGTTACCTCCGATTATGCCGCGCAGGTTGTATATGTGCCGTGGCGCAGACATGCACTTTCCGCTGAGCATTCCTTTAATCGGATCAGGTAGTGATTCGAGTCCGCTGACGTCCGCGTATCTTTTAAAATAAGTTCTAATTTGTTGTTGTTTAATCTCTCTTTTATGTTAATTTCTCTCTCTTTCTTCGGCTCTTTTTTTTTGTGTTTCTTAAAGTGCTACGTTAGCTGACAGATTTTTTTTCTAGTTTTGAAATTCATAGTATATGTGGAAAGCCGTATTAGTTTTATGTCATTGATCAAATTCAATCTAACTGCAAAACTAACGCAGAAGTAAAGCTTTTCAGTAGCTAATGTAAACATTTATACTTTAATTCTCCTAGAAACTTCGTTTAATCCCAAACAGGGTTTGTCAATTATTATTCTAATCGGTTTAGTTAACGTAAAATATATTAAGGGAGCTTCAGAATGAAACAAAAGAAACGTGGGCATCAATGGGATAAAGTTTACTGTCCAACATAGCCTAATTTATTCAGATTCTTCACCGGACAGGATTGTAATTATTGTGTTAAAGGCTGTCAGTATTTGAACTGCCTCTTCTAAAACGCGCCACTCTTGCTCTGTAATAAAAATATAAGTGGATATCAACTTAAGAATAATTGTAATTATATTATTACTAGATATTTCTTTAGTTTCAGTCAGAAATATTTTAATCCAAACAGTAAAATATAACTCAAGTTGTCTAAACAGTAAAGTATAACTCAAGTCGTCTTGTAAATATTTCATTTGTTTTTTATTGCCTCGAAAGTTACGTTTTAAAGAAATTTCAAGACTTTTTCATAGACTGTGAGCCTTTGGGAACAATAGCACTAAAACAATTTAAAAAGAAATCGTATCAAATGTTTTGCGTAATTGTTTTCATCAAGTTCGCGATTGTGCGATCGCTTCAAATGGTCTAACAAATTCGAAGTTCCACCACCCTTAGAGTAAATTCGCCCACAAAGTTTACAGTGTGCGACTTTATTATTACCTTCAACTAAATTAAAGAATTTCCATGCGACGGATATCCGATTTGCTGCCATTTTATTCCCCTCACAACTACAGTCAGTCCGTACGCGCTGGTCGTCTTTGAGCTAACTGTCGCTTCGCTCCGAACACCCGCAACCCTCCGTATGTACCCTGTTCCACCTACGGTACTATCGGAGATCACCGGTGGAGAGCTTTATTCTTAATCTCCGATTCCTCCGCGGTAGTAGTCACTCCGATAAGCAGCACTGCAGCAAGGTCAAATGCTCTTGATCTCCCATGTGGTTGGGCGGTAGAAGGAGAGTACAGGCTAAGGTGTATTTACATTCTACAACGCGGGGTGGTAATCAGCGCCACTTTCAACTTCTTTCCCAACCGAGATGGTGTAGTACATTGCGCCATCGACATAATTATGTAAAGTGCAAATAACGTCAAAAAGTGCAACGTATGTAAAGTGCGGCACGCTAACATTTTCCTTCCCACTTTCCCAGACTTAGGACTGGCTACAAAAGTACGTAGGTGTGGTTAAAAAGATTACTCTTAGTAACTTTGTCATTTATAAAATGGTTAAAAAGGTTAAGCTTAGTAACTTCGTTACTTATACAATGAACATTCCTCTGAACTTCATTTATTTTTCATGAGTCGTATGAGAGTTTAGACACAAATGAATAACTAGCTAGTGGGCGTGTGTTGTGACCTATTTTGTTATGTGTTGTGATCTATTTTGTTATGATATAGAACAGTTATTTCCAAACGTTGGCAAACCGTACCAACTTATAGATAGATTCAATATCGATAGAACAGTTGTTACCAACCATTGGCAAACTGTACCAACCTATAGACAGATTTAATATCGATAAAACTCCCTCGATTTTGTTTACCGTATTACTCCTGGTACAATCTAGAAATCTATGTGGCGTAGTTTACAAATCTTCGTGCCGCACTCTACATATATAATTTTCATTCAATTACAAATTCTGGGTTAACCGTGGCGCATATTACATACATCCTCTACAATTATCCATTGCTCTGGTTGTTCAGACAACCGATAATAATGTCAGTAGGGATGTCAGTCCTACATGTCCGCTGTCTTTTCCCCAAAGAAAGTACTCCTGCAATTAATTTCTAGGGACACCCGATTTTCGCGAATCATTTTTTCTAATTTCTGATAATTGAATCAAAAGAATTAAATTGTTATAGGTACGAAAGAGACTCGTTCTGTAGAAGAATGAGTCTATTTCATATGTATAAAATTTTAACTCTGTTACTCAACTAGCAGATATTCGTTAAAAAAAATCTTTCCTGAAATTCGGTTGCCTGTACATCATTTTGAATTCCAGAGTCATAGTGCTGCCGAGAGAATTACATAAAATAGAGAAAATCCGTGGCTCCATCGGGAATTGAATCCGTGACCGTCCTGTCAATACAGAACCAGAGATGTATTCAAATCCATTGTCTACGAAATCGGTTAGGATAAATGATCGTTTCGACGAATTCCCGTACGGTCTGATCGGGGTCTTAACCGAGACTCCACCGCACGCCTCCGACTACATCTATCTTATATGTAATTAATTTACATAAAATACGTTTAGCCTATCAATAATAATGATTTCTAACTTAATGTTTTCATTAACGAAAATAGGCACTTAAAAGATACATTAATGTTAAAAAGACTTCGCTTCGGTTCACCTACGCGTAAAAATGCATGGAAAGGAGTACCAATCTTACAACACTGAGACGCTCTTCACTAAGAGTAATGACTACATGGATTAGCTTTGAGACTATTGCAACTCTCTGAACTTGGAGAAATTCGCAACGAAAAGTAGAAATAATTCTACACAATGCAATTAGTTCCTCGAAACGTAGGATTCTGGGGTAATATTGAGTAACTACATTACTCTCTTCACATTACGCAAGACACAAAAATTAAATTAAACCGTTGGGATAGATATTGAGTTCATCTCCATTTTGTCTTGGTTTATTTTACTCGATTTAAAAGTTCATCGATCATTACTTTATTATTACTTATGGTTTTAGAGAACCCGGAGGTTCACTGCCATCCTTAACGTCCGCCATCGATCCCTATCATGAGCAAGATTAATTCAGTCTCTACCGTCAATATCCCAACTCCCTCAAATCCATTGTAATATTATCCTCCCATCTACGTCTTGGACTCTCCAAAGGTCTTATTCCTCCGGCCTCCCAACTAACACTCTATATGAATTTATGGATTCGCCCATACATGCTATATGCCATCCCCATGTCAAACGTCTGGATTTAATGTTCCTAATTATGTCAGATGAAGAATACAATGCGTGCAGTTCTACTTGTGTAACTTTCTCTATTCTCCTCTAACTTTATCCCTCTTAGCCCCGAATATTTTCTTAAGCACCTTACTCTGTAGCACTCTTAATCTCTATTCCTCTCCCGAAGTGAGAGTCCAAGTTTCATAACCATACAAAACTGGCGATATAACTGTTTTACTTACTTACTCATTTACAAATGGCTTTTAAGGAACCCGCAGGTTCATTGCCGCCCTCCATAAGGCCGCCTTCGGTCCCTATCCTGTGCAAGATTAATCCAGTATCTATCGTCATATCCCATCTCTCTTAAATCCATTTTAATATTATCCTCCCATCTACGTCTCTTCCTCCCAAAGGTATTTTTCCTACCGACCTCCCAACTAACAAACTGTTTTATAAATTCTAACTTTCAATTCTTTTGAAAGCAAACTGAATGATAAAAGCTTCTCAGCTGAACAATAGCAGACATTTCCCATATTTATTCTGCGTTTATTTTCCTCTCGAGTGACATTCATATTTGTTACTGTTGCTCCAAGGTACTTGAATTTTTCCACTTTTTTAAAGGATAAATTTCCAATTTTTATATTTCCATTTTGTGCTATATTCTGGTCATGAAGCATAATCACATACTTTGTTTTTTCGAGGATTACTTCCAAACCAATCTCCTTACTTGCTTCAAGTAAAATTCCCATTTTTTCTCTAATAGCTTGTGGATTTTCTCCTGACATATTCACGTCATTCGTATAGACAAGATTATCGATAACTTATTAAAATGATTTTATGTGCATAATTTCGGAATACTGAACATACACAAAATTAGTCCAGTAGTTTAAAAAAAATCGTTGCACCCAGACCGATCGAGAGTGCGGGCTGACATAAATGGCATACACAAAAAGATCAGGAATGCTGAAAACGCACATTTTCGAGACAATGTCCGAATATACTGTATATTTTTTACATCATATTTTTTTTTATTGTATCACAGAAGAAACTATTAGAATTTTATATGATATTCCAGCTTTACATTTTCGTACTTTGTTGTCATGCAGTCCCAATATAAATTGTTTGTATACTTGAATGTGATGATCCTGATAAAGTGATGATAATTTTGATATCACCAAACTAAAAATAGGTATCCTACCTCAGTGATACGGATCTGTCTAGGTGAATTGTACTTTCACCACATTCATGATGGCCGATTGTGAAACATTATCAGAAGAGATTTTCGTAACAATCTAAAGTAGGTCTACAGGAAATAAGTCCATGATTTCTAAGAAATAAGTTCACCTACGTGCTGTATATCATGTAAGATTTTAGACATTCGATGTAATGTAATTAAGAACTAGGAGAACATCAGTCTCAGCTATTATATTCACACTAAATTGTTTCGTTTTTGGGAATATTAACTTACATGTATTATACATACACACACTAACACACATAATCAATCTAATATGATATTATTAAATCATGAACATAAAATAATTAACAAACAGTATTATAGTGCTATGGCGTCTGTAAAATGTATGCAATAGGTCACGCAAACATTAAAATTTATGAATATAAAGTTTAAATCTAAGGTTTTCGATACAGATCCTGTCAGCGAAAAGTATTTTTTAAGGTGAATGTATTTAATGAGAGAAATAAGTTAGGTAAATCTACAGAAGAACTACTGTAGATTAAAGGGAGTACCATTTTTAATACTTTCGTACTACGAATAGTATAGAGTAGGCTATTAAGCACATCATTTTACTTTCCGGCATCCAGTACTTTCCACAGAGTACAACTATTCACCTCTTGTACTTAGTAATAAATGCATGTATCGCCGCCTTATTGTCCACATCAGAACATAGCAACATTTAAATACAAAAACACGATTGTTAATTATGTCGAAATACGACCTCCTTCAACAGTAATCTCTATCTCCACTGACACTAAAAATATATTTTTGCTGGTACTGTCCAGACCCCAACACAACTGTCAAGATATTTGCACTTGAATCTCTCGAGCAAACTTAAATATCTCATCAGTACTTGCCATTACAGCGACGATACATCCAATCATTACTACGTACAACAGGTGGATAGTTCTGTGTTATTGTGTGGAAGCATTGAACGCCAGAAAGTAAAAGCACGTGACTAGTAGACCTACTCTATACTGTTCTTAGTATGCAATTGTTAAATAAATAGTACCTTGCATGGTCTAGTTCTTCTGTAGAATTACCATACATTAGTAAAATTCTGTGTAGTTCCTATATTTAGGGATATCTACAGTTTAGTTACTTCGTGGAACGATTTCTTTACAACTGTTTATTTATTTTTCCACTGTCGTGTTTAATCTCCATTTTCTTAGAGATTTAGTCCTACATTCCAGTTTTGTGTGGAGCACTGTGAATATCTTTGTACCAACATCAGACTCTCTCTCAATGGGAGATTTCCTTGTTGTATGATCAGCACGACGTAGGATCACCGCAAAGAAGTCGCAGAACAAGTATAAGACAAGAACAAACACCCAGTTCCGTGGAATTCAAATAAATGTCCGCCCAAGCCTGAACCTCGGACCTTATGATTTGGAAGCGCATGCGATCTCCACTGATCCTATAGCTGTAGTATTTCTTTACGATATCAAGGAGTCTTTTTTTCTGAGTTGTTTCCATACTAGTGATAAAGATGATTGTGAATTAATAATAATAATAATAATAATAATAATAATAATAATAATAATAATAATTTATTCTGGTGGACCTAAAGCTATCAGGCCTTCTCTTCACACCACCAGAGAATAGGCCTAAATTACAAAATAATGACGGTAAAAATTAATATATCCCCTGACATTCTTGCCTTTCGGTTAAGCCTATAGTAATGTCTTTACGAAAGATTACATCGTTAACCATTTATGTTATTATTATTATTATTATTATTATTATTATTATTATTATTATTATTATTATTCTATACACTGAAAATAAATCGAAAGTTTCTTACCTTATAGGATGAGTTTACTTGATGTAGATTATGTAGAAAATGAGAGTGGAATATGGTACTACACAATAATAGTTAACGAATATTTCTTGTGTAATAATTTTATACATTAATGCTGCCGCTTTATTTTCAGAAGTATCATCATAGTAGAAGAAAGATAGTGACACAGTTATCGCTCGTTGTCCAATGTACTCAAATCTACAAGACGTACTGCGCAATTTATTAAGATAATGTACGTAGAACGATAAAGATTAGAGTTGATGCAAGTTAACAAAATACAAATACTTAGATATAAAGTGATTGAAAGCTGAATGTAAGTACCTGACAATCTTATCTCGACAACAGTTAGTATTTTGAAACTGTAAGCTGTGATAACATATTTGCAGTTACTGGGAAGACAAGACACAGCTGCAAAGTGCGATGGTGTTTGTTCACAAAGTCGAAGTTATATTAAACACGAAAATAATGTTACCATTATTATAAAGACAACTGTAAATTCCTCTATTTCCTCTTCCACAGTGAAATACGAATTAGTTTGGACTGATGAATTTTTATTGCGATAAATTTTCATATTACAACATACTCATAATTTGCCAAGCTTACACATAGAATTGCCGACATTGCAAGTGCAATTGGAAGAAAAGAAGAAGAATCGTTTAGTTTCAGCCACCAGCCTTAGTCGGCCTACGAATACGAAAGCGGACACAGAAAACGACGACTGGAAAAGTAAGTATTCTTTCTCCAAATTTCACATAATGTAGACAAAGTACTTGATATACTATATTTACATTTATTTATTGAAAGTCGTACATTAAAACAAGATACCTACAAACGTTTACGGTTAAGGGTAAACTATTTTGTCCCTATTCCATATCTTCAGGCCCTTATCTCCAACAGTTAATTTGTCTTTATTTCATTATAAGCCTGTACTCATAACACACATTTAAAAATCAAAGTACAAAAAAAGAAAATAATTTTCAGAGCCTGACACTGAGGAAGAGGAAGAAGAAGATGTTATTCACAAGAAAAGAAGACAGGCTAAATAAAGTGAAAAATAAAACAAAATGAATTAACACAAAAAGACTTTGGAAATTGAAGAATTTCTATGAGTTCCATATAACACAAGTTGGGTGAGTAGCATTAATATTGAAATTATTAGGTTTAAGATTTTCGCACGGTAGCGTTGCGGTTAAAGCGTTGCGCTACAAGCCGAGAGATCCTGGGTTAGATTCCCGGTGTGGTCACGGATTTTCTCCACTGATCTAATTTTTCCGACCGTTCTATGGTCTTAGAGTTCACTCAAACGCTAACAGAAATGAGTATTACTCGACCTAGACCAGTGGAGTCCTGTAGCCCGGAGCCGTAGCGCTACTACTCATGCGTTCTTAATACCGCCTCGCGATAGTTCACATTACGCCCGCGGCTCCATTCGCCTTGGTCGAGTAATACCAGGGGTTTTTCCTTGCGAGTAAGTGTAGTAAACATGTAAGATTGACATCCCTACCTTTACTGATGTCGACAGTTCGTAGACGTGGAAGCCTTAATCTGCCGCACCCTGTGGCTTCCATCGCCTGTAAGAAGAATTGCTTTACTTTTAATAACTTTAAAAACGAAGAGAAGAGAAAAATAGTTGTTTTCATGTACAGATGTACATGATATGATTTGCCAAAATTATATAGATAGTAAGTTACATATCGGTCTACTGAACAAACTGTCTGGTGAAATGTAATTATTTCTTCTATTTTTATCTGTAATTTGTAAAGTACAATGTTTTTAAGATTGATAGTAATCTAATTATGTGTTTACATTTCGACTGTACGTATACAGGGTGTTAAAGTATCCAATTTATTTTAGAAGGTGCTAGTATGCATAAAAACAAGAAAATAATGTCTAATAAACATAGGTCCTACAACACATACTTTCTGAGATCTGAACACTTGTTCATAGGATGTACTCAATGTGACGTCCATTCATAGCAATGCATTCCTCTGCATTCAGCGTAAGGAATCACCCACTCTTTGAAATTGATCTGGTTCCTTAATATAATATATACAATATAATATTGTTTTATTCAGTCTACATGACATATCAATACAAAAAGTTAATGACACTTATTTATGTAAGTAATCATTATGTTCTATACAATATGAATTGGACAGCGAACGTTTTCGCCCTTCGGGCATCATTAGGCTTTACATGCAATATCTTATACATTTAGTCACTGTTATGGAATGAAATACAATAATAATCTATACTAATAATAAATCTGTTGCCGAAATTCTTCTGGTAATTTTCGATTTTCCAAAAATAATTGGTCCTAACATATATAATTAACCACCCTGAAACCGAAAATCGCTTTTTTGACATTTTTGTTTATATGTCTGTCTGTCTGTCTGTATGTTTGTTACCTTTTCACGCGATAATGGCTGAACCGATTTCGATGAAAATTGGAATATAAATTAAGTTCGTTGTAACTTAGATTATAGGCTATATGGCATTCAAAATACGTTATTTAAAAGGGGGGTTATAAGGGGGCCTGAATTAAATAAATCGAAATATCTCGCTTATTATTGATTTTTGTGAAATATGTTACATAACAAAAGTTTCTTCAAACATGATTTCTGATAAGTTTTATTCTTTGAAAAATTTTGATAGGACTGATATTTAATGAGATAAATGAGTTTTAAAATTAAAATAACTGCTATCTAAGGCGGTGTATTGAAATAAAAAACAAATGACTTCGTATATAAGGGGCCTTGGACACAACAATCGAAAGCTATGAAACATAGCCTACAGACAATGTTTCTGTGTTTGTATGGTAATATCGGAAGCTAAATTAACCGATTTGTATAATTAATTATTATTTCATCATTGGAAAGTGTAGTTTCTCTGGATGGACATAATGCTATAATGTTATTACAGTAACTTGTGAGTGAATTGAGGACAGGTAAGATTAAAATAGCTTCTTATGCACAGAAAACTTGATAGGTTATTCTGTATATTCATTTCCTGTATTTCTTATAATAATGTTTATGAACATATTCATTTTTATCTCAGAGTATTAACGAACAACGAGAGTGTATTGATTTAGTATGCAGTAATAGTACGTTAGCTTAGCAATCCATTATTTTATAATTCAAATTTTAACTACACTCAATTGAATCGTGTTAAATATATAAAATACATATGCAATAAATGCAATGCAAAAAAATTGGGTAATGAGCCAAGCAGATTATGTTGTAAAAGTTGTTCCTCCTGAGATTCAAGAGCTCCCACAACAAATTAAAAACTTTCTAATTCGAGTACATCCGTTATCAACACACTTTTTCATAATATAATATAATATAAACATAATAATAAATCTGTAGCCAAAATTTTTCTGTTAATTTTTGCTTTTCCAAAAATAATTGGTAATAACAATTAAGAAACATGTTAAAGGAATTGTCATTGCACCAAATGAGTGGTCTCTGGATCAAAATGATCGCATTTTAATATTTTAAATACAATTTAAATTAAGTAACATATTAAACGATTTATCCTTCTATCAAACACGAATGTTCCTTGGATCAAATGTCCTATTTTAATTATGTAATTACTTTATATTTAGTTCTAACGGGTGCAGCGGAGCGCACGGGTACGGCTAGTTTAATAATAAATGAACATTTAAAATTGGCTAGTAGTAATTGTATCTAAAATAATGTACAGATTATAAAATTTTTTGTATAATACTGAAGAACTGTGGCTGTACTGCTGTGTTATATTGATATTGATATTGATATTTATTTGTCATTCAACTTTACAATTCACAGTTATGGTGGACCTTCACATTTCTGTTTTTCGATCCACCATCCCTTTATACATATAACTCTTTTCTATTAAGATATTCTTTGCCGAGAATTTCTTGATTGCTTTCTAATGTTCTGTTATGACTGAATTGCTATATGTCCTTCCCCCTCTATCCTCTTCTATTCTCTCCCTCCTACCTAGACTGTTTCCCTTCCATTCCTAAATTTCCTATTTTATTACCCCTGTCCATATATTTATTTCGATAATACTCCTATAGTTATAGTACCCCTGCTACTACTCCCAATCCAAAACATTGAAAAACATCAAATATCTAATTCACTTAAATTACACTTCCAATTTCTCTCTCATTCCACTTCACATTTGTTCAGATATATACAGTACAAACATATATATATATATATATATATATATATATATATATATATATATTTCCCCACTTTAATTCTCATTGTATTCATTGTTTGATAGTTTATCTTATTACACTCTTACCCTATCTTCTTACACTTAACACTTTCTTCTCTGTTCCTTTTCTTACACTTTTGCCACCCCTAACTTTCCTGCACTCACTTTTTAGCACTCTTCTTCTTCGCTATAACCTCTCCAACGCCTTATCTATTCAGTCCTCACAATCACTAATATTTGGTAGTCGCTTCATTCCTTCACTCGTTCTTCTCATGTTTTCTCTTGCCTTTCCTCCATTAGTCTTGTCTATGCTTCTGACCTCAGACACTACCAGTTGTTTCCCTAATCCTTCGTCCGCAGTATTTTATATCTGCCTCACGTTATGTTTTCATCCTTGGTTTATTCTGGTCAGCTGTTTCGTACTCGAAGTAGACGTCAGGTATCGTCATTGTCCATCTCTCGTTTCATTGATATTGAAGTTTTGTGTCGTATGCATTTTTCCATTCTTCCTAGCGTGCTGCCTTGACGTACGCATAGTTTCGCGTCCATTGAACCTCCGTTTCAATGCGCCTTGATTCACACTGGCTTTGCTAGATTTCGGTCCAAAACTCTGGTTTGTCACAATTCTTTCCACAGTATTCGAGAACGTACACTTTATCGTTGATTTTCAATTAATCTATGCCTCAGACTAAGCAGATCTTTCCTCTGCTGTGTTATATGTAAATTAAAAAACTGTGAACATGTTAAAGACGTTCCTCATTTAAACTTCATAATTGTTAATTGAATGTTTTCTATCAATCTTGTCTCAATGGTTCAAACTTGGTACGGTGAAATCAATCTGAAATACATTAAATGTTATGTAGAGAAATTTCAATATGCCATGATGTTAAAATCTATTGAGTGGTTGTCAAATATACTCACGTTTTAAAAACGTGTATACTGCACAAGCTATTCTGTTACATTTCATTGAGACGATTCAAGAATAGGTTTTATCTGTAATGAAATGTAGTATCAGAATATATGAAAATCTGGTGTGAATAAATATAATGATTGTATGAACATACTTACAACGACAAGCAGTTGACACAGTTACGCTGATTTCACTGACTGAAATGGCGCGAACAACCTGTTGTGCTTGCGTAGAAACCTTTGACGCGGAAGAATATTGGGTTGTTTTTATTTTATTTTAGTAGGTTATTTTACGACGCTTTATCAACAGCTTAGGTTATTTAGCGTCTGAATGAGATGAAGGTGATAATGCCGGTGAAATGAGTCCGGGGTCCAGCACCGAAAGTTACCCAGCATTTGCTCATATTGGGTTGAGGGAAAACCCCGGAAAAAACCTCAACCAGGTAACTTGTCCCGACCGGGAATTATTGGGTTGTGATTGGGTTAGAGGTTATATAGGGGGTTTCGGATGTGAACAAAATTTTCGTTAAGAACACAACAACGTCTTTTTGGATTTGCTTAGCAATATAATACTCCTCGGCAGAATTTATTAATTTTCTGTCTATTCCAGAGTTTAGAATTTTTAGCGTTTTGAGGATGGGGCCTAATTCGTGTCCAGTTTCTATTAAGTGGGTGGCGTATGTAGATTTTTTTCTGTTATGTTTGAAGTCGGAAATGTGCTCACTATATCTAATTTTGAAGTTTCTTTTGGTCTGTCCTATGTATTTTTGTTTACACGTATAACATTCAAGTATATAGATCCCGTTATTATTTTATATTATTGTATTAATGTTTCCCCATAACCACATCTGTGGAGTAACGGTCAGCGCGTCTGGCCGCGAAACCAGGTGGTCCGGGTTCGATTCCCGGTCGGGGCAAGTTACCTGGTTGAGGTTTTTTCCGGGGGTTTCCCTCAACCCATTAAGAGCAAATGCTGGGTAACTTTCGGTGCTGGACCCCGGACTCATTTCACCGGCATTATCACCTTCATCTCATTCAGACGCTAAATAACCTAAGATGTTGATAAAGCGTCGTAAAATAACCTACCAAAAAAACCAAAAGTCTAGGGGATTTAGGTTTGGGGAACGAGCAGGCCAAGGTGTGGGGCTTCCCCGACCAATTCAGCAGTCAGATGTTCATGCACATTGCGGAGAAAAGGTGCTGGTGCGCCATCGTGCGTGAACCACATCTTTAGTCTCTGCTGACATAGCACATTCTCCAGCAAGGCAGGCAATACGTTAATAAGAAAGTCCTGAGAGTCTTTGTGGTAGCACGTAATTAATCTATCACCAAGAACGCCTGTCCAAACGTTGATTGACAATCGGTGCTGCTGCCTTGTTTCTTCAACTGCAAGGGAATTTTCATCAGCCCACACATGCTGATTAGAAAATTCACAACATCATCTCTGTTGAACTTCGCTCATATCCGCAACCAGACTTTTGTTTTTAGTATTCCTTACGGCGACGTAAGGGGTGTCAACTACGGTATGATTATCTGTTAGTCTGCTGTATTGTAGGGCAGAGAAATGCATTGCCATAAATGGACGTCACATTGAGCACCTCCTATGAACAAGTGTTCAGATCTTAGAAAGTATGTGTCGTAGGATCCATGTTTATTAGACATTATTTTCTTATTATGATGCATGCTATCACTTTCTAAAATAATGGATAATTTTTAACACTGTATACCATTGCCAATGACCTTGCTCCCAACACATACCAATACACAACTGAACAACAAACGACTACTCCAGCGTACGTATCGGGCAAAGCAAATAATGACTGTCTATTCTCTTTTCATAAGAGTTAGACTCACAAACACATCTTTTTCTGTAAAAATCTAGATAGTTACAGAAAAATATTATGTGACTTTTTCTTAGTTGTTTATGCTCTAACACCAAAATTTTATTTTATTTTATTTTATTTTATTTTATTTTATTTTATTTTATTTATAGTTTCTATATTCATTAGTAAGTTTACAGTTGACTCTGTATTATCCGGGTCAATGACAAGGATAATAAACATGTGTAATTGAAATGATGGATAATACACTTTTTATCGAATACTACTGCAGTAACAAAACAACTAGAATCACAAATACAGTAATCTATGAAGTCGCGATTGTATTGAAACTACACAACCATAGCTTTATCCAACTCTTAACATACTGCAATGATCGCTTCATTGCCTTGCTTTGTGAGAAATTTCTTTGTAGAGTCCAAAGTTGTGAATCCAATAAGCTTGTTTATTTTATTAGGTTATTTTACGACGCTGTATCAACATCTCAGGTTATTTAGCGTCTGAATGAGATGAAGGTGATAACGACGGTGAAATGAGTCCCGGGTCCAGCACCGAAAGTTACCCAACATTTGCTCGTAATGGGTTGAGGGAAAACCCCGGAAAAACATCAACCAGGTAACTTGTCCCGACCGGGATTCGAACCCGGGCCACTTGGTTTCGCGACCAGACGCGCTGACCGTTACTCCAAAGGTGTGGACTATAAGCTTGTCTTTATTCTTTTTCATATCAAGCCCTATATGTTCACAAGACGCATACGTGAGCAGGATTTCCTTCACTGCATTTCTTTATCTAATTCATTTATTATTTCTCATTATTCTTTTATCCACAATTTGATATTTTAAAGTGTAGCATTTGACGCCTAGTAATAAATTTATCAGCTGTCGAACGTGAAAAAAAAATGCACCCTATGATCAGAAATGGCCGGGAAATATAAACAGATCACTTGCGTTCCAAGTCTGGTGTTTGAGACAGAACTCGCCCTCTTTTATGGTGATAAGCAGGCTTAGGATCCGGGACACTATAGCAACCAATGTACGCACAACTTGACATAGAGTTCCTTGAACATAGTAGACAGACATACAGTGAATGTAAACAACGACGTCAATGTGCTGCGTTATATTCTACTGTTAATAGTACAATCTAATGACGGTGGAAAATGAAGTAGAATACATAGCTTATAAGCAGGCTTCGAGACTTTGGACCCGATACAGTAAGTTTACTATACATGCAATATAGGTTGTTGACTCGCTGCAGGTAGATAGAGATGTGTTGAGGTAACAACGTTGCTATTTAGAGTAGAGTACGGTAGTATGGGAAACATGCATATGTACATTCTGAAAGTAAATATACATTACACAATGATAATGTCAAAAGAATGTGAAAAACATTTATTCTCCTGTCTTTTATAAGCATTTCTGTTTAATTATACACAGTGTTAATGGTGGAAATAAGCATGTAGCAATTTTAATTTACTCATTTATCCTATTGGTCGTCTTTAGGAAGTGCAGTTACAATACCGAAATGCAATGTACTACAAGATACATTCTCAGTGTCTCAAACGAAAATCTTTTTCGGTTATCTGCCAAAGTTTGTACTGTAGAAAGCTGCGCTCTACGTCGCATGACGTGATAGGAGCAAAACGAAAAACCTAACATAATTGCAGTCTCTAAGGGATAGTCCTTTATTCTCGGGTGACTCTATGTCCACTAATTTGCTGTTATCCGTTATTTTTACATAAAATTGATTTCCACTTCTGTTTTACACGTTCAGGAACCGGTCTACTTGATGTCTCATTAATTCTCTGCATCATTTTCTAAATTAATTTGAAGGCTTCCGACATCTCTTGCTCTGACTTTTCTAACCGTGTAATAGTTTCAGACACAGTTTGTATGAAAACCAAATTATTCGTCAGAACCTTCAAATCCAGAGCGTTTTCCTTTGCGTATTTGTTGGCATCCATTCTACAGTACCCCCACCCACTGTACGCTTTACCACTATACTCAGTACGCCGTTATGCGGATTTCCCACTGAACTGCTCTATCGGGTCCGAAGTCTCGAAGCCTGCTTATAAGTTTTCATATCCCTCGGCGACATTGAAGTCGTTAGCGTTACAATGAACACCCATGTAGTACATACTTGCAACTAGTTCGAAAAAACTGTTCACTATATATATTGAAAATGCACTGTGATGGTCTGAGTTCGTTTCGTAGGGAGAGACGGAAGAATACTGTACCTCTGATCACGAACCGGATTGTACACTAACACACAGGTGAACAAAACTCAACGCGCTGTCTCACTCTATCTATACTCCGTTGCACCGTTAACTTCACTTCATTCTTAAGTTGTATGTATTTATTCACACTGCAATGGGTAAATACCCGGTGGCAGTGGTAACTAATTACACTCAATAATTAGAATTAATAATAAATTCATAATATTAAAAATAAAATAATAGTAGCAATATATAATAATATTAACAAGGAGCATCCTAAATTAAATGAATCACTTAATATAACATAATTAATTAAAGTAAATCTAATTTATATCTTAACCCTAAGTTCGGACTTAAAACCACGAGTATATAATATGATATGTTTATACATGCACAAGTAACTTTCAGGACTACACTCATTTCGCTATCAGTTCACTCACTGCATTGGAACAATGAAACATTTCACTGACACTATCCTGATTTCACTAACACTTCAAAAAAAAATTCGCCGTTCAAATACTTTGCACTACCACTGTAAACTATAGAACTTCACTGACACAAACACACTTCACTGACACAACACACTTCACAGACACAACACACTTCTTCACTGATACAACATTTCAAATACAAAACATCAATTACATCCTTATTATTCCGTAGAATTGTAATTACTATATTAACCTCAAATCGCTAGTCTAGACCCCATTACAAGAAAGTTAGGACGTTCATTATAACTCACACCCGTTCACTATAAATCTATCTCATTTCTCTGCCACTATAACTCTCAGAATTTACTTTTAAGCTCACTGCGCTTTCACTACAACACACTGCACACCCAAAATAAATCACTGGAGATTCACTGTGTTTCTCTGCTTACTCACTATACTTGTAAAACCACAAAATAGTCTGCATAATGTATTCCCGTCTATTAGTAAAGTCCTTAAGCCTATTTTTAAATACATTTTTGGTTATTGGTAAAGCCTTTAGTAAGTCTGCAGGTAGAGCATTCCAATCCCTGATAGTACGATTGAGAAAAGAAAACTTTCCAGTGTCCGTTCTCTGTCTTCTTTCCCTCAATTTATGTGAGTGGTTGTTCCTTGAAGAATAATTTGGCGGCTGCAATCTATTCTTTATTTCTCTCCAGGCAGGCTCACCTCTGTATGTCTTGTACATTGCGCATAGTCGAATTCGCGTTCATCTGTCCGTGAGTGTGTCCCATTTTAATGTTGAATTATTACGACAACGCTTGAGAGTCCGTTTTTGAATCTTTTTCAATGCCTTAATATGATCTAATCTGTAAGGATCCCAACATGCAGCACCATATTCCATTACTGGACGAACTAGTAACTTATATGCAATCTCTTTGGATTTATCAGAACCTTTTCTTAGTACCCTCTCCACAAAGTATAACGCTCTCCATGCCTTTCCCGCTGTGTTAGCAACGTGTTCCCCCCAGCCGAGATCGCTGCTAAAAGTTATTCCAAGGTATTTGCATTTGTTAAATTCCGGAATGGTTTCACCTCCTAATGTGTACGATGTGATAATTTTATTTCTTTTTCTTGTAAAACTGACGGCTTTGCTTTTTAGAAAATTTATTTTCATTTTGTTGGCCATTGCCCGATCGTTTATTCTATTGAGGTCATTTTGAAGAAGAGTGGTATCTTCATTACTTTTTATTTCCCTATATACGACACAGTCACCCGCGAATAAGAGAACCCTGACAAGATGTTAACTGGCAGATCATTTACAAAACCCAGGAATAGAAGGGGCCCCAAGACACTTAGCTGTGGGACTCCGGAAGTAATTTCTATTGGGCTCGATAATTCCTGAGTGCGACAAGTTAAAAATTTCTTGATCCACTGGAGTACTCTGAAGTCAATCCCCGTTGATTGTAGTTTAATCAACAGTATGTCATGTGAAACTACATCGAACGCGCCTGAAAAGTCAATAATCACTTCATCTATTTGGCTATTTGAATCTATTCCGTCTACTAAATCCTGACATACAGTTCCTAATTGACTCTCACATGAATAGCCCCCCCCCCCCACCAAACCCATGCTGACAATTATGTAACCAATTTGAATCATTCCAATGCTGCCTTAGATATGCTGAAATCAAGTATTCCATTTTTTTGCAAACCACAGAGGTGAGGCTGACTGGTCTGTAATTTTTTGTGTCTGAGCGAGACCCTGACTTATAAATTGGCACCACTATTGCATCTTTCCAATCTCGCGGGACGATACCATTATTTATTGATATTATAAATATACGTACAAGATAGGAAATCATGGCTTCCCCTCCCAATTTTAACATGTCTCCGGCGATACCGTCAGGTCCTACTGATTTATGACTTTTCAATTTATTTGTCTCGGATCTAAGCCTGGTGATAAGTAAACTTGGCAAATTCAGTAACGGACTGTAGGAAAGCAGCTAGTCTTTGCGTATTAACTCTTCAAAGACTAACTCCCTTCCTACTGTCCACCACTGAGTCAGCCGTGTTTACTTATGAGTATAACCGCAGGCGTGTTCTGTCTCAAACAGTAAGCTTGGAGCGCAAGTGTTCTGCCATTTCTGAGCATCAGTGTACAATACATTAAGTAGGCCTATACTATTCCTTCCATTTCGCGAGCTAACGGGGGATTAATTTGGATAGATGTTGGTGATCAAAATCAACATAAAGTTGTATGCAAGATGAAAGGAGAGAGTGCTGTTCGGATAGTTTGCTGTTCTTTTGACAGAAATAAGATAAACACAAATTTCCTGCCATACAAGTTGATAACATAAAGTAAGTTTTCCTCACAGCTGAAAGAGAAACAGAGAAAGCGAGAAATCACGGTTTATCCGAAATTCGAATAATTCGACCCTGGATAATAGAGAGTCAACTATAATAGTTAGTTTCAAAATTACAAATCTGTTTCTTTATTGTTTCAGCAAAGATTTGGACTCTTAAACGAAACAGAAATTTACATTCAACATGGGATTTAGAAAGGATATAGGAGAAATCTTTACTGTGCTATCAGTAATCTACATTTTAAATGTGGACGCATTCGTCATAGACAACATTGTGAACCGATTTCCTTGTGTAGTAAATTGCTCATGCTATTTATCAGAAGATCACAAAACTCTGGAAGTTACCTGTAATGATAACGTAAAGACTGTACCAGACACTTTGCAATCGGATACCGTTGAGATATTAGATCTCTCCAACAATCACTTCGTCACAGTTAGAAACAACAGCTTCTCTATGTTCACGAGACTTTCAACTCTTATTCTGTCAAACAACGCCATTGAGGTCATAGAATCGGAGGCTTTTATTGGACTACATATGTTGAGGAATATTCATCTCTCATACAATAATTTGAAGTCAATTTCTCCCAACATATTTTCCAGCAATTCGGTTCTCGAGACAGTCTCACTCAATGGAAATCCATTTGTGTATGTTCTGCAGGACTCCCCGTTCCTAGAATCCAATTCAATCCGTTGTCTGGACTTGAGTTCATGTTTTCTTACATCAATATTTCCTGCCACATTCTCCAAACTTCCTAGATTGCACAATCTGGATATCTCATCCAACCACCTGCAGAGCATGCCACTTGATGCTGTGCAGTATCTGATGGAACTGAGAGTTGTAGAGGTAGGCAACAATCGTTGGGTGTGTAGCTGTAGTCTCTTAGAGTTGATGAATTGGATCAGTAGTCGAAGATTTCATCAACATGCCCACAAACCTATCAAGTGTTTCGAGAAGGGACAATACAAGACCTGGTGGACTGCTGCTAATAAGGACAGGTCCTGTCTGCATCGAGAGGAAGCCACAACCACAGTAACGCCGTCACAGAGAAAATCTTTTCGAGTGCTATTATTAGAAAGCTCTGAGTTTGAAAGCTCTGAAGATGCATTAGAAAACTTATATGAGAGAAAACAAGTATCTCCGGGAACAACAAGTGATATGGAAATTCGTAATTTTGCAAGAACACTTGGACAAGACTTCCAGACGAAAATATCAGCAGAGGACTCTCCTGACAAGAGAGTTGTAAGTAAGGAAGTCATTCCTTCTTCATATGAAGTACAAAGTGGAGACAATTCCTCGCTACTAGGCTCAACCCATATAGTATTATCCCTGATAGTCATATCCTGCACACTCTCTGTTTCTGTCTTTCTTACTTTCATGGCAATCAACTACTTGAAAAAGGTTATGGACAGTAAATCTAACTATATGAGAGAGAAATTATCGGCACACAATTCAAACCAGCCGCGGCTGCTTACACAATCGAGGCCATCGAGTGTTTATATAGAGGAACCGACAACTTACCATGAACATGACTATTATGAGTCTAACCACATATATGAGCGTATCAATTAAATGTTGTTTGAACTAGACTATGGTGTTTCATGTCCTCTTTAAAATAAAAAATCTTGTGTAAGATTATTTATAACCAGGCAGCTAAACTTAGTGCCCGTTGGGAGAGAGGCAGGTGATAACAGGTTAACTATGTTCTAGAGTCCCCCTACTGTATACACTAAAGATGGCGTGGGAAGTGACTCGTTGAGCAACTATGCCTTGTTCTATTTAAGACGGCGTCACAGCAGTTGTTTGTGTTTACTTGCTTTGTGTTGCAGTCGACGAGTAACTTACGTCATGGACTGGAGACCAGAATTTCACATTATTTCGGAAAAAATCTTGATAAGAGTATTCACGTTTTATCACTAATTGGTTGTAAGATAAACGCAAAAATTTTGTACAAATTATAAAAGTATGTTTACGTAAAATAACCCTATATTATTATGTAGTAGGCGTCAAATAACGATAAAAAATGTTTCATACATCAGTTTATTCTATATATTAAAATTAAATACAACTATATAACGCTGAGAAAAAAATATTTTTTTACTCGCATTATGTAACATCTGGTGTTTTTATTTATTGAATGAAAGCATAGTAGAAGTCACACTGTTATTTTCTTTCATTCAGCGTCTACGATCACTAACAATTAAATAATTTTATACTTTGAGAAAAACCTTTCTGCTTCAGCAGATGCACAAGTAACCCAGACAAATTTCTACACAGCAGATGTAAATTCAGGGTCATTCAACATGAGAGCTCGTAATGCCTCAATCACCTCAACTGTAACATTGAAAGTGTTGGACTATTGTTTCAAAACTATTTCTTTGAATATACTAAATGAATGCTATACTGCGACCAGTACATTTTATATTCTTGAAGTAACTTATTGTTTTAACCCTTTCTGTGAGTGAATCAACATTTAACTCTACAATATTTGCTGGGTTGAATAATTCATTTAAATTTAAAAACAATGACTGTGAATTATGTATCTCGTATTTTGCAGTTTATGTCTTCTTACACCAAATTGCAAAAATGTGTAAGCAAGGATTCCATAGAACGAAATTAGGCCTGTAGATGTTACTACCTACATACCTTCAAGCTCTGATATATGCTGATGATATCGTTTTAATATCAGGCATATCCTAAAGGCTCCAACAGGCAGAGGGAGGGTGGAATGAAGAGTTAGAAGAAAAGAGCACGAAGGTTAGTAAAAAAAAATAGTTAAGTAATGTGGATGACTAAAGAGGACAAGCAAAATGAAGCTCTAGATATAACATGTGATGAAAAAAAATAGTGATAAATTTAATATATGAATATCTAGGTACCATATTAAGCAGTGATGGAATAGAACAGGAAATAATGAATCGGATGAAGAAGGCAGCCTCAGCATATCATCACAGTTTGGTACATAGTCACGAAGCTTGAAATAATCTTGCATTTTTTGAGATTACAGCACTCCAAACGACTAACTACTGGGAGTACTAGGGACAATAGACTGTGTCGGTACTGTTCCTCTTTGTTACTTGTAAAGAGAAGTTGTGTAAAATGTAAAATGTTCGTTACCGGTTGTGATAAAAACGTTAATAACTAAAATAGAATAATTAGAATAAAAATATGGAACAAGGAGGAGATGTTTGTAAGGTTGTTTCAGATAAAGAAAATTTGAAGTGTATAGGTTCAAAATAGGCCAATTAGCACTAGATTACTACAATGGACTTAATTTTTCTATTCTTCTAATAAAATAATACGTAAAAAATAATAAAATTAGTACAATCAAAAACATATCTACTGAAAGGAGTAAGCCTAATGTTTTCTGTAGAAATTTCATAGTTTAGATAACAAAACTTTAAATAACTAGTGTTCTTTCGATTAGACTGAAGCATTTCATTGTGAAATTTAATTATATAGTGCAATCTAACACTGACAAATATCATCAAAAGCAACAATTTAGTTTCTTCACAACACTCTTGTGAAAAGCCAGGTACATCGAGGAGAGCTAAAAACTAAAATGCAGCTTTGCAACTCGATCCTTTTTCCCCATCATATTGTACGCCACAGAAAACTTACCATTTCAGGATAAACATTTCAGCAAATTCTAGGCTATAGAGATGAAATATCTGAGAAGAAAAATAATGGGAAATACTAGAAAAAAAAATAGAATACACAATGAGAGGATATACGAGAAGAGGTAAAACAAGAAAGATCAATTTGTGAGATGGTAGAGGAGCGTCAGATGAAGTGGTTTGGACATGTGAATAGGATGGGTGAGGACAGGAAAGCGAAGGAAGTGATGGAAATGCGATGGAGGGTAGAGTAGGAAGAGGACGGCCGAAAACACATGGGAGAATGGAACAGAAAAAGTTGGAATGAAGCGTGGGAAAACTAGGATGGAGATGAAGAGAATGAGCCAAGATTGAGAGGAGTGGATGAAATGGACAAAACTAGGTGTCCCAACGCTTAGCAGCATAAAGGACTAAAGAAGAAGAATAAGAAGTTTTTTGCAGTTTCCTGAATCACTAGTTTACTGACATGCATAGATGTAATTCTTGTATTTCAGTTCTTAATTCCAAACTGGAATGGTTAATTAATTTCCCTACCAACATCTCTACATTACCAAATATTATTATATTTTTTCTACACTTCAGGTCACTACGCGAAAATCTGTGTCCTCCACTGCTGGCCATGACACTACTCACGCGCAAGTAAACAAACTCATATCTATAGTAAGAGAACAAAAATCTGTTTCATTGGACACTAAGTTTCGCTGCCTGCTTATAACATTGAACATTCAACTATCAATGATTAATTATAACGACAAAATATAATTTATTGATTGTGATCCATGTCAGAACACTTTTAAAATATAAAATGAAATGAAAAGGTTGACGACGAAGAATAAAACTCCGAAACGCTCGTACAGCAAATTCAAGACATAACATTTTAACACTGTGAAAATTATAAAATTTTATTATATTTTATATAGACAAAGTATCGATGAGTCTAGATATAATTTGGGACTAACAAAATGGTTTTCGAACATGACATATTTTGGTAATTGAAATATAGTTGTCCTCACCTGCTTTTAACTGAAATGTCTTGTGATATGAAGAGACCAGTATGTACCACATAATGTAATGTATATCAGTGATGTGGGTTTGAAAGTATTACAAAGATTATTACTGAGTAAGATAGAATTACTAACATTGTATCACTTCCAGATAGTCAGTTAGGAAATTTTTAATTCAGGAAGGAAGTTAATGTAGACTGAAAAAATCACAAAACATTTATGCTGAAGAAATAAGTTGTGGAAATAATAATTTTAAGACATAAGTGCCTAGAAATTTTACACTCTTTAATCAATATTATCTTAATTGTAATATTCTTAAATGTTTAATTTCTGGATTATATTTTCAATATTAGTCATGAATTAATTATGTATGCTACACTAAATTTATTTTATTTCAGAGTAATTTCAACAGTCGTCATCATTTGTTCAGTGCAACTCGACACAAGTGTTTCAACTTGAGTTTATATTTTATAATACCGGGTTAAAATTCCGCCAGTTTGAAGATCTATTGAAGTTTCAACATTGAGGATGACACGTATCATAGAACACAATACTTTTAAGAAGCTCGATCATTGATTGAAATCATTAGTGGCTTTGATTAACTTGTCTATGAATTCACGTTTTTTGCATTCATTCTGAATACAAGATGTTTGATTTCATGGGTGATGAAATTCCTTAACTTTCTTTTTTGGAAAAAAAAAATAATACTCGAAGCTGGGAGGTCTATGCTGTGTGTTTACGGCTCTTTTATGGATCCTATGTTAAACTCCTTCACGAAAAATTACTCGTGGTGATTTTCAATTCTTCGAGGTGACAGATGAAAGTACCTTTGCGATATCTCTGCTGCAGTACCGAAGTGCAATATACAATTGTAAAAAGTAAGAAGGCGAAAATTACATGATATGCATATAATTCATAAAATGTGACGGAATATTTAGAAGCTGTTAACTGTTATTTGCTCTATTACAAAATTCATCAAGTTTGTCAAATGAAATTAACAGAATTCTTATATGTAATCTTAAAACATAAATGTTTAACATGGATTTCATCCAGTACTCATTAGTAAGCCACTATATTGTATGTACATAAATTTAATAGACTATTCCACTTTCACTACGTCATACTGCTTTTGGCCAATAAAACGGTACGAAAGGACGTCTTTGAACCAATCGTTGCTGCTTATCGCACAATTTTATCACTTCCCTAGCCTTTGCTTATTTTTATCACTTCCGTAGCATTTGTTTTTTATCACTTCCCTAGTATTTGTTTCTTTGTTTTCCAACATTTCAAACTGCAAATTATTTACGGTACTATAAAACATGCTTTGCGATCGTCAGAACAATGTTCCCTGGAAACTCCGCATCATCGCGCAAAATGTTTTCAAACCACTCACAGTACTTAATTCGTTGATCAGGGTCGTCTTCATTTATTGTATGTACCAGTTTTGGAATCTACACTTCACAGCCTTCAAAATTCGCTGCACACCTGATCGACTGACTCCGGTTTCACGTGCACACTGTTTCACAGATTTCTATGGTGAACGTGTAAATTGATGTAACACTGCTGCGAAGGAAGTTGCAGTTATTACTGTTACAGGTCGCCCAAAAGTCCTTTCTGAATATCGTTAACAGTACCACTGACTCCAAATTTGTCCCGAATTCGCGCAATTGTTAGACGTCAGCGGCATTGTTTGAAACTCGTTTCTCTATTGTCGCCGTACGTCCCTAATGTTTTCAAACTTAAAATACCTCTCGTTCGAACGACAATCTTACATCCGCCATTTTGTTTTCACACTACACCTGAGTGTTCATCTGGTCACTGCCAATTAACAACATTAAGCTACAATTTCCCCGGATATGAGAATTTTATCTCAATTTGTTTCAAAGTTGTTGATAGACAAACGGTGTATATTTTTTTTGGGCTACTCGGTATGTGAAGAGTTTTTTTTTACAAAATTAAATAAAAATAAAACTCTAATACGTACAAATATTAGTGATGAAAACTTGGTGTCATTATTACGTACGTGTTGTTCGATGATAGACTCCGAAATAGACAAAATTATCGCAACAAATAGGACCCAAAGAGCAAAATCACCCGAAACTCAATAATCATCCAGTAGATGAAGGTATAATAATTTAATTTATATCTACTTTATTATCTTCATTACTACATCATTGTATGTGCTTATTATTTTGCAAACGCGATTAAATAAGTTAAAAATACAAGCAGTAGTAAATAGTCGTAATAGTAATAATCAATAATAAAATAATAATAATAATAATAATAATAATAATAATAATAATAATAATAATAACAGAATGAAGTTAAATCAATCAAGTTAAATTTACCAGCCGCCGCTGTTAGTTGAGCGCCAAGCAATATCAAATATCCACTCCACATCCTGTTTTAGTCGACTCGTTGCAGCTTGTCGCTTATGTAGCACAAGATCGGCAGCAACAAATCTTTTCACGGTTCCGGAGTACAGTTCGACATATCTATCTAGTGCTTAACATAGTTCCGCTTCCATAAATGTTCATGGTTTTCTGTCCTGCATTCGAACAACATGTTCAAACTACCGAAGTTGGTTGTGGGCGAGGAGCGTCTCTGCTGGGGACTGTTTGACCTCGTCTCTTACACTATGGTTACGGACTAGATCGCTTCTCTTTTTTTTCCAACAATGCGGCGAAGACAATATTCATTTCAGCTGATGTCACTGTTAACACCCTTTTCTCTTGTTGGTCAGCTTTCACTAATACAATAAAATGGGCTCCAACATCGTCTGATATACTCTCAACTTTGTTTCCGCAGTTAGTTCTGCTTTCCAAAAGATAGTATGGTTTAGTTGTCAATAGACATTATTAACCTACGGACCCTGTTAAGAACTTTGTCGGCATTAATGAAGTACAGCACCTAAACATCCATAACTCGTGACTCGCTCGAGCTGAATGTCATTACTAGACTTCGAAGTTCAGATCCCGAGAGGGGGGATACAAGTTAACTTGCAGCGGAGTATTGGACGGAGGTGGGAAGAACAGGCTAGGACTTGTTTACTTTTTCCACCTATCGGATTTATCTATCGTGTTATCTGTCTAGGTATGGTTGTGGGGTTCCGTACTAGCACCGAAACTGGGACAACGCGAAGTCATTGCGATGTCGAAAACGACATTCAATTGGAACAAATTTTTAAATGTACATTATCAGATTCCTTCCACACAAAAACCTTACAAGTAGAAAAAAGTATATTTTATTTGAAAAGGCAAAATGCGTCAAAACTGCCGACAAAAAATACAGCCTTAATAATTATGGACTAACATTTTTGACATAACTTCAAAATACTGTACCGGTATCTGCTGTATATTAAAAATTATCACGTATAAATCCAAATTAGAAGTAGGAGTTATTTGGAATACATAATTTAAATTAGTGATAATATATTATATTATATTTAACATTAACATGCTATATACAGAAGGTGCCACAAAATGTATACACAGTTCAAGCAAAGAAAAAACTATGCTAACATAACAAAGCTGAATTCACACAAACAGAAAATGATGAGCACTAATCGTCTTAAACTTTTACAGTTACAACAATTGCTCAAAATGCACACCATGTGCGTCGACACACTTCTGAGTACGTTGAACTACTGTTCGAGCAACGTTTGCGAAAGTATCCTCAGCGATTGCAGCACATGCCGTTTCAATTTCTTCCCGAAGTGCTGCCAGTGTAGCTGGTTTTCTACGGTATACAATATTCTTAAGAGTCCCCCATAAGTAAAAGTCCAACGGAGTTAGATCCGGTGGAAACTCGATCGGACCTCTTCGTCCTATCCAGTGCCCTGGAAGATTGTCATCAAGGTACGCACGTACATCTCGGTTGTAATGTGATGGTGCGCCATCCTGTTGGAAGTAATATTCCTCATTTCCATAGAGTGTACGAATGGCGGGAAAGAAGGATGTGCGTAACATGTTCAGGTACCCTTGGCCAGTTACTGTTCCATCAAAAAAGAATGGTCCAATTAGACCCCTAGATGACAACCCTCACCACACATTAATTTCAGGTAAAATCCACAAATCCACAAAAACATGTGGATTGTTTGCACACCAGTAGACACAGTTATGCCGGTTAATAGTTCCGTTCAACTTAAATTGTGTCTCATCGGCCAAACAACTTTCCCTACGAAGCCTCATCCTCTTGCACCATGTTTCGAAACCATTCACAGTACTGCATTCTCCGATCAGGGTCATCTTCATTTAATGCATGCAGAAGTTTTGGGATGAAAACTTTCAACTTTGTTGTTATAATAATACGACGTAAGCTAGTTCTGCTAATCCCAGTTTCACGTGCACATTGCTTTGTAGATTTCTGCGGTGAGTGCTCAAAACGTTCAAAAACCATAGCCGAGGACGCGGGGCTTGTTGATGTGTGAGGTCTCCTAGATCTGCCCTTGTAAACATAGTATACGGTACCATGAGTATCATATTTGTCACGAATGCGTGCAATTGTTAATCGCGTTGGTGGTTCTGTTCTGTACTCACGTCTCCATTGCCGTTGAACTTCAACAACATTCTCAGTTCTCCAATACCAATTTTCACTTCAAAATTGCTTTCCTCTGTTCAAACGATAATCTTGGCTCCATTTTGTTGTTGATTGACCTGTCGCGCAGCAACGTTACCATTACGTATGTGAGTCTCATCTGTTTACAGGACATCATACTACACATTACTGTTGTTTTTTGGTCCGACTTTGAAATATATTAAATAGATATCTCCTATCAAATTGTGTATACATTTTTTCGGAATCCTCTGTATTTTAAATAAGTATCTTGTGAATTTGTGACAGGCTACCGGTACTTTAATTTGATTCATTTGATTCTCGGTATACTCTATTCTGTTATCAAGTTAACCAAAAAAACTTTCATTCTTCTGAAATCTTGCTAATATTAAATTCTTACTAAATACTATACTTGAGTTATTATCATTTTAAGTATAATATTATCTTCGTTTCTTGGTAATGATTAGGGAACGAAGTTGAGACATCAAACCATTGTCTAGACACCGCTGCAGATTTAAGGAAAACATCATATAGGATGACGTTAGCTGCATACTTTACTGATGTACTTTCAGGTCCGTATGCAAAATGAAGGACGTCGAGTGAAAGGAGCTCTGTTCATTCGAAGTTTAATGGATGCGGGTTTTGTATTGTTTACTGCATTATAATACTTGTTTCGACACAGCACGCCTATTTTCTGTTTAAGAAGTAAACCTTTCGTTTGATCTACTAAAGATTATTATTTTTGGTCCTACAGAATATATATCTGTTACGGTAACAATTAATATTTGAGGAGAAAAATTCGCTCTGGCGCCGGGGATCGAACCCGCGTCCTTGGTTCTACGTACCCAGCGCTCTCACCATTGAGCTACACCGAAGTCCAACCCACAGCACCTGATCAAACCCCAGATTACTGTGCACTTTACTGTGGAATCCCGGCCATTAAGTCACTCAGCTGGGTGCGCTCCTTGTATAATGGCAGTTGATTTGAATAAAAAAGTCAACATACATGCCCTCAGGCCACTAAGGAAAAATAACAACTGGAAGAGAGGAGTTCGATCCGGTGCTGTGGTTTGGACTTCGGTGTAGCTCAATGGTGAGAGCGCTTGGTACGTAGAACCAAGGACCCGGGTTCGATCCCCGGCGCCGGAGCGAATTTTTCTCCTCAAATATTAATTCTTTCGTATGGAGTTCAGTTTTGATCTAGCAAAGGTATTGTGAAGATGTATTAAAATGCCGCCAATATAATACAGTGTAAAGTGTGTAAGTTAGACATAAAAGGTAATAAGCGTCATGATATACAAAAACATTGTGACTTTAAGAGACACATCGAACATCTGGAATTGTTTAGTGATTTGATTTCGGATCAGTCCAATTTTTATTATGACTTGTGTCTGATGCTGTTACGTGCGAATATTCCGTTCCATAAACTTGAGAATCGACATTTTGAACACTTCATTGAAAAGTATGCGTTTAGAAAATTGCCGAATCCAGCAACCATGCGTACACAATATTTACTCTAGTGTTATGAAATAACTTTAAGCTGTTGGTAACAATAAAACTGTTAAACTGAAACTGAAGAGTGTCCTTGAAAAAATCCTTCTTATTCGAAATTCTGTGAAGTGTAATATGAATAAAATATAGAACAGGCACAAGATTATAATGGCCTAAATAAATATATTTCAAATTGACACCAATAACGTAGTGTGTTGTAAGAACATTTTCTTCTTTGAGTGACAATCGAAACAGGTTTATATTTGACAATTTACGAATGTACAGAGTTTTACATTGCAATAAAATTAGTGACAATTAAAATACATCATTATTATTTAAAATTTATCACCAAAAGAGAATGAAGTAAATCGCTTCCGTAAATCTTTGTTATACCCTACATTGTTTAGTCACATGATTAAACCGAGAAATGTTTTTATTCAAGCATAGGAGTACTCTGTTGAAGTTCCAGTACTACTCTGAGTTGATATAAACAACACGACTTGTATAATAGGCGACTTAGTTAACTTCATAAGTTCGGTGTCTGAACTTCCATCGCTAGTTATGATTTATGCTAATCTATGCTCATTACGAACATGAGTTTTACTCATACGGGAGTTAGATTTATATTCAATACAACATACTGTTCTCTAAATAATGCTGTTTCTTTTATAGTAATCATATTTTCAGAGAAGTCTGTTTCTGATCTATATTTTATTACTGTATTTATATCGCTTCTTTTCCTTAGATTGGAAATTATGTACCATTACAAAGGTATGTGTTCTCACATTCTAATAATAACATACAATAATAATATTATTATTACTATTATTATTGTTATTGTTATGAAAATTATTACAAAGTATCTCTGTAAATAGTATTGCCCTGTATAGGCCTTAGAAAAATATTACGTTTCCACACCAGAGAGACGATATTACAGTGTATTCTGACCATCATAATATTTATGTTTTTTCATCAGGCGAATGTTTAATTTTTTTTTCAACAGCTCCATTCAACTGACATGATATGTACAGTGTGTTAAAAAAAAAGTCTACAATATTTTAGGAGGTGATAGTATGCATCAAAACAAGGAAAAAATGTCTAATATACATGGGTCCTACAACACATACTTTCTGAGATCTGAACACTTGTTCATAGGAGGTGCTCAATGTGACGTCCATTCATGGAAATTCATTGCTCTGCCCTACAATACATCACACTAACAGATAATCATAGCGTAGTTGACACCTCTGGCATGGAATACTGATACGTCGCAAGGAATACTGAAAAAAAGTCTGGTTGCGGATATGAACGGGGCTCATCAGAGATGTTGTTGTGAATTTTCGTAATCAGCATGTGTGGGTTGATGAAAATCCCCGTGCAGTTGAGGAAACAAGGCATCAACACCGATTCTCAACCAATTTATGGGCAGGCGTCCTTGGTGATAGATTAAAGGCCAAACGTGCTACCACAGAGATTAACTAGGGCTCTTATTAACGTATTGCCTAAATTGCTGGAGTATGTGCCATGTCAGTAAAGACTACAGATGTGGTTCATGTATGATGGCACACCAGCACATTTTTTCCTCAATGAGCGTGAACACCGGTCGCTGACATTTCAGGACCGCTGGATTTATTTGGGAGGCCCCACACCTTGGCCTTCTCGTTCCCCAAACCTAAATCCCCTAGACTTTTGGTTATGAAGAACAACCAGGTCATTTTCAAAGAGTCTTGATTCCTTACGCCGAAGGGCAGAGGAATGCATTGCCATGAATGGACGTCACATCGAGCACCTGCTATGAACAAGTGTTCAGATCTCAGAAAGTATGTGTTGTAGGAACCATGTTTATTCGACATTATTTTCTTGTTTTGATGATTACTAGCATCTCCTAAAATATTGGATAATTTTTTATACCCTGTTTATGAGAGGACAGAACTACCGTGCCAGCTGCTTTGTAAACACTGTATTATTCTGTGTGTATTTAACTTCAGAGTAAATGTGCCTCAACTTCAAAGTCTAGTCATTACAGAGTATAATAGCTGTCTCACTATATCTTCTCTCTTTGCTAACCACAATTTGCTTGTCGCAATAACAGAGAGGGCAATAGAGGAGGAGGGGTGACTGGTTATATTAGATCCGATTTGTGAAGTAAAATCATTCACCATTCTCCAAACCTGTACTCTGCTAAACCTGAATTTATGTTCATTGAAATTTGCACCTTATTTAGAAAATGACTAGTGTGTGTCATATACAAACCCTCGCATATTTATGACGTAGATGGTTTCGAAACCGCCTTACAAATGTAACGCCGCAAAATGAGAACGTTATAATCAAGGAGGACTTCAATTCAAATTTGCTTCACTCACATTCTAGTACCACTAAAATACTTCAATCATTCTTCCAGTGTCTTGATATGGTAATCCTACCCCTAGCTCCCACACATCATACGGAAGGGACAGACACATTACTGGACTTGATAATCACTAACAATGCCGACAAAATACTGATGCATGGACAGTTGCCTGTATCAGGACTATCAGGGCATGATATAATTTATCTATAATATAATCTGCAGTGTTCTAAGTGGACTCCCAGAATAATTACTTACAGAGATATTAAAAGAATAGATGACATTGTACTGAAAGAAGATGCTGTACAACTTCCATGGCACATGATCTGGACATTACTAACTGTAGACGAGAAAGTAGATTTGTTCAATACGTTAATTCTTGAACTTTATGGCAAACATGTACCATTAAAACCAAACGTAGCAGAAGGAACCCAGCCCCTTGGATGACGACTGAAATATGCAGCCTGTTGTTCGAACGCGACTTAGCTTATGGAAAATAAACCCGCAACAAAAATGACGAAAATTTGAATTTATATAAACACTTCAGAAATAGAACTACTCAATTAATAAAAAACTCTAAATTCAAATACTCTTACAAATTCATAGAGTTTGGAAAAATCTAAAAGTTATTGGACTTGGAAGGACTAGTCAACAAGTAGATATTCAGGGTACTCCGAATCCCACCGGATCGGTAGACATCAATGATATCATGCTGCAGCCAAATAGGAACAAAACTCCTGGAAGGTTCAATGGCTATCATGGCATGTGTTACGCTAGCAAGGTTTTGCGAAATTTCCATGCTGTCATCTCGTTCAAAGAAAAGAGAACATAAATAATTTATTTCTTGAACCAGTAGTAATAACTGGTCCGTTGACATGTTCCTTCATAAGCCATTAACATATTGTTTTTACGTTGTGCTCATTACAAACAAATCAGCAGAACACACCGCCATGACACAACACTGCACGATGCCATTCGTCTGCTAATTCCCGCCCTATACAAGAACCAATCAAATTCACTGATGGCGGTTGAGGATATTGTCACCACTCCTGCAGGCTGATGGAACCGGTGCGACTACAGTGGAGCATCAGTGACGTCATCGTGATGCCATCAGATTGTTCAGAGCTGAGATTCGGAATACGCTCATCTTCATCCCACTTGACCGCTTGAATGAACACTTTGTAAAGGACCCCATTTTAGACGACACAACAAAATAAGACACAGTTTTGCCTGAATCAGCTCCCCCAACACGAGACAAATTCTATTTCACCGACGTCACTCCTATTGACATAATAGAAGCCATCCGACGCATCAAGACGAAAGCCCAAGGGCCGGACAACATTAGCATATTACTCATTCAGAAAATACAAGAATAGTAATACCTGCAACTACACACATATTCAATAGTTCCTTAATCATTTCAACCTTCCCTAAAATATGGAAACAAGCCTTTGTTATTCCTCTTCTGAAAGTCAAAGTTTCCACCGACCCGAACGACTATAGACCAATAAGCATCCTGCCAGCCATATCAAAAACACTGGAAAGAATCGTACACAGACAAATTACTAACTACATGAACGAATACAATCTATTGGACAAGTATCAGTCAGGTTTCAGAGCTGGACACAACACAAGCACTGCTAATGTGACTGAAGACATTCGTGAAGCAATCGACTCTGATAAAGTGACAATCCTAACTCTTCTTGACCTTAGCAAAGCTTTCAACTCTGTAAATTTTCACCTGCTCATCCATAAATTGAGAAATTTGTATTTGTCAGAAACTGTGTGAGTTGGTTCGAATACTACTTACGGGAAAGACAACAATGTGTTGTATCAAGGAACCGAAGTTCCTCCTGGCTTAACATAACATCAGGTGTGTCACAGGGGTCGGTACTCGGACCATTGTTGTTTACAATATATGTCAATGATACTACATCATTTGTAAGGCATTGTAACTATCACTTGTATGCTGACGACCTTCAATGCTACATCTCTTCCCGCTTAGACCGAGTAAACGACGCCATAGACAAACTGAATGAAGACATTGACTCGATTGTGACATGGAGAAAGAAACTCCATCTTAAAATCAATCCTGGAAAGACACAAAATTGTATTAGGACACAAACGGCAAACTGAAGCTGTAAAACAACTTGATATTTCCCCCGTTAAAGTAAGTACAGTGCATATCCCTTTCAGTTCTTCAGTAAAAAATCGTGACATTCACATGGATAATAATCTAAACTGGGACATGCAAATCACAGAAACCTAGAGAAAAGTATATTCTATTATCCATATGCTGAAAAAGATAAATGTCCATCTTTCCTCTTGCTTAAAAGATCCTTTGTGCACATCAGTGTATTGCCCTATTTTGACTATGCCGACATTTTACTGACTGACCTTTCCAACGCCAACAAAACGAAACTTCAACGTGCTCACAATTTGTGTATACGTTTTGTAAGCAATGTTCGCAAATATGATCATGTTACTCCATCCCTGGAAGCAATAGGTTGGCTTAATCTAGATAAGAAAATAAATTTACATTCACTTATCGTTCTCTTCGAAATATTGAACTGTTCTATTCCTTCGTACCTGTCGTCTCGCTTCACTTACCTTTCTTCCCACCATAATCTGAACACACGCTCTCACCATCAAACAATACTAACAATACCATCCCATCGCACTTCGTCATACTCATCGTCTTGCACAATAGCCCTGCCAAGACTCTGGAATTCGCTACCTGCTAGGATCAAGGACTGTCCAAATAAAATTGAATTCAAACACAAACTTACTAGGCACTTGGTCAGTAATTGAGACTCGTTTAGACATGGTTCCTTGCAAATAGTTCTCTTCTTCTACCACACAATATTTTATTATCTGGTAATATTATCACTATATAATTTTATTCTAGGTTTAATTTTTACTTAAGTAAAAAAAAATCTTTCTTTGTTCTTAACTTCTATAATAAACTGACTACCATTTATTAATCACTTAATCTTTTAGTTCTTTGATTTTTATAGTGTTTGTAAATTTAATATTAACTGCATCACCTTGTTCTTCTTATTGGAATTGATCTGCATTTCTTTATCCGCCAGGGAATTCTTAATCTCCGTTCTTCGACTCTTTGTGAATTTCATCTATCAATATTATAAATTATAGTGGGTTTAAACTGTTTCCCTATTTCATGCCCATCTCCATCTCGAATTTACCAGATTGTTGGCCAACAAGTCTTACCACTCCTTCGACTTTATCATAAGTAAACTTGATAACATTCACTGTACGTTTCGCTAGAGTGCTCCATATCTCTGTTCTTGTTACACTATAAAAAACTGCCTTTAAGTCAAGGAAGGCAAGATTAACATTTCTTCCCCGTGATACTTCCTTCTCGCAGTCTTGTCTTTGCCTGTGGTATCTAAAGCCTGCATTTTCCTCTCACAGCTGTCCTCCCATTTGTCTTCTTAATCTGGTTTCCATTCTTCTTGTAATATGGTTGAAGCAAGAAATATTGTCCTATATTTTCATAACGGGAGGATTGAATTACGTAGGGTTATTTACGGCATTATGCTCCTTCATTCAATTGTTAATGAATGTAATTGTAATCATTATTAATTAATCTAGTCGAATCTGAAGTTCCTAATTATAGTAATAGGATTAATAAAACGTTTTTATGGTGTCCCCGGACAAATTATAGTATAAATAATGCCATATATAGAAGTTGTTACCCTTATAAGTAGGGAAAGGGATTTGGAGTATTATAACGAATGGTGAAACGTAGTATAGATATTCATAGCTCAGTGACTGTCGAGCGAGCTGTGTCACAAAGCATGGACCAGTACAGTTCACTTCATACAAACTTACACGCAATGTTCTGTAAACGTATTTCAGAATAAACAAATGTTGTATTTTAATGACATATAGTGGCCTACATACATAATCTGCATTTCATTCTGAAATACATATATTTTTCTTGGCAACGCACAAGACACCAATAAACAACATTACAAATGTACATAATTAAATATCAATCTCTGCGTCCTCACGTGTCAGTGGAATTAATATTGATGGCTGATAGACAGTTGTCTTCTGTATGGAACTCGCCTCTGAATATGTATGTTTTTCTGTCAGGAGCGTGTTACATTAAAAATCTTTATTTATAATATCATGAAATATGATAATCTGTATACAACGTATATTATTATATCAGTTTATTTACAATAGTCCTCATAATATTTATTTACTCAACTAGTTCTACAGTATTTACAATATATACAATATACTACAATATTTACAACATAGCCTAATACAGTATTATTAAATGTTGAACAAAATGTAGAACCAAATGAAATGGTATTTTCAATTAATGCTATGTTTTAGTGATGAAACAATTATTCCTGCTGTGTCTTGTTATAATAAATTATAAATATCATTTTCAAATTTTCAAAATACAACTTTGCTCTGTTGCAAGGAAGGAAATTTTTAACATGGAAAAACTCCGCTCTACATCTGCAGAGACAATTGGAGAGTACTTGAAACAAGATACGTCAATTAAATTCACATGTTGAATGACGTCATTGGACACGTCTTTGTTAGTACATCTGAAATCCGACTAAGAATACTGTACCTATCATTTTTAATCAAAACTCTGTTCATTTTTTCACCAACACGTTTTCCTACTTCACCTTCTATTGCACTCAGTTTATTTACAATAGTCCTCATAATACTAGTTCTACTCCTGACTTTTCTAATCGAATAATGGCATCCGGTAAATATAAAAAATTTGACTTAATATCCATGACTTCTTTTTCGATTGTTCTATCATTTAGCAGTTCCTGGCGTATTTGAATCGCAGCCGCGTCACTACTCTGAACTGCAAACCTGCATGTTGAAGTTCTTATGTGACAACTGTCCCGTTCACCTGTTGTTGACGTGCAGATCTGCCAGTATGTAATGGAGGGGAGGATTTGGTGTAAAGGGTTGTAAACAAACGGCTGTGTAGATGCTAATACTAGCTTTTACTGCTCCAAATTCCGTTCCCTACTTATAAGTAATAAGTATTTTAACAATTGCGATATTTTTAGTTCTAGAAGTACATTTATATCTGTCACAGTATAGAAAGCCCAATCTTTATGCAATTTAGTTTAATTAGTAGCATATAAGTTTATATTTTTAATTGCTACCATTTTGTTATTTGTAAGTAGTTTACATGTATTGTTTGGGTAAACTATGAAAGCTAAATAAATAAATAAATAAATAAGTTAATTAATTACATTAATTAATTAAATATATTAAATAAATGAATAAATAAATGATTTTTCCTTTTTGAATATTGGCACGATGATGTTCCTTTGCCACACTCTGATGCCGTGCCGCCCCTTATACTTTATCAGCATACAATATGTCAATATTTATTCCAGCTGAATTAACATCGTAAGCAAGTTAGCCTATAGCAAATGAAGGACACTTTTCCTTTTATATTAATTTTTACTATTCAGTACGAGTAAGACGTAAGTTACATCAAGCCGACACACCCAGATGGTGATGTCCGCTCGCTATCCTCCTGAATCCTGAGACATTTTTTGTTTCATTTTTTAAAGTTCAATATACTTTACTATACAATACTTTACTATACTATACTATACTTTAAAAAAGGTCACAGAAATGAGGAAAAATGCTGAAAAAATTCTGGAGACAAAGGTTTTGGCACAAATACAGATATATTATACGATATTTTGGGTCTTTGCAAATACATCTTATATCATAATTCTTTTTACCCTTATAGTCACTTATCAAACAAAATAAATATCATGCCACGTCACTCTAAATGACTTCGACATCAACAAACAATAGATCTGAATGATCACTGAATCGATCTTCTTGTGCTTCCTGTAAGTCCCAAGAGATGTCAGCAGCTTGACAAGCACAGGAAAGAAGTGATCGATAACGATTCCAGTGGAAAATTTGAAACTAAATGCATGACGTATTAAGTATAGTATACTGTACTCCAGGATCCAGAAGGCTATAGATAGTACAAATAATTCGTATCGAAAAAAATGATAACATTGTAACTTGTACAATCAAATCGGGCAGCCTGCAGTGTCTATGGAACAGCGGGGCGGGACAACGGAGGTAACTGTATGACTCTCCTCCCCGATAACCATGACAACAGCAGTTCAACCAATAAAGTAGCTAGTTAACGAAGTGTTCAGACCTAACTAGAACCCACGAGGAGAGACATATTTGGAGAAAATCTGCTTAATTTGTGGCTAGCCGCTGACAAGTGTAGTATTAGTCTCGGCTGCTTTGAGCTATGGTCGACTGTATTGACAAGCTCTATGTTTCTTTCTCTCTCTTTCTTTCTTTTTAGTTTTTCAGAAAATACAAAATGTATTTTTACTTATCTCTTCCTGTGTAAAAGTTTGTTTTATGTTGGAAGATTTTTTATCTAATGTTTGCGGGTACAAAATTTAAGAATATTTGACGACATTATCAACATTAAAATGTAGGCCTAATATTGTTATAGTTAATGCAATTATGTGAATGTAACATGACGAAATAATCAATATAACCAAAACTTAAAAAAAATTAATGTATCACTTGGTCCTGATAACGTAAGTGCTAAAATACTTAAAATGGTTATAAATTATATTTCCAAACCTCTAACTCGTATTTTTAATTTATGTTTTCTAAATGGCAAATTCCCAAATAAATACAAAAATTCAATTGTGAAACCTATTTTTAAAATAGGAGAGAAAAGAAATATGAATAATTATAGACCAATATCATTACTTTCATGTATTTCAAAATTACTATAAAAATATATTAAAATTCGATTAATGAATTATCATGATAAACGTAATATATTAAGTGATAATCAATTTGGTTTTCGAAAAAATTTCAGTACAGATAATGCAATATAAGTTATTAAGTTACTAAAAAAATTTGTAAGAGAATTTGATCAAGGTAACAAATGTATTGGTACTTTCCTGGACATAAGAAAAGCATTTGATACAGTGAAACATGATATCTTAAATGAGAAATTAGACTTATTAGAAATCAAAGGTAATGCTTAAACTTAATAAAATCGTATCTCAATGACAGAATTCAAATAACGAAAATTGACAATCACTTGAAGTGAACCTTCATTTATTAATATAGGTGTTCCCCAAGGTACAGTTCTAGGCCCTATTTTATTTTTAATATATATCAATGACTCATTAAAAATTTACTTACCACAATACAATGGTTTTCATTATTCTTATGCAGATGACACAGTTTTACTTTTTGGTGGAAAAACCTGGTATGATGCATATAATAATTCAAATAATGGATTTAAATTGATAAAAAATGGTTTGACATAAATTATCTTTCTATCAACGAAAATAAAACCATAATTATTCCATTCTCATTATCTGAAAAATGTAACAAACTTCCTACATCTATATTAAGTATTAATCGTTGCCTTATGCAATGTAAATGTCCGATTATTAAGGAGTCCTCTGAAGTTAAGTATTTAGGCATAATTTTCGACAATCCATTAAAATGGAACCAGCACATTAATTGCCTTTGTAATAAATGATTTAAATAATATATTGTGTTCTTTTATTGAGGAAGTACTTGTCAATAAGTTAATTACGCACAATATACTTAACTTTATTTCAATCGGTAATTATGTATGGAATTATAGGATAAGGTAGCTTATTTAAATCCAATTTTAATCCACTTTATTTATTACAGAAGAAAATAATTAAAATATGTCTTCATAAACCTACTGATTTTCCATCTCAAAAATATTTTTAGACTTTAATGTTCTTAAAATAAGACAGATTTATTATATTGTATTAATAAAATTCATATATAAAAATCTAAATAGTTTTGAATTGTATTCTCATAGTTATGAAACAAAAAGTATGAATTCTTTAAGATTGTTTGAATCAAAATGCAACACTACTACAGTATTTAATCATAGTAGTAATTTAAGCCCAAGAATATATAACAAATTTATATTTAAATATCCTAATCTTGTCAATTCTAATAGTTCTAGTATTAAATTTAAAAAGTTATGTAGATGATTTTATAAAAATTGAAAAATTGTAAATTTAAATTTATATATTCTTATTGTGTAGTAGACATAAGACAAATTGTATTATATACTTCTTAATTTCAATTCAGGAATCCGCCCCTGAGCACGAGATCTACTCTTTCAGGGGCACGCTAAAGTTTTCCTGTTTATATTATATTTTGTTACAATTATTAGTAAAGTAAATAAATAAATAAAAATAAATAAATGTGTCACTAATTTTACACATTAATGCTATATTGATGATATGAACGTGAAACCTTTTGGGGCTATACGTATCAGTAGACGTAGAGAGAGAATATCTTAAACTAGTTATTCAGTTCTACAATTTACTGAATAATGGCTATAGAGACGACTTGAGAATAATGCGTAAGTACATACGTAGCCTATGTCGTTATTGCTTTATTGAATTGTTTATTTTAGGTCCAGGAGGTATATCTTTTTTATGTACTTATTTGTTTATCTACCTTTGTGCCATCAATAAAAAGTATGTGTTTTAGTTATTTTTAATTTTCAGTCTTTGTACATAAGTACTTACGCGGTATTCCGAAGTATAGAGCATCTATATAATATAGGGGAGAGTCGGGAAGTATCGGACATCGGGTAATATCGGACAGCGAGTTTCTTTCATCTACCACACAATGATAGTACCTGATTGACATGGTTACGTTTCTGTGATGTCGCATAGAGAAACGTAACCATGTCATTCAGGTACTACCATATGGTGTTAGATGAAAGAAACGCACTGTCCGATACTACCCGACTCTCCCCTATGCTGAAAATTTATGTAAGATAACAATATTGTTATTAAAAATGAAATATTTTTATAGTCATCAAGTGGTGTGGTTATTTTTCATATATTTAATGGTGGTGCGGTATAGATAAAAATTAATCACAGTTAATTTCTTATTCCTTTGGTTTAATCGATTAAATTTATGATCGCTGCCTAGCACATCTCTAATCTTCCGTCACTAACAATTCATTACAAGCTTATGGAAAATTATGTCATTGATTCAACATGCTAACGTTTTACGTGACCAAAATGATGTGCAGGTACCTAATACACTCCAAATGTTGTCAGTTATTGTTGCGAACAATCTTTATGCTATTTCCTACAAAACTGCAGGACAATTGAAGCGTCGGCTGGAACAACGTTATAAGTTACATTTGGTAAAATTTACAGGAGCTGAAAAAATGTGTACGCGTACAACGTTGTTCTTATGAGGGTAGCAAACTTTTGAGTGGACAGATTTCACGTACTGCATTGATGGACAGTTGCAAGCCAAGGAGTATAGCAAAGTAACATGACATACAACATTATTACACGGAAACATGCCGAATGAAAATTTTGTAACTTACAACGTTGTTCCAGCCGACGCTTCATTGGCAAATGAAGAAAACGTACCATCTACAGATTTAAGTTTCGATCATCATATTGGGTTGATCAATACAATAAACTTACTGCAGAGGACATTGCTGGTGTGTTCGTCTCCATAGATGGTGAGCCACCAAAATACCTCTATGTTGTGCGTGGCAGAGAAGGGGGTCAAATTAAACTCTCACTGTGATCTGATTAAATATTCATCTCCTCTTCCCTGATAAATCACAATTGCAAACAGTGCCCCATGCCAGGAAAAAACCCCTATTTATTTCAGTTTGTACCATTTTGGATTGTTGTTCGTAATAATTTCTCATATATCCATTAGTCACACAAGTTAATTTAGTAATATTTGGTAGATCAGCATTGTCTGGAGGTAGTGCGAAAATTGCAGTTCCTAAGGAAAGATTAAAAGATATTATTTACTGATAAAATAAGAGGCCTACAAAATTTTATAGCCTCTTGATCACCTCAGCAAGAGCTCTTAGCAGGAAAAAGTGATTCTGCCTCTACATTTCAAAGTCGTTCATGAAACATACAGCAGCTATACCTAGATGCTATATCTACTGTTCGAAAGTATGACAAACTTGACATTTTCTTAACTTTCACCTACAATCAGCAATGATTTGAAATAGCTACTGCATTAACTTTGTAAATGTCTGGTATTCTTCATTGAAAATAAATCTGAAAGTTTTTATTTGTACTTCTGATGAACTTAGTTTGCAGCATTTTCTGCACAAGCCACTAGTATAATAGAATTGTCACTCCCATATGGTGAGTAAAATTGTTTAAATTACTCGTACCTTATACACAGATAGCTTATTTTCAGTGTATTTATTTTATCCTATTGTGAAATCTTGCATATTTTGAATGTGGTTTACTTTATGTGTGAATGTCATTCTGTTTTTAAATATTGTTTCAGTTGGTTATTAACATTTAGAATACTGTAGGTTTTTCTTGTTGCGTCCAGGGAGGCTATTTGTTGCCTGCCATTTTGTTTCCTTCATTACAATGTTGAGAGAAGAGCAACAGTCGACATTATACTGCATATCAAAACTTATTTCAAAACTGTACAAGCTTTTATAAATCAATAATAGTTAATCTGTCTATGTAAGTTTATTGTTTTTTTTTATTGTTTATAGCTATTATAAATGTACATATTGAAGCTGTTAGAACAGCAGCATATCTTCAATTAAAGATTGTACGTAGTAACGTAAAGATAACTGTACACTTTAAGTACATTATTGCTAGATTACATAAATAAAGCATTGTTTTGATTGTTTTGTTTCATACTCTTAATTATTATCGTGTATATTTAAGGTAATTTGTATCACTGTGTGAATGCAGTCATCTAATAGATGTCCATTATGTGTCTACTAGATCAAAATATTATTTAGTTTTATTTTAATAGTATTGTTTCATAAATTTAAAATGAGGAGAGTGGCAACATTTTGTAACTACAATATAGTGATGGGCGAAGTTGTTCTTTTCCCGGAACAGTTCCGACGGTTCCGGTTCCGAAAAAATACTATGTTCCAAATAACAGTTCCGAAATAACAGTCACCAGTGGTGATGAGTCGGAGTCGTTGAGTCGTTCAAACGAACGGTACAGTACCCTCCCTCTTCACCATAGACAAATAACACCATGCAGCTCACACTGGAGCACTCATAGGCATGACATAGTACACATTCTTATGTATAGATGGCACTGCAATGCACATTCGAATCGATTTTGGAAAATTGCTGTGCATGCGGACAGAACTCAAAAGCTTAATGTTAGTAATTACACAGCTGTTGACTACAAGGATAGAATACAACACTTTGTTTTCGTACATAAAGTTATAAAGACATGGTAGCCAACTAAAAAAAAATAACATAACATTTAAAACATATGGTATGTAATTTCTGTTCTCTCTATTACATAATAAAGAAAAAACAAATCATTAATTTTTATTTTTACTTTTCTTAATGCACAGTTATAATAATAATAATAATAATAATAATAATAATAATAATAATAATAATAATAATAATAATAATAATAAATATTACAATTTCATAAATAAAAAAGATATATATTGGCAGTACTGAAACCTGGAAACCCCGCAGTGGGTTAGTAAAATGTTGGAATCGCATCTTTACCAAAGTGTAATTTAAACTTCGCATTAAACCTCGCTCTCCAAATCAGTACTTATATGGGTAGTTTCCAACAAATAATGCTACAACATTTTTGTCGTTCTTTGATAACAGAGAAGATAGCACAAAAACTTGTGCTTGTCAGACTTAACCTCAACAAACGACATGCAGACATTGTAACTAAACCACTCATTACCATTTACGACTTTAACCTTTGTATAGAATCAGCTGATCAATAAATTAATAATAGTATGCGTACTTTATGACTTTGTAGAATGTTTATAAAACAGAATTAGTCAACTAATGGTGAAATAAACCATAAAGCGGGAATGAATATTACAGATTATTAAATACTTACTATAACATTACAGATGATTGGCCAGTCTTACAAATGTTGATATTAAAGTTCGCGCCACGCAAGGATTTCAATTTCCATGCGCCCCCTCCAACCACGTGAGAGTTTTCAAGTACCAACTTCATCCAACGAAGTTCCAAGTACAACATAAAGAACAACGAGAACAGTGTAACTGCAGCTGTCATTGGTTCATCGGAACAAGCTCCGACGTTCCGACTGTTATCTCGGAGTCGGAACATACCTTGTGCAACGCGGTACTGCGAGCCCGCAACAGCTGGGCAAGTGAGCAGCTCGGAGTCGGAACACTGTTATTTCGGAACAGGAGGTACCGACCTACTGTTCATTTTTGCAACAGTTCCGAGGGAGTCGGAACATACCTTGTGCAACGCGGTACTGCGAGCCCGTAACAGCTGGGCAAGTGAGCAGCTCGGAGTCGGAACACTGTTATTTCGGAACAGGAGGTTCCGACCTACTGTTCATTTTTGCAACAGTTCCGAGACCGGAACAGTTCCAAAATAACTGTTGTGTTATTTTTTACCCATCTCTACAGTACAATACCGGAATGACTTTCAGTATACAGTTCAGCGATACAGGTCAATCCCTAACTTCCTTCCCATCATTGAGGTGCAAGTAGACGAAGTGCGTGCGTAACTATTTAGTATGAGGCTACTCAATGTATTAACCGATAGTATTACGCCTAAAAGAAGGGTCTGGCAGTGTAAATAATGGGCATATTTTTTTGCTATATGCATTTTATTAACAAAACCTTTCAGTGTGTAAAGTTTGGAAAATAATCTCAACATGACACAGTTGAAGGTTTGCTTGTTAATACTTCTTACATCAATAGAGAGGGATGAAATTTTAAATTATATCATGTGGGTACAGTTATGTACTACTGGTAATACTGTCATCTTCGCCAACAGTCGAGTCGAAACCAAATTTGTCATTGTGCCAATAGTCCATGACCATAGAACAAGAAACATTATAAGCAATTAATATAAAAATACACTAATTGTCAATTAAAACCTTCGTAATTTTCAATTTAAAATAATTTACGCACATATATAAAGGTAACAAATCAAATACATAGTGATATATCTTGTTACAATACTTAGGCTAATAATGTACCTTTTCATTTTATCAAAAGAAATTCTCCTCCTATATTCATAAAAAAATATTTGTATGCGGAGAATGTTCGTTCTGCGTCAAAAGATGTGACTAAAACTAATATAAAATAATATTATTATTATTATTATTATTATTATTATTATTATTATTATTTTTATTTTAAAATTAAATTTACCCTATAATGCCCCTTGTTACAGTGTAACATCGGGAATTTATCACATTATTTCCACAATAAATTAATATTTACCGCGAATGCCTGATTTACAGTTACGTAACAACGTTAGGAATGCATTTGATATCGCTACAATGGAAATTTAGTCTGCCACTTCTTTGTGTTCTAACAATACTAACAGTACCGCGACCCGACTAAGGAACAGTTACATAGCTGTCAGGCCTTTGATTTTAGATATTAAGGTGAAATTTCAACAAACTTATATTCAATTTTGTATTTTTAACAATAGTCTACTTCTTCTTTCCTTGTGGCAAATGCAGTAAGATGTCAGTTGCGTATCATAATCTTTGTAACACATTCTTTCTCAATATGCGGCTTATGTGTTTCGTAACAACTCATTTTCTTTATCAAGTTCGGAATGATGTAACTTCATTTTCTTGAGCTACTATTCAAAGTAATACATGAATAAAATTATTATGAGATAGTATGTATCCAAGTAAGAAGCTGTTCAAGTAAATGTGAAGTGATTCCCTACAGGTCATGGAGGCTCACATAATAGCGGGAGGTTAAGGTTCTCACTTGTATTTTATTTTAGTAGGTTATTTTACAAAGGTGATAATGCCGGTGAAATGAGTCCGGAGTCCAGCACCGATAGTTACACAGCATTTGCTCATATTGGGTTAAGGGAAAACCCCGGGAAAAACCTCAACCAGGTAATTTGCCCCAACTGGGAATCGAAACCGAGCCACCTGGTTTCGCGGCCAGACGCCGTTACTCCACAGGTGTGTACTCTCACTTGTAATGTCAGCGCAATGGATTGTTGGAAAATGTGAACAGTCAGGAAGGTCAATGTACTTCATTTCCCCGTGTGGTTGGCCCGTAGAAGGAGGTACGGGTTGCGCTGTGTTTGCATTCTACAACTATCCATTGCGCTGATTGTTCAGACAACGTGCTCGTTGTCTTTTCCTCAAAGGAAATACCGCTGAAACTAATTTATTGGAACACCCGATTTTCGCGAATCATTTTGTTTCACGAATTTCTGCTGACTGAATCAAGAGAGTTAAAATTATTATAGGTACGAAGGAGAATCGTTCTGTAGCAGAATGAGTCTTTATCATACGTGTAACAATTTTGACTCTGTTGACTTAATTAGCGGAAACTCAAAAAATCATTCCCGAAAATCGGGTGTCCCTACGTCATCGTTATTTCTATTAGAGACCGAGTAAATTCCAGAGTCATAGAGCATTAAATAAATAGAGAAAATCAGTGGCTCCATCGGGAATTGAATCCATGACCTTCCTGCCAATACAGAACCAGAGATGCAATCAAATCTATTGTCTACAAAATCGATTCGGATAAAAGCCCATTTCGACGAATTCCCTTACGGTCTGATCGGGGTCTTAACCGAGACGCTACCGCATGCCTGCGGCTACATCTATATGTAGGCTAATTAATTTTCACATATTTACATATGGCTATCAATAATTTAATGATTTCTAACTTGATAGGCACTTAAAAGTTACATTAATATTAAAATATATTAGACTTCGCTTTGGTTCACTTATGCGTAAAAATGTATGGAAAAGCGTACCAATCTTACAACAATGAGGCGCTCTTCACTAAGGGTATTGACTACATAGCTTAACTTTGGGACTATTTCAACTCTCTGAACTTGGCGAAATTCGCAACGAAAAATAGAATCAATTGTACACAAGGCAATTAGTTCCCCAAGACATAGGAGTCTGGGTTAATATTGGGTAACTAATTTCATTACTCTCTTCACACTATGCAAGAAACAAAAATTAAAAATTAACCGTTAAGATAGATATTGAGTTCATCGCCATTTTGTGCTTTTGATTCGAAATAAAAGTTTATCGATAATTTATTAAAATTATTTTATGTGTATAATTCCGGAATAAGTTCAGTCGTAACTACTGAATATGTACAAAATTGGTCCAGTAGTTTAGGAGAAATCGTTGCACCCAGACCGATAGTGAGTCCGAGCTGACGTAGATGGCATACACTGAAGCATTCTTTCGGCATCAATAATGCTGAAAACGCATATTTTCGAGACAATGTCCGAATTGTATATTTTTCACATCTTAATTTTTTTATTGGTTACAAGTAAAACTGTTTGAACTTTTGTGATATTCCGACTTTACATTTTCTTATTTTGTTTTCTTGCAGTCCCAATATAAATTGTTTGTGTATCTGAATGTGATAATCCTGATAAAGTGACGATAATTTTGATGTCACCAAACTAGAAATATGTATCCTAAATCAGTGATACGGATCTATCAAAGTGAATTGAGTAGCTTAATATCAAAGACGGACATCTGTCGTCGCCATAGTTTTGATCTAGAGGCAGTTTTTTAATTCACAGTGTTCTTTGTAATATTTAACACAATTTATTTTATAAATATGGTGTTAGAGTTTGCATATGGTTTCACTATAACTGGAAAGAGCATGAAAAATTGTATAAAAAACCACAACTATCTAAATTTCGATTGAGGTCAGATGTCCGTCTTTGATATTAAGCTACTCAATTGTACTTCCACCGTATTCATTCAAGTCATGATAGCCGATTGTGAAACGGTAAACCATACAGTTATTGACCACCTGGACTTCGATGTGTTATTATAAGACCGGATGTGAAAATATAGCTTTGGCAGCAACATGTTTCCTTATTTCGTATTTACTTTGATTTTCAACAATAGATAGCAGTCTGAGATGAAATAGACGTTTCTGCAAAACATTACGTTCCCAGTCTTTTGTTTCTTGTGTCACTATTGAGAACTGTGTTGTGTTTTAGTCATAATAATTGCTTTTTGTTTTAACTGGTATTCATTATTATTCCAATTATGAGGTAAATATATGCTTATTTTCACTTTACAATTAGAAATCATGATAAAATAAATCCCTAAATGTTGAAAATTTACTGGTTAATTACTGTTTCATTATAACGCATTTTTCAGTTATTGACCACCCCGGCCAATAACTGTGATTTTAAAATAATTTTTTTAATTTGTTATTTTGCTTCACGCAACTTATTAAATGCCGCTGTGTTATTAGAATTTTTATTTTGAATCCATTTAATGTGTTCATAGTTATTAGCGACGTGGCCAATAACTATCATATGAGTGGCCAATAACTATTATTATTTGTTTTAGACCCAGATTAAGTTATTTTTAAGATGTCGAAACGGAATGACTATAAGCCACAGGCGATGAAGGCAGCACTGGAAGAACTGGAAACTCATAAGAGTTCACTTAGGACCATTGCTAAACAGTATAATATTCCTAGGGCAATGCTCAAATCGAAATTGATAATGGGGATTCTGAAAATGCCAATCCACATCGAATATATTGGATACAGAGATGTCTACTCAGCAAAACGTTATGGCTGACAATAGTGCCAACACAATATGCAAGATACCCCCGGAATGTGACTTCCTATGACAATTTTCTTACATTTTTAGTTGGTTATTTAATGACGCTTTATCAACTATTAGTTTCGATGAGATTGAAATAGCAAGATGGTATTTGGCAAGATGAAGCCGAGGATTCGCCATAGATTACCTGACATTCACCTTACGATAGGGGAAAACCTCGGAAAACCCCAATCAGATAATTAGCTCAAGCGGAATACGAACCCACGTCCGAGCGTAACTCCGGATCAGCTGGCAAGCGCCTCAGCCGAATGAGCTACGCCTGTGGCCGACTTCCCATGACAATACAGCAAGTGTGAGTGCAGGATGTACTGTAGTAGTGAACACTCTAGTGGTGGAAACATTGATAACAGAAGTCCGCTGACTTAGATCTGCGGTAGCGCGTCTGCCTCCAGACTAGCCGGCCGGAATTCTATTCCAGGCGGGCTTAGAGATTTTCGTGTAAAATTTCTTCTTCAGAATTAGAAGGCGTTGCGGTGCAAAATATATCTGGATTAAATTCCAAATTTCTCTTCAGTGCATATGAAGAGAAGGCATATGTCACTGTCAGTAGTGATTCGTCCGTCGGATACGGACGCTAGGCCAGGCGGCTCCCTTGTGCTATTCGACAGGAGTAGGCTACGTGCGGTCACCGGGTTTCCCCTTCTTCTTTCTTCATCTTCATCATAATCCTCACCCACTCCCTACATTACACTTACACATACAATCACCCTAGTACACGATATAACCATCCATAGATACACATCATGCTCAGCGTGGCCTGCCGAAATGGAGTGAACTTGAAAATGGATCACATTCCTGCCATCTATTCGCAATATGCAGAACCCGAATCACGTAAGTGAAGAGGGTTGGCAAGTTCCTGGTGTAGCCAGAAACACATAGAAGAAAAGACATTAATTGTGATATAGTAGGATTACCGTTTTCGTTAACATCAGAGAGATACCAGGACATACACAGAAAGAAGCGTGAAGAGAAAGTTGTCCAAGAAAAGAATAAAGAAAGACAAAACGTGAAAATGCGAAAGAAGGAAAAGAGAAAAAACAAATGACAAAAAGAACACTCTTACGAGAACTAAAATATGAATGAAGTCCAATTTGTGACATTTTCAAAATAAACACAAAGATTTTCAGTGAAATTTGATGTGAAGAATGTAAAAGAGTATGTACTATAAACTATATTTCAAGCAAACACCGACAACACATTCCGAGAAAGATAGCGATATCTCTCTATGTCACTCTTGTTATAAAGGAGAAGATTCAGATAAGAGTATGCATCTTAACGGTAGTTTGGAGCATGATGATTACCTTCAAGAACCTTATAAACTAGCACTACATAAATCCTCGGTAGCGTAATTGGTATAGTGCTTTCCTTCCATGCTCGAGGTTGCGGGTTCGATCCTGGCCCAGGTCGATGACATTTAAATGTGTTTAAATGCGACAGGCTCGTGTCAGTAGATTTACTGGCATGTAACAGAACTCCTGCGGGACAAAATTCCGGCACACCGGCGACACTGATATAACCTCTGCAGTTGCGAGCGTCGTTAAATAAACCATATTTTTTTTATAAATAAGGGTCTGTACACTAAAGAACCATGTGGTTTTGTACTTCACATAAAACTGGTATTAGGGTACTGCAATACATGAGTAAATAACTAACAGTTATAATGGATACAGTTCAAATTAATATTTGCAGTCAAAACAAAAATAAATCTCTGTTATAGTTGATAGTTAGAACGTGAGTAATAATTATACTCAGTGGCCAGTAACTATGTAGAAGTGGCTAATAACTATAATTTCATACATACTATTTTATTTAGTCACTAGTAACACACTGTATTATTAATTCAACTTGTGTAACAGTGATTTGAATAAAGAAATAATTGACAATTACAGATGTACTATCAATTCCATCTTACAATAAAATGTATTAAAATCTTCGACACTCAAACATAAAATTTCCCATAAGTGGGCATTAACTGTATGGTTTACCCTAATATAATCCAACAGTCTGAAGTACAGAAAATAAGTCCATGACTTTTAAATGATAACAAGTTCAGCTACGTGCTGTACATTACTGCAACATTTTAGACATTCGATGATAAATAAATATGCATCATTTTCGATAACAATAGTCCCACAAAACTTCTATATGGTCCAATGTAATTAAGAACTGGGAAAACAACTATATATTGCATTCACACTAGAGCGTTCCATTTTTTGAAATATATAACTTATATACATTAGCCCTAGACATAGAAACACAAACTCACACAATGTATCTGAAATGATATTATTGAATCACAAACACAAAAGAACTAATAAACAGTATTACATTGCTATGGAGTCTGTAAATGTATGCAAGAGGTCACGTAAACATTGAAATTTATAAATATAACGTTTAAACCTAAGATTTTCGATACAGATCCTGTCCGCGAAAAGTAGCCTACTGTATTTTTAATTGAATCTATTTGACGTGTGAAATAAGTTAGGTAAATGTCTAGAAGAAATAGATTAAAGGGAGCACTTTTTCAAAACTTTCATACTACGAATGGTATAGAGTACTAAGCACGTCATTTTACTTTCTGGCATTCAGTACTTTCCACAGAATAGTGTACAACTATTCATCTCTTGTATTTAGTAATGAATGCATGTATCGCCGCCATATTGTCCACATCAGAACATAGTACCATTTAAATGTAAAATACGATTGTTAATTATGTCGAAATACGACCTCTTTCAACAATAATTTCTATCTCCATTAACACTAAAAATGCTTTCTTTCTGGTGCGGTCCAGACCCCCAACACCAAATGTCCAGAAATTAGCACTTGGACCTCTCGAGCTAACTTAAAAAAATAAATGTCTCATCAGCACTTACCATTACAGTAACGATGCATCCATTTATTATTACGTACAACGGTGAATAGTTCTAGGTTATTCTGTGAAAGTATTGGGCGCCGGAAAGTAAAAATTTTCGTAGTACGCAATATTGTTAAATAAATTATGCCTTGTATGACCCAGTTCTTCTGTAGAATTACCATAAATTAGTAAAATTCTGTATATCTTCGAATCTTGGGAATATCTACAGTTTAATTACTTCGTGGAACGATTTCTTTACTATCGTTTATTTCTTTTTACACTGTCGTGATTAACCTTCACTTTCTTACAGACTTACATTCCCATTCTGTGTAGAGGAGTAGGCCTATAAATATCTTTGTACCAACATTATACTCTCGAGAGATTCCTCGACTGTATGGTCAGCACGACGTAGGGCCACCACAAAGACGTCACAGAACAAGTATAAAACAAGAACAAACATCCAGTTCCGTGGAATGCAAATAAATATCCGCCTAAGCCTGTAATCGAACCTCGAATCTCATGGTTTGGAAGAGCATGCGATCTCCACTGATCCTAGAGCTAACAAGGAGTTTTTTTTTTCTGAGTTGTACACACACTAGTGATAAATATGATTGTGAATTAATAATAATAATAATAATAATAATAATAATAATAATAATAATAATAATCGTAGGAGTAGGGGTAGGAGTAGGAGTAATAGTAGTAGTAAAAGGCTATCAGGCCTTCTCTTCCGCACCACCAGAGAACAGGCCTACATTACAAAATAATTACGGTAAAAACTAGAATATCTTCTTGTCTTTCGGCTAATAATAGTGTCTTTACGAAAGATTATATTGCTAATCATTTATGTTGTTATTATTATTATTATTATTATTATTATTATCATTATTATTATCATTATCAGTAGTAGTAGTAGTAGTAGTAGTAATACATACACTGACAATAAATCGTGCTTAAATGCGACAGACTCATGTCAGTAGATTTACTGGCATGTAAAAGAACTCCTGCGGGACAAAATTCCGGCACATCCGGCGACGCTGATATAACCTCTGCAGTTGCGAGCGTCATTAAATAAAACATAACATAACATAACAATAAATCTAAAGTTACTTACCTTTTAGGATAGTTTACTTAATGTAGATTATGTAGAAAATGAGAATGGAATGTAGTACTACACAATAATTTTATTGTTAACGAATTTTTTTGTATTGATTTTATACATTAATGCTACCTCACTAGTTTCAGAAGTATCACCATAGTAGAAATAAAATGGTGGGTGACACAGTTATGACTCGTTGTCCAATGTAGGTTAAATGTATAAGACATACTGCGCAATATAAGTTAATCTACGTGCAACGATAGAGATTAGAATTGATGCAAGTTAACAAAAAACAAATACTTTGATACAAAATGATTGAAAGCTGAATGTAAAAATAATAATCTTATCTCGACAAGAGATAACATTTTGAGATTGTAGGCTGGGAAAACAAATTTTCAGTTACAGTGAAGACAAGACACAGCTGTAAAGTGGGATGGTTTCTGTTTACAAAGTGGAAGTTATATTAAACATGAAAAGAATGTTACCATTATTATAATGACAAATGTAAATTCCTCATTTCCTCTTCTACAGTGAAATACGAATTAGTTTGTATTGAGAAATTTTTAGTGCAATTTAGTTTCATATTACAAAATAGTCATAATTTGCCAAGAATATTCACACAATTGCCGAAATTTCGAGTGAAACTGGAAGAAAAGAAGGAGAAGAATCGTTTAGTTTCAGCCACCAGCTATAGTCGGCCTAGGAATATGAAAGCGGACACAGAGAACGACTGGAAAAGTAGGTATTCTTTCTCCATATTTGACATAATATAGACAAACCACTCGATAACACCATCTTTACATTTACTTATTGAAAGTCGTACATTAAAACAAGATACCTATAAACGTAATGCTTACGGGTAAAATATTTTGTTCCTATTCCATTTCTTTAGGCCCTTCCTACCTCAAACAGTTAATTTGTCTTAATTTAATTATAAGCCTATACTCATAACACATATTTAAAAATATAAGTACAAAAAAAACATAATTTTCAGATTCTGACACTGAGGAAGATGAAGAAGGGTGATGTGATTCACAAGAAAAGAAGACAGGCTAAATAAAGCTAGAAATAAAACAAATGACGAATAACCACAAAAAAGAATCTGGAAATTGAAGATTTTATATAGCTATCTCAGTTTCATATAACCTAAGTTGGGTGAGTAACATTAATATTGCAATTACTATGTTTAGGAGATCGCGCGGTAGCAAGCCTGTAAGCCGGAAGATCCTGGATTCGATTCCCTATGTGGTTACCGATTTTCTCCATTGATCTAATTATTCTAACCGTTCTATGGCCCTAGAGTTCACTCAGACGCTCACAGAAATGAGTACCAGGGTTATTTCCTTGGTGGTAAATGCAGTAAACAAGTAGGATTGAAATCCCTACCTTTACTCATGTCAATTGTCCGTAGATGTGGAAGAGTTAATCTGCCGCTACTCTGTGAGCCTCCATCGCCTGTAAAAATAACTTTACTTTTACTAGTTTGAAGGATGAAAGTAAGTGAACAATAGATGTTCGTATATACAGATGTGAACGATAAAAATTGCCAAAATTATATGGACAGTACATATCGTTCTACTGAACAAACTGTGTGGTGACATTTAATTATTTCTTATAATTTTACTTTTGATTTGTAAAATTGCATGTTTTTAAGATTAATAGCAATCTAATCATTTGTTTACATTTCGACTGAACGTGAATACAATTACCAATGATCTTGCTTCCAGCACATAAGTCTACCAATACACAACAGTTACTTATGCTCTACAACCTGTATTATTTTTTGGCATTTTATATCGTTTACATCATGTGTATTCCTTAGGTTACAGTTGACTCTATATTATCCGGGTCAATGGCAAGGATAATAAACACGTGTAATTGAAGTCATAGATAATACAATTTTTATCGAATAATACTGCAGTAATGAAAGCAACTGAGGAGCAAATATTCAAATGAGACTTTGTCCTTCAAATAGAATTTTAGGGTATGAACAAAAAATGTATTTTATTATTTTCCCAATGTTACAATTGTGTACTCACCACTTAATTATGAATATCAATCTGTTCAGATTGTAGTGAAACTAAGTATCCAAATCAAATTAAAATTGTCATTGTAGAAATGTAATATAGAAGTTTCTGTAGAGTTGCTTTTGATCGAACAGATACGACATTGTTGGTATTGTTTATCACAATGCTGGACATAGTAGGCCTACCTTCTGATTGGAGATACACGCCAAAAGTTTATTGCAGTCATTTTATGAAGTAAACCAACTTGACCTCAGTCAAAGAATACTTAGGCTACAAAAAGGAACAAACAAATTTAATCTCAAGAAAACATGTAACTGTATTGACCAAATATGCCTCCATAGGCCTAATTTTAAATGAGAAAACCACAATCGTCTTCTAAACAGTCACACATTGGATTTTCCTCTTCATCTGGGACATTAGAAACAGGTACATCGATCAAGAGTTTTATACCACTGCAGATCTGCCTCGTTGAGCCAATTCTCACCAAAGATTTTGACTAGAATTTTCCTCACATCTTCTGTCTTCTCAACCTCTATGTTCAACAGGTACACCATATTTTCTTATTTTATTAACTTCTCTTTCACTCAAATGCTCACCTTTCTTTCTGGTTCCTTGATTGGTGTCACCTACAATCGCAGTGCTATCGGATTCCATGACAATTGAATACCTCCTCGGAATAAGAATGTAACCAACAAAACTGTAATTCATATTTCAGGAAAAAAAGAAAATAATATCACGGGCATATTTCATTCGACCTATATTTACTAGCAGAACCATTTGACTAATGAAGAATAGAAGTTTATTTAGGTATTGAATACTATAATTTTTGTTATCCATCAATGCTTCAAAATTAATTTCCCACCAAAGTCTCACAGTCCAATAATTTGATAATCACGGACGTATCTCGGTTGGGTTTTTTCCGAGGTTTCCCCAACCATAAGGTGAGTGTCAGGTAATCTTTTTGGAAATTCTCTGCCTCATTTCGCCAAATACCATCCCGCTATCAACAATCCCATCGACGCTATGTAACTGAGTAGTTGATACAGCGTCGTTAAATAATCAAATAAAAATAATAAAAATTTGATGTTATATACTTTTTCCTGGGAAGTCTTCAATTACGCTCTATTATAATTTCCTTGAATATTGCAATCATAGCACCTCATCATAACGCATGAGTCACCTCAAATGGAGCTGGTGCAATGCAATGCATTCTGGAACGTTGGTTTCCAAGTGACCATTCTGTGATTCGTTGAAAGCGTTATAGTTGAGTATGATTGTATTCAATTAGTGGCATAGCTGTTTTTGAAACACACCTCAAATTTTACACTGTGTTATACACGGAATATACATTTTTTTATCGGTATGACTACTGAAATGTGCAGATGATCCTTCTAATGCGAAAACAAAGTTATTTTAAAATTTTTTGTTTTGTGGACAAAGTCTCTTTTGAAAGTATGCTCATCAATTAGAATCACAAATACACCATAGCATAAAATTATAATGTGCATACAGTAATTTATGAAGTCGCGATTGTATTGAAACTACACAACCATAGCTGTATCCAACTCTTAACATACTGCATTAAGCGCTTCATTGCCTTGCTTTGTGACAAGTTTCTTTGGAGAATCCAAAATATCGTGAATCAAATAAGCGTCTTTATTTTTTTTTATATCAAGCATTCACGAGACGCATACTGAGCTACATTTCCTTCACTGCACTACTTTACCTAATTTGTTTTTCTCATTTTTCTTTTATTCATTCTTTCACATTTTAAAGCTGTTCTTGCTCTTACACAATATTGTAGCATATGACGCCTAGGAGTAAATTTATTAAATGTACAACGTGGAAAAAATATGTACCCTCATGCTCAAAAATGGCCGGAAAATGTAAACAGTGTAATTGCGCATTGTGCTATTTGAGACAGAACACGACCGCTTTTATGGTAATAAGTAAACACGGCAGACCTAGTGGCGGACGGGAGGAAAGGAATTAGTTTTTGCGTATTATCAGAGACTAACTCCTTTCCTACTGTCCGCCACTGGGTCGGCCGTATTTACTTATGAACATAACCGCGGGCATGTTCTGTCTCAAACAGTAAGCTTGGAGCGCAAGTGATCTATCAGCATGAGTGTAGAATACAGTAAGTATACTATTCCTTCAATTTTGCGAGCTAACGCGGGATTAATTTGGGTAGTTGCTGGTCATCAGGATGAAGATGAAGTTGTATGAAAGAGAGAGGAGAGAGTGCTGTTCGGATAGTTTGCTATTATTTGGAGAAAAACAAGGCAAATACATATTTCCTGCCATAGAAGTTGACAATATTGCAAAATAAGTGCTTTTCACAGATGAAAGGGAAACAGAGAAAGCGAGAAGCCACGGTTTATCCGAAATTCGAACAATCCCACCCTGGATAATAGAGAGTCAACTATCGTAGTTAGTTTCAAAATTATAATTCTGTATTTTTATTGTTTCAGCAAAGATTTGTTGGATACTTAAGCAAACAAGAAATACACATTCAACATGGAATTTAAAAAGAATATAGGAGAAATCTTTACTGTGCTGACAGTAATCTACATTTTAAATGTGGATGCATACGTCATAGACAACACTGTGAATAAATTTCCATGTGTAGTAAATTGCTCATGCATCTTATCAGAAGATCACAAAACTCTGGAAGTTACCTGTAATGATAACGTAAAGACTGTTCCAGACACTTTGCAATCGGATACCGTTGAAATATTAGATCTCTCCAACAATCATTTCGTCACAGTTAGAAACAACAGCTTCTCTATGTTTACGAGACTTTCAACTCTTATTCTGTCAAACAACGCCATTGAGAATGTAGAATCGGAGGCTTTTACTGGACTACATATGTTGAGAAATATTCACCTCTCATACAATAACTTGAAATCAATTTCTCCGAACATATTTTCCAGCAATTCGGTTCTCGAGACAGTCTCACTCAATGGAAATCCACTTGTGTATGTTCTCCAGGACTCCCCTTTCCTAGAATCCAATTCAATCCGTTGTCTAGATTTGAGTTCATGTTTTATTACATCAATATTTCCCGCCACGTTCTCCAAACTTCCTAGATTGCACAATTTAGATCTCTCATCTAACCTCTTGCAGAACATGCAACTTGATGCTATGCAGTATCTGAGAAAACTGAGGGTCGTAGAGGTAGGCAACAATTGTTGGGTGTGTAGTTGTAATCTCTTAGAGCTCATGAATTGGATCAGTAGTCGAAGAGTTAATCAATCAGCCCATAAACCCATCAAGTGCTTCGAGAACGGACAATACAAGACCTGGTGGACTGCTGCTAATAAGGGCAGATCCTGTCTGCATCGAGAGGAAGGCACAACCACAGTTCTGTTATTAGAAAGCTCTGAGTTTGAAAGCTCTGAAGAGGCATTAGAAAACTTAGATGAGACAAATGAAGTACCTTCGGCAACAACGAATGATATCGAAACTCGTGATTTTGTCAGAACACTTGGAATTCAAAACTTCGAGACGAAAATACCAGCAGAGGACTCTCCTGACAAAAGAGTTGTAAGTAAGGAAGTTATTCCTTCGTCTTCTGATGTACAAAGTGGAGATTATTCCATGCTGCTAGGCTCGACGCATGTAGTATTATCTCTGATAGTCATATCCTGCACACTCTCTGTTTCTGTCTTTCTTACTTTCTTGGTAATCAACTACTTAAAAAAGGTTATGGACAGTAAACCTATCTATATAGAAATTAACAGCATATAAATCAAACCAGCCGTGATTGCCTACCCAATCGAGGCCATCGAGTGTATATTCAGAGGAACTACAACTCACTATGAGCATGACTATTATGATTCTACCTACATATATGAGCCTGCTAGTTGAATGTTGTGTGAACGATACTATGGTGTTTCATACTCTCTTCAAAATAAAAAAAGCTTGAGTAAGTTTATAACTTGGCAGCAAAACTTGGTGCCCGATGGTAAAGAGGCATGTGCTTTCAGGTTAACCGTGTTCTTGAGTCCCTCTACTGTATACAATAGAAGGCGACGTGGGTCGTGTCCCGTTGAACTACTGTGCCTTAATTGTTCCTAAGAAGGCGTCATCCAGAAGTTTACTGTTTACTTGCTTTGTGTTGCAGTCGACATACGTCATAGGCTGGAGACCAGAATTTTGCATTAATTTTGAAAAAACATGATAATATTTGCGTTTTATCACTGATTAGTTACAAGATAAACGGAAAATTTTTGTATAAATTAGAAAGTAATTCTTGCGTGAAATAACTCTTTATTACCGGTACGTATTAGATTAGGCGTGAAAATAATGAAAAAATGTTTCATACATTAATTTATTTACATATTAAAATAAAATACAACTTGATAACACTGAGATAACAATATTTGTATTATGTAACATCTGGTGTTTTATTTGTGGAATGAAAGCATAGCAGAAGTCACAATATTATTTTATTTCATTGAGCGCCTACGATCACTAACAATTAAATAATTATACTTTGAGAAAAACCTTTCTGCGTCCACAGATGCACAAGGAACCCAGAAAATTTTCAACATAACAAATGTAAATTCAGGGTAATTCAATATGAGAACTCGTAATGCCTCAATCACATCAACTGTAACATTGGAAGTGTTGGATGATTGTTTCGAAACTCTTTCTTTCAAAATAAAAAATGAATGCTACATTGCGGTCATTACTTTTTATAACCTGGAAGTAAGTTATTGTTTTACCTCTCTCTGTGAGTACATTAACTTTATCAACATTAATTTGTACAATATTTGCTGGTTGAATAATTAATTTCAATTCACATACAATGACTGTGAATTATCACTGGCCAACAAAGTTTATTAATTAATTTAAATTCACAAACTGACTGTGAATAATCACTAGCCAACAAAGTTATTGTTGCATTTCTATCAACAGCTCTTATTAACTAATTTGTGGGTGCTGATTTCAGATTTGAGGTTAGTTTTTTTTTTTCTGAAAGCTCTGGTTTTTTTGTAATCGACATATGTCAAAATTTCAATTTTCATTTTTTCTAATTTATCTCACAGCGTATGTGGAGAGATATTTCATTAAACTGTCTTAAAATTAGCTGAAAAATAAACATTAAATTGCAATATATTTTAAATTTCTTCTGTAATACAAACTGAAACACATTCAGTCATAAACTCTTTTAAAATTGGCTCATTGATACACATTAAATTTCAATACATTCTATATTTCTTCAGTAATATAAACTGAAACACATGCAGCCATAAACTCTCTTAAAATTAGTCGATTAATAAACGTTAAATTGCAATATAATCTAAATTTCTTCAGTGGTACAAACCTAAACACATACAGTCATAAACTGATTGCTATTTAATACATTTGTTACTATGACGGGGCAATGCGCAAGTGCATACGATCAAGGCAGAAACTTGCGTTTCAAGCTCTTGCGTTTGTGAGCTGTTTCAGGGCAATCCCGTTTAATGCTCTAGCAGTAGTCTGTCATCATATGTTTGTCCCATCTCCCTTGGTAGCATTGTTCCATGATCTTGAGGTCCTGAAGGAACCACTCATCTTCCTCGTCACTAACATCATCTAAGTTCTCAGGGAATCTATCAAGATGACTGTACAGGAAATGAAGTTGGACACTCATGTTACATCCCAGATCATGAAATGCTGACAACATATTAGCTACGACAGTTTCATAGTTAACAGCCTTATTATTTCCGAGAAAGTTGTTCATTATCGCCACGAACGACACCCATGCAGCCCTTCTTTTGTTGTTCATTTTTCTGACAAATTCTTTGTCGCGAACAAGTGCACGAATTTAGGATCCATCAAGCACACCCGCCTTATAAAGGGACAAAGCAGGGAGAGCACTTATATAGTGGAAGCATTCCCCATCTCTATTTAATGTCTTTACAAACTGTTTAACCAACCCCAGTTTGATGTGCAGTGGTGGAAAAATGATCTTCTCTCGATTGACAATTGAATCATTGACAATACTTGACTTACTTGCTTGCAGTCTCTAACGTATGGGTCACTCCTTCTAATTCCAGTGCTTCTATCGAGCTCGGCTGTCCCACATGCAAAGAAAGCAGGGATACTTTGTGTAACCTCTCTGTTGACCAAAGAGAAAATTGACCATTTTAAGGTCCACGCAAATTGTCCAGTTGTGCTCGTGATATTTCAGTAGGTCATTATGCTGCTCTCGTAAATGCACAGAATGACTAACTGGAACAGGTGCATAGACATTGCCATTATGTAGTAGAACACACTTCAGACTGCACTTAGAACTGTCTACAAATAAACGCCAATCATTTGCACTGCATAATGTAACTCCTAATTCCTATAGAAGACCTGAGACATTATGACAATACAAACTTATTCTCCTCTGTAAAATATGAAAGAAAAGCCTCCTCCCGTTTTCTGAAGTATGAAACTTTTGTGTTGGCGCTCAGTAAATCTTTTTTTTTTTTTTTTTTTTTTTTGCAATTCAGACGCTAACATTTCAATTGCATGTTTGGAGAGATCCAAATCATCACGCACAAGGTCATTCAGCTCAGGCTGTTAAACTTCTGAATAGTTAAGGTCTCTTCAGTACTAGAAGAACACTCGTCCTGTACTATTCCTTCAGTCTCACCACTTCTCTCCGAATTTTTATCCTCATCTTCAGATGTAGTAAACCCTTTAAAAGCTGGAACTGGTAGCTCATCAGAATGCACAGTAGGTCGAATTACTGAGGGAATTATGGGATATAAGATCTTGTGTGTGTTTTTCTTGTCAGTACCCTTTATATTGACGAGACAAAAAATAGCAATCACTTGTATGATCCTTTGGTTCTCACCAGATCATGGGAACTCCGAAAGGTAAACCCTTACGTTTCCCTCTTGTCCAATCACGCAGCATTTCTTCGCAGTTGTGACATACACCATGTGGGTCCCATTTCTTGTCTTGGTCCCCAATAGTAAGTCCGAAGTACGCTTTATAAGCGCGCCTCACAAAGGATGTTATTTTACGCCTTTGTCGAATAAGGGCGGAATATCCACAAATGTAGCAGAAACTGTCTGGGTTGTTTATACATTGACGTCTCCTTGTAGCCATGATCAGATGTGAAATAACAACGGAACTAATATTCATGTCTAAACAATATTACGTTATTACCAGTCAATAACATAAACATAAACGGCTGGAATGCAAAAGTTCGAATTGTATGAAAACTAGAGCATGGAGAAAAAACCGTTTTCAGATTTGAAATCAGCACGTCAAAAATATTAAGAATCAGTGAAAAAATCTCTTGCAACTGACATTTCGAAAAAGAATTGTTTGCCAGTGTTATGTAACTCGTATTTGCAATTTTCTGAATCACTAGTTTACTGATATGCTTGAATAATTCTTGTATTTCAGTCCTTAAGTCCAAACAGGAATGGTTATTAATTTACCTACCGACTCCTCTACATTACCAGAAATTATTATAGGCCTATTCTTTTTACACCTCACGTCATTATGCGAACATCTGTGCTCTATACCTATCCCTCTCCATTGCTTACCATGACACTACTCACGTGCAAGTAAACAAACTCGTACCTATAGTAAGAGATCAGAAAACTTGTGTCATCGGATACTAAGTTTCGCTGTCTGCTTATAACATTGACCAGTGAACTATCAGTGATTAATTGTAACGACAAAATATAATTTATTGATTGTGATTTATGTCTTAACACTTTTAATATATAAAATGTAATAAAAAGGTTGACAACGAAGATTAAAACTTAGAAACGGTTATACGGCAAATTCAAGATAACTTATGTCACTCTTTTAACATTTTAACACTGTGAAGATTATAAAGTTTTATTATATTTTATATAGACAAAGTATCGATGAGTCTAGATATAATTTATTGTGGACTAACAAAATGGTTTCCGAACATGATATATTTTGATAATTGCAAATATAGTTGTCCTCACCTACGTTTAACTGAAATGTCTTGTGATATGAAGAGCCTAGTATGTGCCACATAATTAATACTGATATTACTTATTACTGATAATAATTAATCTCGGTGGTCCAATGATTACTGTACATACTTGTCTATGAATCCGCGTTTTTCCTGATTCATTCTGAGTGGAAGATGTTTGATTTCATGGATGATGAAAGTCCTTAATTTTTTTCGAAAAAGAAAAAAAATACGAAGCTGGGAGGTGTGTGCTGTGTGTTTACGGCTCTTTCCGGGTTCCTATGTTATCCTCCTTCACAAAAAAATTACTCGTTGTGATTTTCCATTCTTTCAGGTGACAAATAAAAGTGCCTTTGTAATATCGTTCTCTGCTGCAATACTGAAGTGCAATGTACAATTATAAAGAATAGAAAGGCGAAGATTACATAGTAACTTATGCATAAAATTCACAAGAAGTTTCGGAAATTTAGAAGTAGTTGACTGTTATTTGCTCTATTACAGAATGCATCAGGTTTGCTAGATGAAATTAACAGAGGTCTTAACTATATAATCTTAAAACATAATTTTTAACATGGATTTCATAACAGCACTCATTAGTAAGTCACTATATTGTATGTCATAAATTTAACAGATAAAATTACAGTAATAATTATCTGCATAATTGTAATAAAATTATTACAGTACACAGTATATATTTCGGAAACCATGACATAATCAACTTTTTTTAAATTTCTTTGACAATGCACTGCAATCTTGAAACTTTCACTGAAGCCGAAATAACATAAGAAGTAGGTACTGCACATGTTGCTACTCCGAACTATGAATAGATTGCCACTTTGTCTTTAGCACACAATAACAAACATGTTGGTAGGCTACATATTATATGCCTAAGAATACTCTATATTCAGTGTATAAGTAATACGAGTACATGCTACTGGTTTAAAAATGTAAAGACTACTGATTTGTACTTTTATAAGCATAAAATATAATTAGGGCCTACTGATATAATTCAGTCCATCACTGTGGAATAACGTTAACATGTCTGACTGTGAAATATAATATCATTACTTAATGGGTAATGTAATGTACTGTCAGTTCACTGATGTTAAGGTTTAGGCATTTGGAAGGTGGTAGTATCTGTACAGGTTGGAGCCAGTGTAGCGTATCGGTACGCGACAGTTACGAGAAACCAAGCGCTGTTGCAACACTTATTTTGAAGAAGAGGCTATTCAGTATTCTATTCTTGGCATATGAGTTGGAGCTAAGTTTTGTGTTGAGGTTAGCTGAAGTGTAAGGTAGTTGTTATCATGTCTATGATAAGCTTGTGAATGCTGTGTAGTCGTACAGTAACATACGAGTACAATGTTTTCAGAGGATCACGCGGTTTTCCCGGAACTTCAAAATCATGTGCTGATTTCGTGACACCACTGGAATAAAGTGTCGACAAAAAGGTGCAATAAAATGTCATATAAATAAGAAGTCTGTGTCTTAATATGTTGATAGTGATGATGAAAATGAAACTGTAGGTTCTTCAAGTGAGAAAAATGAACTATTGTAATTTAACCCCTTTCCCCATTCTGAGACAGATGTGGCACATACCGGTTTTATATTAACATAATGTATAATATAAGCATATAATATTTCAAACTGCATACTGGGAAAGATATGGCACACGGCCAAGAATTGGATTTGACCATATGTGACATCAGTTGAAAAAGAAAGAACTACTTAAGTTATTTGAATATTAAACCGGTGTGTGCAAGACTGCCCCATGCGGTAACGGGTTAAAAAAACTTTTTCGACATTATAAGCACACGTTGCAATTGCAACAAATCAGCAATTGAATAAAAGCTCAGAAAATAACTACTCTTTTTTTCCAGTTTGTGTATGTATTTCGTACTAGTATTTTTCTTTCTTCCAGTGCTTCGTGACACAATATAAATCAAGTACATTACATACTGTTTGTCCTTAGAAGAAGTTAAATACAGTAGAACCTCTATTATCCGTCGTAATGAAGGGGTTGAATTGAACGGTTAATTGAAAACATCAGATAATCCGTATCATAAAAGATTGTCGTAATTTAGTGAATATTGCTTACATTTTCGTAATTTTCCTTGTGGTCTTGTATTTAACACACTAGGCAGTGGACCAGAAGTTCACTGATTTAAGTATGTTATTAACAACGGCTTTTTAACGAGAAAGGAAAGTCCTTGTAATGGCTGTCTGTGGAAAGATAGGAATAGTGGAGGTCTCGTGTTGTAGATTTTCATACTTTATACAATTTATCTTTGATTTTTATTAAATTTCACACAGTTGTGACTCCAGTCTCATATTCTAAAATGATCCACAGTTTATCGTTCCCCAAACCACTCAGTTACTTGCACATTTTTATACTTAGCAAGACAGAAAATAAGAAAGATTGGAGAAAGCTGGATTTGTAGTGAAAGACCTGCCCTTGAGTAGAACACTATGAATAAATGGATGCGATTTCTCTGATACCCGTGGAAGATATTTTATAGAACTCTAACAGTAAACCATAATGTGAAAGGGTAAAGTCTTGTAATAATTCTCTCTAGAAAGAAAAACGAGCTAATATATTTCATATATTTCTGTAGCAAAAAAAGCTAGAGAAAAGTCGGATAATCTGCCACTCGGTTAATAGGGCGACGGATGATCGGGATTCTACTGTACTGTTAATTTATAAATAAATACTCATAAATCATAATTACATTTCACAAATATTTCGATTTTCAAATAATATTTGTGTCTTATTCCTTTGTCTTTTGTAGAAGTTGTTATATAAATTCAATACGATTTACTTACTGCTGCTGATGATTATTGTGCATAACGTATCACAGAAACATAAATTGTCTCATTTGTACGATTGTGAATTTCCCTACAACTACAATCCCTTGCTTACTGTAACAATTTTTACACCTCTGCCTGAAACCTGTGTAGTCGTACAGTAACATGCAATTCTTATAGAGGAGCACGCGGTTTTCCCGGAACTCAAAAATCATAAATAGCCATGCTGATTTTGTGACACCACTGGAGTAAAGTGTCGACAAAAGGTGTAATAAAATGTCATATAAATAATAAGCTATTTCATAGTTTCAATATGCATATCTTAATTCTTCCTTGAGTCATGTATCTTTCAAAATGGGGAGGTATTTCTGTATTAATGTAAAATATATAATAAAATATTAGAACTGTAATATAGACCTAATCTACCTCTGCGATGGCTGAGTGGTCAGACCTCCAGCCTGTCACGCAGGCGGCCTGCGTTCGAGTCCCAGTCTGGCCTGGGATTTTTAATTGAAAAACCCATAGTGACACTTGTGGTGGACAAGATCGCAGTTGAGATTTTTCTCGGGGTTCTCCCTTTTTTTCCTCATATTAAACATCTACATCATTCCGTCACCATTCCTCCATTTCGTCATCATTCCATAGCATTCATCGATCGCCGGCTGGCGACATACGGAGCTGACTGACCTAGGGACGAAGGGGCTTGCCTACTCGAAATCTGGGTACGCAGCGAACCTTAGTGTAATCAACCGGTGTGGGTTTAGGAATGCGCCTAGCTTGAGGGTTAGCGTAATAGATCGTAACAGGTCGCAGTGCTGGGTCATAGTGCCCCCCTCCTATAAATTTCATTTCATTCCATAGCCCTAATCTATAAGTGAAACATGTTATTGTCATTATTCATGTCTCTTGGCTGAGAAAAGTGAATACCTACTGTACAACTCAGTTATAAACGCACTCCTTTCTAACAAAATAGGTTTAGAATTATAGGGAAAAGTATTGATATCAGCGTAATATATTTTGCGTTTCCCGGAGGATGGGGGTTGAACAACGATAGACAGACTGATGCTGGCAGCAGTACAGTTCATTCAAGAGAACTGACTCAGGTTACTAATCACTTTTTATTTTGTGTTGATTAGCTTTACAAATTTAAGTTATATTTTGAAACTTATGATAAATTGATAGTTATTGTAAATTTACCTATTATTTATTTATGTAGTGATGAGATCATTTTCGTCTTGGAACTTATGTTTTTCAATTTATTCTCTAGCACGACTCATCGTCGTCGTCGTCGTCATCATCATCATTATCACCATCGTCATTTTCTTCTTCTTCTTCTTCTTCTTCTTCTTCTTCATAACAGGGATTAGACAATGATCCTGAGAGTATAGTATACTAAACCATACTACATACATGATTATGATATGAGGTGTATGTGCAGAGACCCGAAGTATAGTATAATATACTTGGACTTGTGCCCTAACTGTAACCTGCAGAATTTTTTCAGCATTTTTCCTCATGTCAGTGACTTTTTTGAAGTGTAGAATCATATTGAACTTTAAAAATAAGACAAATGTCTCAGAACTCAAGAGGATAAGTAGATACTAGGGCTGGGATTCTTTCTTCACTCATTCGGTTTAAATGTATTCTTCAGTTTTCTTTGTATTCTTCTATTTTTGTTTTCATTGGAACTGTATACGTTGAGCTCTTCTCGGATATTTTCATTCTTTATCTGAAATCTTCTTGTACAACCCTTAAGCCTACGTAGGATCCTCATTTCTATCGATTGTATTTTACTTCTATCTGTTTCTGTTATTATCCAAGACTCACTCCCAAACATGATAACTGGAACAGTCGTAGTCTTGTAAAATTTTATTTTTTGTATCCTTTCTAGTCTTGTTTTTTTTTTTTTTAATTTTTATACATTATATACATTAAAAAGATGCATTAAAAACTATTATATACATAAAACAGAAATATAAATTAAAGAATTTACCCCCGTATGAACCAACGCTCGTGGTCGGAGTTCAAAACCGCACTGTAGATTTTTAATCGGTTGTTTAACGACGCTGTATCAACTACTAGATTATATAGCGTAGATGAGATTGGTGATAGCGAAATGGTATTTGGCGAGATGAGGCCTAGGATTCGCCATAGATTACCTGGCATTCACCTTACGGTTGGGAAAAACCTCGGATAAAACCCAACCAGGTATTCAGCCCAAGCGGGGATCGAACCCACGCCCGAGCGTAACTTCAGACCGGCAGGCAAGCGCCTAAACCGAGTGAGCACTGTAGCTAAGCAGAAAGAAGAAGACAAAATAAACTATAAATGTAAGCAATAAAATAGGACAGATTACAAAAACAAGAACAATACAATTCAAAACATTATAACCAATATTCACAAATTTATAAGATTGATATTTAGCAATTAATATTATCTAAACCTATATTAAGTTCCCATAATCATTCCTTTAATTTTCAGTTTAAATTTAATCATACTTATGTTAGCTAAAACTGGGTACTGAGAAATTAATTTGTTATTTAGTTTTAAGCCATAGTTGAAGCCATGTTTCATACCAGCAGCCGTTGGAATTTTGGATTCTGTGAAATGAAATAATATGTTTCTTCTTGTATTATAATTATGCCAATATGTGTTGAAATTTTTCTTGTTCTTATGAAAATAAATACTCGTTCACAACACCATATCACACTCTCCATTCCTAAACACAGAATATCCTTGTACTCTTCATCTTTCACTGTCTCTGTAGCTCATCTCTGGAACTCTCTACCACAACATGTCAGAGACTGTCGGACGTTGTCTAGTTTCAAAAATAAACTAAAATTGCACTTTTCAATTCAGATTTCTTTCAGTTATAAACCCTTTTCTCTGCGATAGTTTTGTATATATATATATATATATATATATATATATATATATATATATATATATATATATATATATTCCTTTTTTTGCCCTTTTTTGTTTTCTTGATCACCAGATGAATTTATTAGCATACCATTTTTATTGTGAATTTTATTTTATTTTCGTATTTCTTTTCTTTTTTATTATTATTTTATTGCATTCCATTTTGTTATATTCTTCCTTACTTTTCCCCTATTAACTATTTGTGCTAAATGAGTTGCTTTTGCTGTATTCAAATGTATTTTACTTTCTTTTTCTCTATTATGTGTTATTTTCAGTTGTTTAGTGTCGATTTTATTATGCTATTGTTATTATTTTTTAAATATGTTAGTACTGTATTCTTAAACATTTTGTTAAATATTCACTGCTTATATACTTTGTGACCTGGTGGAGTATAAGAGAAGGCCCTATGGCCTTAACTCTGCCAGTATAAATAAAGGATTATTATTATTATTATTATTATTATTATTATTATTATTATTATTATTATAAAGCAAGTTAATAACGTATATTTATATACCTTCTCCAATTTGAAAACGTTAAAATCTGTATTCTTATGCTGATGATACTGTGGTTATATTTAGCGGTTCGAGTTGGAATGAAACTTATCAAAATTCTAACAGTGGTATTAATATTATTAAAGAATGGCTGGATGTTCACTTACTTTCCTTGAACGTTTCTAAAACAAAATTAATACAATTTTCATTAACATCACATGGCTTTGAGCAACTAAAAATAAATAATAATAGAAATATAACAATACGTGATTGTAACCTACCTACTTGCTCATGTAACGCTTTGAGTATATCCCCACAAGTTAAATATTTAGGCATTATTATTGACCAACATTTAAAATGGGACAAGCATATCTCCTTCCTGTGTAACAGATTGCGTAAAACAATCCACAAATTTTCTATTCTACGCTCTTATTTACCTGTTTATGTTCTGCGTACTGTGTACTTAGCTCTGTTTCAATCAATAATTCAGTATGGTATATTAGGTTGGGGAGGAATGACTAAATCGACTCTCCATCCTTTAAATTTGCTCAAAAAAAGAATTATCAAAATTTGCCTATATAAACCTTTTGATTACCCTACAAAATTAATTTTTCAGGAATTTGGTGTATCAAATCTAGAACAAATTTATAAACAAACATTGCTGATTTACTTCCATAAAAACCACAATAAATTTAAATTTGATCCTCATGAATATCATACGAGACAAAACTACAGTTTCTTTAGAAATACTCCCAAATGCCACACAACTGCTGGATTAAAACACAGCATAAATTTTGTACCCAAAATATATAATACATTAATTAGAGCTTACTCTGAGCTAAGTACACTGAACACACATAGATTTAAGAAACAAATCAGATTAATTATTTAATTGTTTAAGCTAATTGAGTTAAAAATTGATAATGGTACTTTTGTATTTTCTATTTGTATATAGACCCTATTATTACATGCTGTATTATTTTACCATTTATTGATGTTATTGTGCTCAATGAACTCTCTTAATTGTGTGATATATTTTGTATAACTGATCTGAACTGCGCCCGGGCACGAGCTTCTGCTCTTTCGGGCTGCAATGCCTAATGTAGTTCAAGTGTATAGTATTAAATAAATTAAATGAAATGAAAAAAAAAAATTAATAGGGTAATCAATAGACTTTTTCAGACAAATTTTGATTATTCTTTTTTGTAGTAAAATCAGCGGCTTTCTTATGGATTTAGAAACACTGCTCCAACACAACAGTACCATAACGTAATACAGAGATTGCACCAAGGATAAATAAATAAATCTTGAAGTATTAATAGGGAGGTATGAACTAATTATAACAAATCTATATATAATTTTGCGTAACTTATTACATAAAAATGGAATATGTGTGCCCCATCTAAGGTGCTGGTCAATTAGTATTCCTAGATGCAAGTGTTCTATTTATTGTTTCACATATCGTTGAAATTTATTTAATTTAATCTCAATATCTCTATCTGTATCAAAATTTATATTACATCTTAAATAACCGAAGTGAGATGTTTGTTCCAGAGATTTATTTTATATTATAATTTTTGAACGTACAGATATTTTCCACAGTGAGCCACTACTTTAGTATTCTTTATGGCTATTTTTTAGATTATATTGCTTTGCGAGTTGGCATAACTTGAGACCGATCGTTATAAATAATCATTATTTTGCAACGATTCAAATTATGAGAAATATTTCTAATCAGTTTTATTTGAGTAGCGAATTGTGCGCTTGATGATTATAAGGCTACAACAGCAGCTGGAAAAATAAAAAATTCGATCAAATATAATTTATATTATATTCAATGACCGCACCATTAAATATTTTTGGAATATTTTGGTCACTACGGCATCACTATAATCAAATGACTGAATCACTTTCTTTAAATTCTCACAATAATAGCTATTATGCATGCTTTCAACTTCGGCTAATGATTTAAGATGGAGGAATACGTACTCTGGCACACTGTTTTCTGAATTCAGAAATACGATAGATGCCATACAAACAACTTTGTTATATTAGCCATTAGTCTGTCAACATCAGGAAATTGCACTCTCAACTCTTCTGCAAGTCTGTGACAAGCATGTTCGAGACATGTCGCTGTACTATATTCGGATAATGCTGTTGAAGAAACTTTGCCAATCTCTCCATTTATGTTACAGAATCTGTGAAAATAGCAACACATTTACATACAGAACACATGATAGCCAGAGTAAATTTCATTACATTATTAAAATGTCCACATATTGTAGAACAATTAACCTTGTCTAGTAATTCAGTGGATCGAAGGTAGAGGCTATCAGCACTTTCTATAATTATAGAATGCACCTACAACTACATTAGCAGTGTGGTGTCGAATAGTTTGTTTCCGGCAACAAGATCTTCTTTTTTTTTCAATATTTGTACCAAAATCAAAACTTACTAGTGGCTTGTGCAGCAAATGCTGCAAACTAAGTTCATTAGACGTTCAAGTAAACATTTTTTCAGATTTATTTTCAATGAAAAATACCAGACATTCGGAAAGTTATTTGCTTCCATAACAATGAAAGATACTCTCTCTCGAGCCAATACTGAAGAGAACCACGGATATAAATATCTACACCACACCGCCATTAATTATATGAAAAAGACCCAACCCCACTTGATTAATAATTATAAAAATATTTGATTTTTAATAATATTATTATCTTACGTAAGTTTTATAGCTTTCAGTAACATATACTATATATATATATATATATATATATATATATATATATATATATATATATATACACACTATATAGCCGCCACTCAGTAAAATATAGAAATCAAAATCTAATTTAAGTATTCTCTACATCTACTTATATAACCCCAAAACGTTTCACTTTCATATCATCAATATAGCATTAATATGTATAATTAATGAAAAATAGTCGCATCATGGCATCAACTATAATAATATTTCATTTCTAATGGTAATAATGTCATCAAACCACCTCAAGTTTTGTAGTTTTTAATATCCAATACACAGCTGTACCCAGAAAATTACACACCACAGAATCGAACCTGTAAATTATTTTTAGTAAGTTAAGTTTTTAATAACCAATTTAATTTGAGCTCTAAATATGTCGGCATTCTTGCAGATCATGGCCTTCGTCTGATGGTCTGCATCACTTTAATATTAAATGAAAATCCTTATGTAAATAGTATGCGACATTTGATGTCTGAACTTAATTCTTCCTGTCAACATCTAAGTCTCCCTTGTCTAGTTGAACTTCGTAAATCTGTGACTAGGAAATTATGAGAGGAATTAAGAAATGCAGAATTCGAATCATGGAAAGTAATGCCTGGAAGAGGCAGATGTGTAGAATTGTACAGCCAAGTACCTAAAGCCAACGCCTGGATTTTTAATAAGTCTGGACTTTCTACATCTGAATGGGTAACCTGCCTCAAAATGAATGCCAATTTAGCAGCAGTTAGAGGAGTACCTGGTCGCTCTTTGGACGGATCCCGGTGCAGACATGGCTGCCCGGAGACTGAAACTCTTGCCCACGTCCAAGGTCAGTGTAACAGAGATTTACTCCTCCGAAATGCCAGACACCATCATGTTCGATCCTTAATTGCAACTGCTTTAAGAAAAAAGTCTCGGACAGTAGAAGAGGAAGTTTTTTGCCTTGCTACTAATGGCTCCTCTAGACGTATTGACATCATAGCGTATTCCCAGACTACCAAGAAAGGATATATAATTGATCCTACCGTAAGGATTGAAACGGGGAGTAGCCAGCCGGAGGATGTCAATCAAGAAAAGATCAACATTTATCTGCCAACAGTTGATTACTTCAAAGCAAAATACCAGCTTGAAGACATTGAGGTGATTGGTCTTCTTATTGGAGCTCGTGGTGTGATTCCCAAGTTCTTTGAACGCTTCAGGAAGAATTTTGAAATACCACAGACACTTACTGCTGACATCATAACTTCAGTTTTGAAACGCTCTTGCCAAATTCTGAGTCATCATATTCACTCTATTTAATTTTTTTTATTCACTTTCTATTCATATATGTTTATTTTAATTTTCTTTCTACAAAATTTATGTAAACATTTAATATTGCAAAATTCATGTAGGAGAGTATACTGAGTCCTTCTGGGCTACCTCCAATGGGAGGCAGTTATTACCTTACCTACTGTTTACTGTAGTATGTGTTTTGTTTTATTCTGAAATGCAACACGGCCGACTTGATGCTCGCCTCGCTTCCCCTTTACAAAAAAGCGAAGGTAATATCAAGTCGGCCGTGAATGCTATTAGCTAGTTCTCAAAACTGACGACAGATGGATTTTGGAAAATAGGAAAATTATGTTTAAAAATTGACATTTCACTGAAAACTACTATTTTTCCGAAAAACTTTGAGTTCCAAGCTTCAAAATGAGGGGTCATTTATTCAAATCCGTCCAGCCGTTTTCCCGTAATTTCCATTACCAGTTCAAATTATATATATATATATATATATATATATATATATATATATATATATATATTATTGCAGGAGTGAGAACTTATTTTTATACTCTGCAAGCACATGTTCTATTGAATATGGAATTAGGAATGAAACATTATGAAGCCATTGATTTTATTGTAAAAATGTTTATAACCATTTATTACCTTTCATATTGTTTTAATTAAATATTTTATAAGATTTAAACTATACGGTATTTATCCATTCTTGGCATGATGATTGAAGACATAGACATCCATGATCTCCATGGAGATATGAATAATGACATTAACAGATTATTGTCATTCTCTGATTCATGGCCAACTACATGCATTTCAATAACTACAAAGATAGCGCAGTCGTTAGTGTTTATTAATAAAATTGAAGGTTCAGACAATATTTTTCTAATCTTATAATATCACCAATTATGTGATTCTTATGGTCACCATATGTGGCATACTTACAGCGGATTTTTTCATTGTCTCCTTGTGCAGACAGGAGGAAAACAGAGGGATGTGGCCTACCTACACTCACTTGTCTGTAATGAAGAGAGAATCAGAATTTAGACGTACAAGTAAACTGAGCACAAATACAGCGCGATTTCTCAAGCCGTAATATTGGTTTAGTCGTGGTATATGTAATGAAGCCTATAATTATTACTTGAATAATTTGAAAGCTCAATAATTTGAGTAATAAATTAGAATAACTTTCCAAGTCACTAACGTTATCTAAAATGAAATATGTTGCAAATGTCCGTAAGCATTATGGCTGTGACTAATTACAGAATCTTGTAAATACCTCCTCCACGAATTGCGCGTTCTGCGGCTAGCACCGTAAAAATCTGCTATACTAATGTATCTCATCAAGTGGTGGAAGTGGGTAAAAAATAACACAACAGTTATTTTGAACTGTTCCGATTTCGGAATTGTTACAAAAATGAACAGTAGGTCGGAACTCACAGTTTCGAAATAATATTGTTTCGATTCAGAGCTGCTCACTTGTCTAGTTGTTGCTGACCTGCAGGACTGCGTTGTGCAAGTTATGTTTCGTTGAACCAATGAGAGCACCTGTTACACTGTTTTCGTTGTTCTTTGTACCGTACTTCGAACTTCATTTGAACTTGGAACTACGACTGCGTAATGGAGGGGGAAGCAGGATATTAAAATAATTCTTCAAGTGGCACGTATTTTAATATACAGTAAACAATTGGAAGAGCGGTCATAACTTGTAAGGTTGCAGGAACTATTTATAGAATATAACTTCAATTTTATTCAATTCCCGCTTTACTTCACCTTCGCCAATTCGCCATTCAGTTATGTTTCAGTTACTATATTGCATTACCAAAGATATGCTTTGTAATTTAATAAAATAATAATAAGAGTGGTGTAGGACTTAAAGGTAGGCTACAGCTTATAGTATTAAAAATAGGTCATATTAAATATTTTTTCTCTGAGCCTATGTCATGCACAAAAGTGAACATTTTTGCAAGGAAAACACTCTTTAGCCATTACAATGTAGGCCTATAATAGGCCTAACTATATTTTAAAAATTAGTGTGGAAGTTGTGCACGACATGTTTCCACATTACTATATAGTTTGCAACTTTTATTTGGAACATAGTATTTTTCCGAAATTGGAACTGTCGGAACTATTCCGGGCAAAGAACAACTTCGCACATCACTATCAAGTGGGCTTTCTCGATTGACATCGTGGACATCCCTCTCTGTTGACGAGTCTCACCAGTATGATGTCATCGAACTGCAGTAATGCACGGACTTAGGCGGGTTACATAAAGAAGGAATAACCTGGCTGTTCATTTCATACGCCATCATCGATGCTCTTAAGCAATTCTGTAACTGCGAATATTTTTACTGAATTAAATAATATGGAATGGAGAGTTTTGATAGAATGAAATTTGTAATTGAAGGAAGCAAATAAACCTTAAAAAAAAGTCGTCCTCAGATCTTGCCTATCATAAGTATCACTCCAGTCAACCGGATTGAAACCCTACTTCGCGGAATAGTAAGCCCCGACCCACTCTAGCACTGAACTACGAAACAGAAAAGAATATCTCTGTAGTCAAGAGTGTTCCAGGATTGCTTCGGAGAAGACGACGTTGAAAATAAACTGTCGAAAAATAAAACTATGTTTTTAATGGTCTGCGTACAACTGGTAAAAGTATTTTGGCGTATAAATATGAATAAATGGATTTTTTTTTCCTCTGTTTCTATCAAACATTGACTAATGTCCTTTGCACCGGTTGATAAACAAATATTTGTGAGTTGTGAGCTGACCAAAGAAAGGAATTATCTTTCATTGTTTTAATGTAGGCATGGCAGAAAGAAACGTCTATTGAATTTGCGATTGTCAATAGTTAGGAACACATATTACAAAACGTCCTAATCTCACACTTTTCAAACTTTTCTCCCCCATGTCAAAAACATATCATTTGAGAAAATGAGTGGAATCAAAATAGTACTTTTTCAATTACACAAGTACAATCTGTATATAAAGTAGTAGTAGCAGTAGCAGTAGCAGTAGATTTTACTACGCTTTATCAACATCTTAGGTTATTTAGCGTCCGAATGAGATGAAGCTGATAATGCCGGCGAAATGAGTCCGGGGTCCGCACCGAGAGTTACCCAACATTTGCTCATATTGGATTGAGGGAAAACCCCGGAAAAACCTCAACCAGATAACTTGCCCTGATCGGGAATCGAACCCGGGTCACCTGGTTTCGCGGCCAGGCGTGCTAACCGTTACTCCACATGTGTGGGCTTGTCGTATAAAAATATGACATATCTCTCTACATTTTCACTACTTGAATTAAATATTTTAAAATAGTAGTCCATTCATTTTGAAGAACTGTATAGTTTACATTAGCATACAAAATTTTAGCCCTTTATCTTAAGTATTTTTTGAGTAAATGGTTCCTGGACTTGGAACAACAATTCCTTCCCACTCATCAGAGCGTTTCACTGCAATGTTTATCAATTCAATGCTCTCGATGTATCACACATGTAGGAGAGGGCCAGAGGATGTTGAGGCTACTTCACAGAAATCAAGTGTAAGCATAATACTGAATTGTAAATATAGGTGTTTCAATTTATAAATATAGTTTGAAGGTTTGACATAAATTAAATTTCCATTAGTCTTAATTTTAACGTTGTATGTTATTAGACATACCTATTTATTAAAATGTTATGATCACATAGGTCTACGAAAGTAACCACATTCAAATTCAATATAACTACAAGACACTCACGTTCAAATTTAGCCGAACTGCAACTACAAATGTAAATATTAAACTAATTAAAATCAGAATTACCACCATATATATTCTCTCTAGTAATATGCACACTAACACATTCTCGTTGAGTGTCAGAAAGAATACAATTCCTGCTATGTAGTTGAATATCGATTGCTAATAAAATCCGGAAATTTTAAATATCTCATAAACCATACCTATTATTTTACATTGTGGAGAAAAACCGACACATTTGTCGTCCAGGACACGCTCTTTGGGCATGGGGGTACAGATGTCTGGGACGTCTGAGAGCCCTATCCAGCGAGTTCTCTTTCAACGTTCCATGTTCCTAAGAGCATTCACATAAATTTCTAGGAACATAATTTATTTTTTCTACCTATAGGCCCTACATGTAAAACAAAATATTTTTTTAATTCACCCGAGTTCTCTTCTCAATTGTGTTGTTGTAGGTGAGTTAATCTAAGTTCAGTTTTTTAGTAGATTATTTTACGACGCTTTATCAACATCTCAGGTTATTTAGCGTCTGAATGAGATGAAGGTGATAATGACGGTGAAGTGAGTCCGGGGTCCAGCACTGAAAGTTACCCAGCATTTGCTCATATTGGGTTGAGGGAAAACCTCGGAAAAAACCTCAACCAGGTAACTTGCCCCGACCGGGAATCGAACCCGGGCCACCTGGTTTCGCGGCCAGACGCAATTCTGTTCTGAGAAAGAAAGTGCATACAGCTTATTATGGATAGCTGATTAACGTAGTGATTGTCACTCGTTTCGCTTTTTCGTCGTTTGGTCAGTAACTTATAATTAATGTTTCAAACATCTGGCATGTTATACCGTTCTTGCACTGAAGTTCGAGTACGAGGCAGTAAGAATAAACCGAGGCGCGCGAATTCATAAGGCCCAGGATAATCCTCGGCCTTATATCGCCAAATAACATTTCGCTATCTCCAACTAATTCTAACAATAAGGGCACTAAATAACCTACTAGTTGTCATAGCATCCCTAAATAACCAATTAAAAAATTAGCGATCTATTCTCTTTTCTATATCGTCCATGCTGTTCTCCGAGAGACGCAATATAATAATAATAATAATAATAATAATAATAATGTTTTATGTTACGTACTGTTACTGTAACGCAAGCAGTAGAACAGGAAGTTTGTAGTACCATCGGGGCACACGGCATGTGGATTCAATGAAAGCTGTGTGCAAAAGTTATACCTAATGTTCGAATTTTAAGGTGTTATGTTGATCAAACTGCGAAAGAATGAAATGAGTGACTATCACCACGTTAATCAGCAAGCCATAATTAGTCATTTCTGCAATTTTAATGACAATCAAGCTCTTACGGTTTGTGCACCTACCTTCTGAGATAATTTTTGCGATAGAAGTTATTAAATTAGTTAAATTCTGTAAGAGACTTGTAACAAATACGTTAATACTCTGTACGGGTGAAAACAATGGAGTAGGTATTTCGGGAAATAATATAGATAATATCTTCCAGAAGCAATCTTATTATTCCATTATAAAGTGAAGATACAGGAAATTGTTCCACTTTGTTCAAACTCTTACCGTTGTATTCTTATCTCTCCACATGAAGGAGATGGCTATCCATTCTATATGATTCAGTGTAGTAAAATAAGCCTATGAAGAGTCCGTGTGTATTCTGGCACCTGGCAAACAGAGAAACCGATCCGTCAGAATCGTGTACAATCAATAATACACTGCGAACATATCGACTTACTGCGAGATCCCCCGCCCAACAGAGCCCCGCCTCGCAAGCCTCGTATCGACAAATTCATAGCCCCCTGGGAACTCGGCCACCTGGCAGACAGCATTGCAGAGGGCCGATCCCGCGCCTCGACTCCACCCCGTAACATGGCGGCCGCGACGAGAGATTCCAGCCTGATGCAGATGATCAAGTTCACCCATCACATCGGACAACCTGGTGGTTCATTTTTTTCCATTTTTATTTATTTATTACTCTCGTCGCTAGTCGCTGCACCTACTTTATACTTTTTAGTTTCGGGTCCAAATTCCGTAGAGTCCAAGCTTACGTTTGTAGTGAAAACTGTGGTACTGGAGAATTATTTTTCTTGCATCTTGTTCCATTTTCCGTCATTCCCCATGATATCATTTATCTTCCCATAGCATCAGACTCAAAGAAGACATACATACATACATACATACATACATACATACATACATACATACATACATACATACATACATACATACATAGGGGAAAACCGGGCAAAGCGGATAAGCTAAGAACAAACAATGCCACAGGCTATATTTTGGTGTTCCCGAAATAAAATCTTCATGACATTGGTTGTGACACATGTTGTCCACATATATAAAAAACAGCAATTCATTTCTCGTACCTACGGACAGTGATATGATTTGAGAAAGAAAATATAATTAATTATTCGCTTTGCCCGGGTACACGGGCTAAGCGAATAATTAACCCGGGCAAAGTGAATATCCCTATAACATTTTCACATTTCTATTTAATTTTTATTCACTGATAATAAAATTAAATCAACACATCAACACGATGTTAATGAGTTATGTTAGACGATAGGATATGTTATTTACAGCCCATTACAGCACGTTAGATTAGTACAAAATACAAATTTGAACAAGTCGACGTTTCACTAGCACTGAAGACTTGGATTTCTTCTGCTTTTGCTCCTGCCCATAAGTTACTTCTCTTTCAACGTTTTTAATCAGTATAGATGTAAGAACTTCAGAGCGCTGACATTTTCTTCGTTGAACTCGTATCTTTCGAGCATCCATTTTTGGCACTGGTCTAAATCCAAAGAACTGACTTAGATTCTCTTGCTGACGATGTTGAGGTTTTAGTGTAACCGGAACTGAAAATCTGAGTGTAATTGATGTATTGGATATTCCTTCAATCTCTGAAGATAACGACATCACAGAGGTGGTTGATTCTGAGTGAGCATTAATGTTTCTTCAGCCGCTGAAGAAGCTGGCACCGCAGAATTTGTTAAATCTGAGCCAGCTCTCGTTTCGCTGATTTCTATCTCAAGTGGGCGATCTGTAAGTTGATCTGGAGCAAAATCTTCATCAACAAACACGTTATGGTTGTATGGCCAGATAGCAAAACCAATAATTGAAAGATTTTATTTCTTCAAGTGCTTTCTTCATGGCTTCTTCAGACCATTTGGCTTGTTCCGTCTTCCTCTTGAAAAATTAAACCATCTGAAAACACATTACGACCTTTTTAAGTAAAAATTAAGATCTGTGTTGCTGATTTATAATTTAATTAGTGTGACTTAATGCCTCCACTATGTAAAATGATCTAATACGCTTTATTATAATAGACAAATACATACAAAAATACAGCTAACACTTGTATAGTCAAATAAATGTGGCAGGGCAAAGCGGATAAGTTATCCACTTTGCCCTATTCACTTTGCCCGCAGACGCCACTTCCCTTTTCATTTAAGGTTATACAAATATAAACGTCAATAATCTTCTTCGTAAGTACGGCACTTTAGAAGTAATCGTATCGCCAATATATTACTATCACATAACAAAACGTTTCTGCAGTATTGCGTGTTGTACATTTGTTTCTCTTACCCTGAAATATTTTAAGAAAACAGTCAATTTTCTTTAAACACACGCTGACTTCTTCTCTCACTAGCTAGAATGACGACAAGTCAGTTCCAACAGCAAAATCTGGTTGGGATTCTTCCCCAACATAGCAGAAAGCGCTACCTGTTGGCATTTTTTAAGAAATATGCATTATTCTCTTTGCCCGGGTCTCGCCTACATACATACATACATACATACATACATACATACATACATACATACATACATACATACATACATACATACATACATACATACATACATACATACATACATGCATACATACATACATACATACATACATACAGTACATACATACATACATACATACATACATACATACATACATACATACATACATACATACATACATACATACATACATACATACATACATACATACATACATACATACATACATACATACATACATACATACATACATACATACATAATCTTTCTCTTAGTTACAGCCTACGGGTTATATGTAAGTGTCTAACTTGATAAAACTGGCTCTAAGGGAAAGGAACAGCAGGAAAACGTCAAAAACATTTGACGTTATTTTTTTCTCTAGAGTCTAGACCATTTTACATCACCGCTATCTTAGTACATCCCCAATCCGTGTTTTTTTTTCTTTAAATAGGTTCAGTTTTCCCGGCTAGATTTAATGTCATCATAAGCGCATATGTTATCCATTTTATAATATAAAAGCGCACATTTGAATCACTCAGAAGTGCGCTCGCAAGGAAGATAAAAGCGCACATTTAAATCGCTGAGAAACGCATTCGTAATGAAGCGCACATTTAAAACACTTAGAAACACTCTCGTAAAGAAGTTAGAAGCGTATTCGCAAAGAAGACAAAAGCGCACATTTAAATCACCTGAAGCGCACTCGCAAAGAAGACATAAGCGCACATTTAAATCACCTGAAGCGCACTCGCAAAGAAGACAAAAGCGTACTGGTAAAGAAGACAAAAGCGCACATTTAAATCACTCAGAAGCGCACATCATTTTCTTCACCTCTTCACTGCTTGCGAAGTACACAGTGTTCATCTGAAGAGACACCAAAAAAGTTTGTAACTTAAAATATGTGACAAAAATAAATAAATCTTCTGAGGATTGATGGTGCAACTCTTGCAGTTTATAAAAGCATGATTTGGTTGACATGAAGTCATAAATAAATTGAAAAATAAAGTCACTATTTATTCTATAAAGCTGATGCCATTTGGACACCAGGAGAAAATATTGTGTGTTCTTTGGTTAGCAGAAACAAAGCGTGTTAAGCATGTGCAGAGCCGGTTTCTTCGGGCGTTCAACCTTCAAAGACACGATCTCATTTTTGACTATAAGACTGGAATATAAAGTTCAAGCAAACAGGCACTTTGTTGCCGAAAATTGGTGAGCATTCTAAGCGAAAAGTTTCTGAAGACGACAATGAGCAGATTCGAGCCTCATTTACAAGAATCCCAAGAAAATAAATTCGACAAGCACGTTTGCATCTCCAACTTCCTCACAGACGACTTTTGCACAAAAGGCTACATTTTTTAAAATAAAAAATTCAAATAACACAACGGATCACGGCCGATAATAAAATTGAAAGTTTGGCTTCCACTGAAAGTATTTCGGAAAAAATTGACCAAGACAATATTATTCTTACTTATATCCTGTGTGTTTCTGCCGCTGCGACTAGGCAATCTTGTTTCTGCTAACCAAGAACACACGAGATTTTCTCCCGAAGCGTTCACATGGTTGTAGCTTTATAAAATTAACAATTTGGTTATTTTTTAAACTTGTTACACTCCATGCTAACCACATCATTGTTACCTCGGTAGATTTATTTATGTTTCTCGCATATACAGAGTGGAAGTGAAATAGCCTTACAGATTTTCAGGACGAATAGCTCATGTTGTATATAACAAAAACTATAATAGCCTATATATTGGTGTAAAGTTCATAGTTCTTAAAAAATGTTTTTTTTTTCTCAAATGTTTAACAATCTCTTGATCGATAACTCTTACGAGTAGGATCGTGATGTTTGTCCATATCAATACGAAATCTAATGAAGAATAATTTATCCTTCTGGCATATTTCAATAGCGTGCACGATTTTCGTGTAAATTTGATTTTGAAAACCTCTAAATTCAAACCATTGTGTGATGAGAACAAATGCAACGTCTTGGTAGAGAGCAGCTCACCTACCGATACACACCGAGTTCGCTGACCTCTTACACCTATATCACGAGTAGAATGTGTTAGCGGTCATTTACGTGTACCCTATCGTCCCTTTCAAGGTTATTTCACTTCCACTCTGTATATTTTCTGTTATAACTATTTATTTTGGTGGTGTTTTAAACTGAACACGGCGTGTATGACAGGTAGACAACGGTTAAAAAATGCTCTGTGTCAATAAATACAGTATGATCTAACCTGAATTGCTAGGTTAAATAGTTGTAGTCCTCAGTTATTTACTTTAAAACAAACTTTATGTAGGAACTTTATGTTATATTCTCTGTACTGCGATGAACACTGTTATAGTTCCCCCCCCCCCCACCGATTTGTAAATCTTCTTCAGCTATTACATATAGGCCTATTTAGTTTTCTATAACTTACGTTGCAGCCTGGAATTTTTGCGATGCGCCTGATATCAAATGAATTTGTATAGAAATTTGCTTTAAAATGACGCAGGAAACATTCGTAGCCATTAATAGTACGAGGTATAGGCCGAATAAATAGTGTGTCCGCCCATAATATTAGTGAAAATGCAGCGTCGTTTCTTACATAGTTATTCACAATACCTATAGTCTGTAGTAATGTCACGAGAGGTTTGAGATTTATCTAGCAAATCTCAGACCTCGAGTGACATTTATTAGGACTATTTCGTGAATAAAATAAAAATGTAAATAATATAGGCCTATCCCTAAAATTCGCTCACAAAATGTTAATAATGGTATATTTACGAATACTTAACCTATTCAGACATTGTGGAGTTGAAATAGATGAATATCGATTACTGCAATAAAGAAATTGGATGTTATTCAGTAATGCCAATTGCGAAAAGCGAAATACAGGTTTAACAATGTTAATTAAATGTAGTGCGCTTTTCTCTTATTGTTCTAACAGAAATACATTTCATTATCTGCTTAAATCATAATTTAATTTAAACATTTTATAATAATTGCAAGTAACCTGATTAATACATTAATTAAATGGATTACTGAAAAAGCAGTTATCAAATCTGAATGAAAGAGTGTAATTTTCTCCAGATAGCCTACAATGGACATGGAATTAAAAGATGAAGCTATAGATGTGGAAGTAGGCCTAAGATTTCGCACTTTATTTACTACTTTATCGTTACATTATACACTACACCGAGAATCATGAACCATGTAATATGTGTGGAAACAGCTAGCAATGCTAATATAATCACACTACAGCGAGACATATGTTGCTACACCATCTCTGTACAGGTAATTAAAAATACAAATTTTATTACGCCATACGGAAGGCAGTTTGATCAAGCACTGATGTGACATAAATTTGAACATATGACTTTCTATGAATTGTTTAATTTCATTCACGTAATACAAATTTTATATGCTAAATTAGGTTAGGTTACCTGTGGGAGCGGGGCCAATGTCAATTATGCCTTATTTCGACCATTAATCCGTACTACAAGAAAACATTTTCCATAGATAGACAAACGCATTCTCGCTGTAGTGTGTAACGGGACTAAAGCTGCATCTACAAAGTTCAATTTTCCATACGCGTATGCATGGGAAGAATATTGAAATGATTAAGTTTAAAACGTACGTACGTTCAATTAAGATGCATGAAGATTTTGTGTCTACATGGTGAGCCATTTTGAACGTCGTCTTCACTGCGTAAATATATTAATTAATATTAAATATCAATATTGCATTCATTGCTTGAATACGTAAAGTTGAAAGGAAAGTTTAACCGTGTAGATGCATATTAATGGATTCATACTCATCGATTTACGAGGAAACAGTTGGCGACACTGACTAAACAAAAAAGAACGACCATGCGATAAATTGATAGCGATAAATCTAGCTGCAAAAATTATCGCGATGTCTGACTGTGATTGGTTGGAATTCAGAATTTCACTACACTTCATTGGTCGAAAATGGAATGACGTCATATAAACGAAATAGTCGATATAATTCATTGTTAAGTGACTGTTTGGGAAATCTGAAAGGCCTATTTATTCAATAAATGCGTTTTCTCTCTTCGTCATGTTTGAAGGAAGGAAGTCCAAAAATTACTTTATCACCATAATGTCGGGCCATTTTCTTCGTATAACTGAGATATCCCAGTTCAGAAATTATCATACTCTACTTATGGTTAAGATGAAACTGACAATTGCAGACTTCCCTAAACGGAGTATCACAAACATATAAATAACCATGATTGTTATATTGCGGGGATGCCTATTATCATTTTTGGCAGATGTAGCAATTTATAATAAATTTAAATGTTGCACGTTTAAGGAATTAAAATAAATTATTCTTTCGCGGTTTAGCAATTTTAAAATGTGGGCTCTCTTAACATTGGAAAATGGTCAGATGTGCGTTTATGATAACATACATACATTGATATCAATTTAATCTAGAAGAACAAATCAAGATTGTTATGATCACAATATCACGTCATTTTCTTTATTTCCACATTTACAATAATAATTATGTACAGCTCACAATGTATCATCAAATAGCCATGAAACAATACGCCTACATAGCTGATTTCTTATTAGTGATTCATTTTTCTTTCAAACATTTGTTATTAATTGCAAAATCTTTCCGTGATAATGTTTTTTGCTGACATTTCTTAAACCGATTAGGATAGCTTTATCAGAAACACGTCAAAGTATAAAATTCAAGCTTATGGTGGAAGCAATCTCAAGATTGTAACTTGCTTATGTTGCAATGGATACCTTTCCTCTTGTTCTTCTTCATGGAGTTCATCGCTTCCAAATGGATAATCATAACTTTTTCTTTAAATTACAGGAAAGAAAACTTAATAGAGAAATATATCCAATTGTCTGAGCTCTTTTAAGTTGAGATGTTCCCTGCAATAACAACTTAATGTACGTTACGTTGTTTTTCTTTTTCAACATAGCCTATATTGAATTTTTAATAACACATCTCCTTCCTGACAAAATATTGTACTTCCAACAAATACAGCGCCCTCTACAAACATTTGAGTGTTGTTCTGCGCAATGCTTTTATACCAGATCTAAAATATTTTATGCTCTGTATCTCAAATTCAAGATTTTGTACTTCAGTTTTTGTTCCAGAGAACGTCTCAATTTCAAGATTCAGTAAGATAAAGCGAGAGAAGAAATCGTCTATAAAATTGTTAAAAAAATTAATACACTTTTTACCTAATAAACAACGAAACTCCAAGATTTACAATTTCGAATGTAAGATAAATATTATTAATAATAATTAGAATACTAGAATGTACCATATGTTTAACTTATTGAAACGCTGAATATAGTATCATATTTTATTGTAAGTTCGTGATAATTATAGCTTCTATCAAAGACTTTAAAGTTCCCTATGAACTAACCATTATATAGACAATGAAATCAGCTTTGTACATACCCTATTTTTTACTTACATTGATTTGATATTAATTGACTGTTTCATGGCATCATTGATACAAAATATATACGTACCACTGCTTGTTACAATTTATATCTTACAGATTAAAACTTTGTTATTCTCAGTCAATAATATGATACCTTTTAAAACGAAGCTATCAGACTGAAATGCTTCCTTCATATAGATACACTTCTCATTATGGAGACAAGGATGACGTTCACAAAGATAGAGATTTGTACATTACGATTTCGATTATTACAGATAATGACTCGTAAAAATATAACGATATAATAAATGACTAGCTACTGACTAGAGTAAAATAATATAGCATGTCTGATCTCGACAAATGACATCAGTAAACTATTACTATTGGCTATTTCTGTTACTAAGTTCAATAGGTAAACCAAATGTTTGCCTCAAAATATTCTTACGTGTGTGAAACATTCACTTATCCCCCAACTGTATTCTGACGTCCTTAAAAAAAGAATTACCTGTGGGCGTAGTTCAACACATTGACAGTATTTTGCATTTATTACAGATTTAATCAATTTCGAGGTAATTACACTCACCGTAGTCCAACATCGCTTTCAGAATGCAGATATAGCTTGAATGTTTCATTCGTTTTGATCTTCATTTTAAGAGTAGCTTAAGTTAAGAGTACATTGTAATGTATTTTCTTCGTCTTTAAATAAAAATGCTGTTCAATAGTTCACTGGTCTCGCAAAGCAAGATCCGACTTCTGACATCTCTGTAACGTCTATTTTTTTAATTTCCTTCTACCCTTTATCCCTTTCGATCAACCAATAGGAACTGGATTCGTCAGTCGCCTTTCCGGCACTACAATGAACACAAAATTTTAACCTACCTACCTTCTTCCTGACTCCGGTGTGAGGGAAGGAGAAATACTGCTAGCTACAATGCCGCCCTCTGGCCGTGTATTTTCCACGTGCTTTGGTAGAGATGTCAGAAGTTGATTCTTTCGTTGCGGTAGTAGTAAATGTTGCGTACTGTACATTGCAATTTCCAAACTTGTTTGTCGTTATTTTATGCTTTAAAACCCTGTACTGTATTATCAATCTTTGGTGTGGATTTTAAACTTGTTTAAACTATAAATATCCATGAAATTCTATATCAATAACATATTTTAAAAGTTCAGTATGTAGGCTATAAGTATTTAGTATACGATACTTGTAACAAGATGGAAATAATGAAAATAACCTTGATAACATTATAAAGGTGCTACAAGAAATTCTTGAACTTGATGGTGTAAAAAGTCAGTCATTCTTAATCCTAATGGCTTCTAAAATATTTCTCGTTGATTGAATCACAATTTTATATTCCACATTCAGTGTCAATATGTTCCTCTACAAATTATCGTTACTTCACCTCCTTCCAGTTACTCTTACCATGTACACTTGTACAAAATTGGTATCATAAATATATCACAAAATTGCTTTACTTCCTTGTTTAAGGATTTTTTAGTCACATAATTGAAAACTCGCACTATACAACGAGACTCGATCTTCTGTACGAATTTAAAATGGCGATCTATTACCAACCTTATTTGTAAATTACGTAGGTTATTCTTCTATAGCTCCGCATGAGTACTGTCTGTAGTGGTACCAATTGAGAGTGATATCCTAGATCATATATACCCAGATTGCTCGGCCTTATAGGCTTTCACGGTAACAACTTTTGTCAGGTTTACTATGCTGCCATCTACTTGTTACATAAGAAGTCACGTCATAACTCCCATTTGAATTGCATTGCGACTGTACTGCCATCTCGTGTTCGTTTACGGCGGACGGGTGGCGATCCTGGCTGTTGTTCTCTTCGAAGTGCTACCGATTTTAACAAAGGAATGAGCAATCTGTTATACATGTGATTTGGGGTGATATTAAACCCGTTGCTTTAAGAAACAACTTTTGAAATTTGTATATATTTTCTTTCTTTTTTTTTTTTTTTTTTTTTTTTTTTTCAGAAGTATGCTACGCATGGGAAGTAGGATTCATTCTTCGAGGTCGCTCGCTCTTCTTGTCCAGCATGCGCGAGAGCGACCACGAAGAAAGAATCGTTCTGTAATATGGAATGCAATTTATGGTTACTGGTGTTAATATTAAATTTTACCGTTGAAGTAAACAGAAAGAATTTATGGTGTTATAATATATTTTCTGATTTTTCTTACTATACATATAAATACTTACTTACTTACAAATGGCTTTTAAGGAACCCGAAGGTTCATTGCCGCCCTCACATAAGCCCGCCATCGGTCCCTATCCTGTGCAAGATTAATCCAGCCTCTATCATCATATCTCACCTCCCTCAAATCCATTTTAATATTATCCTCCCATCTACGTCTCGGCCTCCCTAAAGGTATTTTTCCCTCCGGTCTCCCAACTAACACTCTATATGCATTTCTGGATTCGCCCATACGTGCTACATGCCCTGCCCATCTCAAACGTCTGGATTTAATGTTCCTAATTATGTCAGGTGACATATAAATACTGACTATATTATTTAAAGTCTTGTCCAATTCTGATTCTCTCTTTCGCAAAGTTACAACGTTCTCACTGAAGAAGTTCTCTGACTGCTGTCACCGTACCACTTGATCTACTGTACGACATGCAATAATAACGAAAAGAGTCATTTCAACACTTGACACTCCCTAGCCATCATACATCAGTTTCTGATAAGGAAACCTAGAGACTGGGAAGGCCTTATCTGCTAACCAGGATACAAGTTTCAGGAGTAAGTTATAGCAATATACCATTACTGTAAACCGTAATAGTTTGGGAATGTAGCTATTTCACACGCTCTTTCAAGACACTATTTCTTGTGTACCAAAACATAAATAAAATCTTGCTAGCTGGTTATTAACAACTACAATAAGTGTGCGGTGCAATTTGGGCACAAGGGGACTTGTATATGAATTCATGGACGAAATCATTTTAAATTTTCTACTATTCAAACTGCAAATAGTCGCTGTTTTTATGAAACCTCCTATGTGACAGTACAGTAAATAAATTTTCAGGAGGAAGAAAAAATAAATGAAAATCAATGGGTGTATATAAAAATATGAAATAATTCTGTAGAAAACGTTGGTGAATATGGTGAACATAAATTACATCATCGAGGATCAGTGCAGGCCTATTGATATTTAATTAATTTTTTATTCCTCCTGAAAAATTATTTTTGTACTGTCACGTATGAGGTTTCATAAAAATAACGACGAAATGTAGAATAGTTGAACCATTAGATTCATGTAATTTTTCAGTACTTCAATTTAGGAATACTTTATTGTGTGAGACATAACTTTTAACTGCATAATTTTTTCTTTAATTATTATTATATCTATTATCAACAATCTCATTCGGTGATATGTATCAGAGGAAGACCAATTGTTGCATACATCTCAAATCTGATTAGTGAGCTGTCTTACTAGTCTCCGATGTATGGATATGCAATGGTGGAAGGAAAGCCATTTCCTTTCCCATTATCTCTGGGTTAGTTCCCTCATGAATGACTCCTTATTTGTGTCACATGAGGTTCCAATCAGTCTTCGGACTGCTGATTAAAACATACATACATGCATGCATACATACATACATACATACATACATACATACATACGTACATAAATACACACGTACGTAGATACATACATACATACATACATACATACATACACACGTACGTAGATACATACATACATACATACATACATACATACATACATACATACATACATACATACATACATACATACATACATACATACATACATACATACATACATACATACATACATACATACATACATACATACATATACGACTAACTCAAGTATAAATTAAATTATGTTAGAAAGCTAAAATTTTGCGTAAGCGTTTAGGACTAAAATATACTATTATTATGATTTTGATTAAAAATTTGAAATATTTTACAAAGAAATCATTAATTTTAATTAGAATGATTTTTGATGGTCAAATGAAATTTCTTTCAACATAAGTAATCATTATAATAATATATGTTAGAGATTATTTTGTTAAGAACTACCAGTAAATGATTCAAGCTTCTTACATATGTGTGTACACATACTTGTAGGCTTATATCCTAACTCAAAAATGCTTCTTCGCATAATGTGTAATAGTGAGTAAAGAAAAACTATGCACCTTAATGTTAGGTCTCACTCCTTAAAATAGCCCATCCTTGAATGATCCATTATAAAGCTATAGAAATTTCATCAAATCTGGCTGTAATTTTTGTGCATCTACAATTTAAATATCAGCAGATTTTCACTTATAAATACTGTTAACGGCTTCAAATACTCTAGTGGAGATATTGTAACAAAGATATTATTTAATATTACGTATCTATTTATGTTATGAGTTCTGTTGATTAATAGATATTGGGTTAGAAGAAAGTTTGACCGGTTGGTTAGAAGGAGAGGGCAGTACATACAGTACATACATATATATATATATATATATATATATATATATAATAATTAGAACTACTTTTTCGGTATCAGAGAATTCATATCATTTCTTAAAAATCTTGGAATCAGTATTTAGCATGGTAATAATTTGTCTGTATGAATCATAATGAGAAAAAAAATTAGGAATAATATCAGAAGTGAAAGAAAAAGAAAGGAAACGAAAGAAGCAGTGAGTGACTGTGTGAGCGGAAGGAAAATATTAGAGTTGGAATTAAAGTAAAGGCATTATAGCTTATAAGGTGTTATGATAAGAATTGTAAGCAAACATAATATTTATTCCTAATAATTCTCACGTTCCTTTCAAAATTCTCTTCGGTTCTTTCAACGAAATGGTGGAAAACGGACTGAGACAAGTGGCCAACAGATTTTGAGCTCACATAAATTCTTTCTTAGAGCGTCAAATTCCCTTGCAAGGACGCGGGATCGCGTACTTTTCACTGTTTCTCCTTCCATTTCCCCTTGTTTCACTGTCTCTGGTCAATAAGTCCTGATGAAATTCCATTAGCTGAGTTACTACCGTCTTTTAATCGTTACTAAGTCAGTGAGAAGAATAGGCAATCATGATTCTGAAATGTGTGAAATTTACTAACCACGAAAATTCTGTAGAACAAAAACCTGTCACAGTAAACTGACATCCTGAATACAAAACCTTTTCTTCATCGAGAGACAGCTGCTCGATAACTCTGTCGATAACAGGTTATAATACTGACTGACTCATTGAACGTGCATTATGCTACGAAACAAAGAATTGTGAAACAAATTTGTGGTTGATTAAATATCCACTGTACCATTGCGTGTCAGTGCGGTAGGCCTAGTGAAGTTCTCAGCGCATTAAACATTAAGGCTGTGCATTGCGTAACTTACGTTTGGGGACTGAGTACAAGTCCTGGGTGCGAGAAGAGTAGTTTTCTGTGTCAGTTGAACAAAAGTTAATATATGTCTAAATGAATAATCTTCATTTATTTTTGTATGTAATTATATATTATGTTGTTTATTATGTTTTATAGATTTTTTATCGTTTTCTATGCCCTCTGCTTGTTTATTTTATATTTTTATTATATGATTGCATGTCGATTGCACATGTGTGTTCATTAATTGTAATGTATTCAGTAATTTCATATTTACTTATTTATTTATGTATTTATTTATATATTTCTTTCTCTTTTTGTTTGTCTCTTTGTTAGTTCGTGAGTTTATTTATTTATTTATTTATTTATTTATTTATTTATGTACATATTTACTTACTCATTTAAGTCTACTTATTTATCTATTATTCATTTATTTATTTTTTTTATTCATAAACTTGTTTATTTCTGTATGTATATATTTATATATTTGTTTGTCCCTTTGTCTATTTATCTCTCTGTCTTTTGCGCGTTTGGTATTTCTTTATTATTTATTTGTTTACACATTTACTTACTCATTTACTTATTTATCTATTATTTATTTACTTACTTATTAATTTATTTTATTTATTAATTCGTGTATTTATTTGTTAATTCGTGTGTTTACTTATTTATTTGTTTATTTGTACTCCTATATAGTAGTTCAAGCGGTAGTACTTCCAGTTACAGATACAAATCGACTGATATAGATCCAATACTCGGCACGGATTGCTTAAGTGTCACGTGTAAGATTTTTTCATGTTGTCTTAAGCTGTGTCATTGACCAGGGAGTTCCACTCCTTGCTAATATTCTCAGCTCGGAATATCAGAAGTTGACAGTTCAGCGGCTTCTTGCTATCTTGATGGTAAGCATACAAATTAAGCAGCGATCGGTTGCCATGGAAACGGTACACGATTACCATTTCGGCTCGTACTGACCACGTGGCAGCCAGCTATTTCTCATCACATTTTACAGTCTAACTAGATGAAGATGAAAAGACTAGTTTACAATATTGCTTAATGACTGTGATATTGTTATTATTATATTGATAAGGTTTAAAGT